>NC_136261.1:352412011-352872316 GCF_964187855.1 Myxine glutinosa | reverse complement strand
GGATTGTCACCGTACTCGCAAGCCGTTCGCTTTGGCTTTGCGAATGGACCAAACCATTTCATGTAAATAGAGGGGGGGGGTTGTCACCGTACTCGCAAGCCGTTCGCTTTGGCTTTGCGAATGGACCAAACCATTTCATGTAAATAGAGGGGGGGGATATAATTTTAGATATATATATAGTACGGGCATGCCCTAGTATATATAAAGCAGTAAAGTATGTTTGTTTGTTTGTCCTCTTATAACTCGAGAACTACTCATCGCAGAGAAAAACCAAAGGCATATTCGGAATCGGTACGTCTCAGAGCAACTACAGCACACCTTAAATTTTTTTAAACTTCGGGTTTTAAAATTAGCGTATTAGCGCAGAAGCGCGAGCAGAAGAGGGAGGGAATCGAAGGGAGGGAGCGCAGCGCTCCCTCTAGCGCCTCGCAGCGCCAGCGCTTCTGTTAGCGTAATGGTGCACAGGCGGTTCTCACTCTTGCACATGCGCAAATGCGCTGTTCCGATGCTTCATGTTCCTGCAAAGACTTTGGCGCATGCGCAAATGACGACACATGGGCCATTGTATGTTCGTTTAATACGTACGCGCTTTGATGGGCGGGGCGTATGGCGTTCATGAAATGGTCGAATGCGGAAGTGCTTGAAGCCATTGTGAGCGACTCGCACGATCAGTTGTCATGGTCCACAAGATTAGCACAGAGACGTGCAGCTTCCAGCATTACGAGATATGATCGAGACCTAACTTTTGAGACCAGTCCCAGCCTTCTAGGCCCCGTGGTTGGCTCAGACGACCCCGACAAAGGACGTGTTGGATTTTATCGCGAGCCGATTCCAGCGCCGACGTGCCGGCGAACAAAACCAGTCATATCTTTTTAACGCGTGGTTCGAATTTTACAAAATAAACCTTTTCTTGAAGGGCTGAACCGTGCGCTCACAACGATACCGTGGTTGACCCTGGGAGAGCCGTTTCGCGCCGTCAAAGGCGCCTTGTTTCCGTGATGACCATGTCATGCTGCATAGATTACCATAAATTATAATATATTACCGGCAGCGCATTCCGTGACGTCACGGCTCACTTAATTGCAATTATCTCTGGGATTCCTTGGCCTAATCGTACCAACTTCTATATATATAAAGCAGTAAAGTATGTTTGTTTGTCCTCTTATAACTCGAGAACTACTCATCGCAGAGAAAAACCAAAGGCATATTCGGAATCAGTACATCTCAGAGCAACGACAGCACACCTTAAATTTTAAAAAACTTCGAGTTTTAAAATTAGCGTATTAGCGCAGAAACGCTAGCAGAAGAGGGAGGGAATCGAAGGGAGGGAGCGCAGCACTCCCTCTAGCGCTTCGCAGCGCCAGCGTTTATGTTAGCGTAATTAGCGTATTTTGGAACGTTAATTTTTCAACTTCATTATTCGGAATCAGTACGTCCCAGAGAAACTTCGTAATGTTAATTTTTCAACTTCATCCGATTGACATGGGACCAACGGCATGTGACAGAGAGTGAAACATACATGCTACATTTATTTGACGACAATGAGTTCCGACTTCCGGGTTCGTGCCGCCAACCCTGTTAGGCGCCTCTTGCGGCACACAGGGAATTACCAGTGAGCTGGTACTCAATTTGCCGACCTCGGTAGGATGACAGGCTGAGTCAACCCCCCTGGTGTTAAGGGGGAGGAGGAGGGGAGGGGGAAGAGGAGGGGAGGGGAATGGGGGGGAGGGGGGAGGGGGGAGGGGGAGGGGGGAAGGGGGGGGAGGGGGGGAAGGGTGGGGGAGGGGGGGAGGGGGAGGTGAAGGGGGAAGGGGGAAGGGGGAGTGGGAGGGGAAGGGGGGAGGGGGGAGGGGCCCTGCTTCCCCCGGGCACCCCCCACACCCTCCCCTCCCCCCTTCCCCTCCCCCCTCCCCCCCCTTCCCCTCCACCCTCCCCCCCCTTTTCCCTCCCCTCCTCTTCCCCCCTCCCCTCCTCCTCCCCCCCCTTCCCCCTCCCCCTCCCCTCCTCCTCCCCCGCCTGGCAATGCCGGGTACTTCTGCTAGTATATAGGGAAAAGACTAAGGCGATACGGATGTGAAGAAGAAGCAGACAAAAAGGTTGGAAATACGAATATAATTTATTTCTATTTACACCTAAAAATAACCAAGGAGAAGGAAAGATAATAAAATAATATACAGAAGATTTTAGAGACACAGTGCAACGCTAGCTTATATGAGCTTAATTAAATACCCAAGGACAGAACAAACAAAACAAACTCACGTACACAAGAAGGATGGAAAGGCAGGAGGTGGATGGCTGGAGGGAGAGGAAAGTTCAAGGGGTCCTGCAGCACGATCGGCGCGTTTGGCAGCCGCCGTTCCTTCGCGGCCCTGCTCAAAACTGCCGTCCAGGCCCCAAGCGGCTGTTGAGTGTTGTTGCTGCTGTGGCCGCCGCTGCTGCTGCTGCTGTGGACGTCGCGTGCTTTGCCAGGACTACAACAGGCTTTGTGCTTCCCTGGATGATGATCTCCTTAATGTTCTCTATGTTCTTTTGCTCACATGCCAGCCTCGGACTCTGTTCGGAAAAGCACCAGCTCAGGAACAAACATCGGTCCACTTGATCAGCCGTTGCTGTGTACAAAGCTTCCTTGGGTGATCTCAATGTACTCTCGCAGTTGGTTCTCTCTGGATGATCTTTTTACACTACTCAGCAACTACTCCACTCTACAACGTCGTTGCACGCGCGCTTTTATAGCGCCTCCGGCGATCAAGCCGCCGGCCTTCAGGACACGCCCATCGGTGTGCTCACCTCGGCCCTGATTGGTCGGCACGGCCCTCTAGCTCCGCCCTTGATGACGATGGGCGGGCACGCCTTTCTTCCCCGACCCGAGCACATGTTCAATGGTGGTTTTGGAGGGGACGTAATTGGCAATCGAGGCATGGCAATGAAAGTTTTGGGAGTGGGAATGGGGGATGAAAGGAATCTATCTATTTCACTTGGTGCAATGGAGTGTCATCTTAATGGAAGACAAGGCCTTACCCTAATACACATAATAAAGATCTACCTATCAACCAGGGGGAAATCTATGATTGGCTAACGTGTATGCTTTATGGATTTAACTACGGGAACGCCCTTTGACCTTTACACAACACTGGAGGCAGGAGGGTCATATTTAAGCAATAATTCACAACAATTTACTACAATACAACACAATAAAAAAAATACAATCCTCATATCCGCAACACTGCACCCTCCTCCTCTTAGGCACGTCACGGGCCTATAACTTCAGCTTAGTGTGACACGTAGGTGTAGTTCCCTCTACTTTTAACCTGACCCTGAGTGCGACAGTTTTAAAACATAAATACATATGTCCCGCTGCTCCATTGCACCCTACCTAACAGACTCACGCTCACAGCTAACCGAATTGCGGAATGGTCTTCAAACTATACATTTATGGTGGGGAGCATTATTTACAATGACTCTGCTTTTATTTACAAAACTAACCCAGGACCTGTGATTGTTCTTTCTGGGGGGAGACAGTCTGCTCTGCATCGACGCACCATGAAAGCACCCAAAACGCACCAATACACCCTCAAGCACCAATCGGTGCCCAGTCATCATAGTTCATGAATAAAAATAAAAACAACAACCCCTAACCCTGCAGGTGGTCTCTTGCTCTTCGGCTCCCTCTGCTGGCTATTATTATTTTCCTGGTGTTGACATCTTCCTTTGCTGGCGGCCTATTTGTATTGCAATAAAATGCACCCAACGTGTCCATTGTTATTTATTTATTGCCCACAGGGGCCGACTATGTATGGTTCACCTGCGGGGCATCGGTGCCCTGTGATCAAGGTCCGCCAGCAAGATTTCAGGCCTTCACGGCCGGTTCCAGCAGAGGGGCCATGCCCCAACAGATGGGGTCCATAAGTGGTGCTCGGCCACAGACATGTGGTCCATAATGTGGTGCATCGATGCAGACAGCTGGTTCTGGGAGTTCCGGGCGCACAATGGCGGACTCATGCACGCTCCCCTTGGCGCCCATTGGCGCACAGGTCCTCATGTGGGAGACAAAGGGGGGGGAAAGACAGATGAGCGAGGGGTAAGGTCACAAGTGTACACATCAAACAAGGCAATGCAAGGCGAAGTGCGTACGGAGAGCGAAGTGAGAAAGCTCGTCCCTACCGTACGTCACCCCCCCTGTCACCTACCCTACCCTTGCCCGAACCCCATATGTTCAAAAATCTACACATTTACAAATTCGTCACTACTGTCACGTCTTCCCCATATTTCCCCTACACCAAATTCATTCCCACAATCCCTCTAACCAAAATTTGCCATCACCCAATTCATCATCAATCCTCATAAGGAGGAAGAGATGGAACATCAGCACAATGTCACACCCACGTCATGATGCGTATCACAATCCAAACATTTGCACAATAAAAATAATAAAACATGGCATGGTGCGGAGTTACGTCACCTCAGGTGAGTGGATGTAGATGGTGCAAGGAGATTTTCATCCTAACTACTTTCTAAATGACATTAACACACTTTACACTACCCGGGGTCTTTCCCTGCCAATCCATTGGACAACTTACACTATGGGTTCTAAAAACCAATTCCCATTGACCAAACTGTGGTGCTTCTCAATTTGGGGTCTCACTCCCCCGATTCCTCTCCTGGTGCCCTTGCACAATTTCCGGGCTGGGGCATGTAGCTCTCCCAGCAGGTCTACCCACCTGCACACCTCCACCACTGCAGTTGCCACCCGAGCTTACCTAGCTCCTCACCCTAACCTATCTAACTGGGGAAGGCCCCTCCTGGCTCTGTCACCCCTCGGTGCCCTCTGGCACTGGGCTACCCGGGTCCGTCCTCCGGATCCTCGGGCCCCATCCACAACAACTCTACCGGCTCCCAGAGCCCACCTGCGGCCTCACCTGGCTGACATCCTCACAGTGGTGGAGTGCCCAAACCAACTACACACACTAACAGGCTACACGCCCAGCCATTTCCACAACACTAATGCACCCATCCAAACACCATTCTTTCACCCACACCACAGATGCCAATATCCAACCACAATTTACCTATACCCCCTACCTAACACTTACACTACCCTCCCCGGGTATTCATGATGGGGGTCCATCCTTCCCCCATTCACACCTTCGCACCATCCACTCCACTCCATAGTTTCCACCATACTCACTCCATGACCATCCATTCCAATACTCCATATATTCCACACTCCATGTATTTCACACAACCATTCTCCATACACCTGTTGTTGCACACCTGTGCAATCACACCTGGTGCCACCTGCACCCTCCTTCCTTCCTGGACCATTTGGTCAACACAACACACATCACCATCACTCCCTCATACACTGCTCCATACACCTGTTCAGTTGCACACCTGTGCAATCACACCTGTTCACCATACACTTCTGAATATACCTCCAACACTCACACGGCATCATCTAATCTACCTGTTGCCCTGCTAACTTAGTGCTCCCCGTCTTCCCTTTAAACTAAGCACATACCACGTCATTATCATCCACACTAATCTACCTGCGTCCCCACTACAGGTATCATTGTCACTAACTAATCTTAACGTTACCTATTGTCATCTTCTAGGTCCCTATCATTTTATCCTAAGCCTCCCGGGCTAGTTTTCACTGCCAAACCCCATAAATCTAGTGCTCCTTTGCCCCCGCTGTGAGGGATGGCAGAGTTGCCATCCCACCACATCGGGCATCTCAAACTACCAAATTTGCACACCAAATTCCAGCCAATCAAAAATTTGCCAATCGCTACCAATCTGCCAATCATCACTCTGCCAATCCGATGCCAATCATTAAATTTTGTTTTTCTAATTTCATGGCCAAAACACTATCCTCATTATCATCATCACAGTCCGCTTTATCTGAGCCTCGGTGCGTCGTCACATCATTAAAACTCGGCTTCGCAAAGCCGAGCAATGAATTCGGGTGGTTTGGTCGCCTGCAGGTTGAATCCGTCCGGCTTTCGGTTCAAGGGAGGTGGTTTGGTCGGGCCGAGATTCCACGCACCATCTCGGTGCGGTACCTTGCGGTCCCTGGCCCGATGACCGAGGCTCGCCCGATCGGAACCCCGCCCCTACTAGGGGGCGCCGGTCCGCTTCCTCCCACTCGCCCTTGAACCGGACCGGTCGCCTCGCCCGACAAGGCCCGGACTCGACCGTGCAGGGCGGGGCCAAGCCCGAATCAGCAACGACGCTTCGAAGAGAAGCGACGCAGCATCGATCCGCGCCGGGCCTCGCATCCAACAAAGCACACCGCGCCCCGAGTGCTCGCATCGGCTATCCGTCGCCCTAAACGCTAACCCGTCCAACGTCGATGCTTTACTCGCATGCCCACACGCACACGCGACCCTTTTGACACTTACAAAACCCGGCGTTCCAACGCCGTCCGTACATTCCACCAACGCACTCCTTGTTACACACCACACCTCTCATGCACACTCGCCGTTCGCACACTCCCTTAACACACCTCGCGCACCGTCTTGCGCACTCTCCCCCGGTACGTACTCCGTACCACTCACCATGGGCGTGCTCTCTTGCATCCACCCACTAACGCGCTCAGATGGGCTCTCCCACACCCGCGCCACGGCCAACTCCAGTGTGCTTCCTCGCACACGTTCCACCACCACCTTACTCTCCGTGTCACACTCACCCTCGCACGTACACTCAGTATCGCTCTCACTCCCTGTGTCACACTCCGTACACCCTGACGTGCATTCTCGCTCGCACTCGGTTTCACACTCGCGCTTCGTAACACGCTCACCCCTTGACGCACACTTTTTTTTCACATGCGTGCCATTTCCACTCACACGGGACCCTTCACCAATGCCCGGGTGCCATATTGACCCCAATCGCGTGACAATTCTTTTGTCGCCAAACATCCTTCTACAAAATCTACCCGCACAATATACAGCACGACTCACCTGGGGGATCCTTTTCTCCACGCGCACCTGCAAACTTCCATTTGGATTAGCAAGTACATCATCATGATTTGAGCAGGGACTTTGTACATATTCCATCTTTTCCTCCCGCCGCGAGTGGTTTTCTAAGTCCCCGGTCTCTTCAATTTCAATGCCCACTACCACTTTTTCTTTACTCACCTCGACGACCGCTGGCTTTAATAAAATTCCCTTTACCTCATCGGTCGCCGGCTTTTCCAAACCCCGTGTCGCGATATCTACCCCCGTCATTGTACCTGCGCTTTTCTCCGCTTCGCTCAACCAGCGCTTCTCGACCCGCGTTACCTCCTCGTGCACCCCTGGGACCTGCTCGCCCACCATGCGATCCATGGTCTCCCCACATTTTTGCATGCGGTCACCCATTCTGTCCGCAATTTTGCCGATTCGCTCCATTTTGCTTCCTAGCCTCTCAAATTTAGCTTCCAGCCGTTCCCCCATTCTGTTTTCCAATCCTCCGATATGGTTTCCCAATTGCTCCCTATTCTTGTCCATAAGGGCCTTCATTTGCATCATAAAAAGGTTCAAATCCACCGGTGGCACTACTACGGTCGCGGGCACGGTCGCCGTAGCCATGTGCGAGGCGCCATTTTGCACGCCCGTAACCTCGTGCGCGAGAGCGCCATTTTGCATGCCTGAAACCTCCTCAACCACCTCCTCATTGCCCTCCTCCACATACATTTCCCCCAGGTCCTGGGTCGATTCTACCCCGTCTATCTCTCCCACCGACATCCCGTCGCCTTGACCAGCCATGGCGCGATTTCAAAATTCGGGTTTTGTAAAACAAAACAAATTTCGGCCGCTCCAAATTTTGACCAAATTTTTTTTTAGATGTTTTAAAAATTTGGTTCGGGCCTCGTATCTCACTCCCAGACACCAATTGTTATGGCCAATTGTACAATTGGTGTTCCAAAATTTGGGCTAAATAAATTTAGTCCCAGGTCCGAATCCCACTCCTGACACCAATTGTTACGGCCCGCGGATAAGGATGTTGGTTTGCCGAGCGGATGGCACCGCGGCCTAACAGTTACCCCGATTACACCGATCCCCGAACGTTGGCCGGATCGCGCCACAGATATTCAATAGGGAAAAGCCTAAGGCGACACGGATGTGAAGAAGAAGCAGACAAAAAGGTTGGAAATACGAATATAATTTATTTCTATTTACACCCAAAAATAACCAAGGAGAAGGAAAGATAATAAAATAATATACAGAAGATTTTAGAGACACAGTGCAACACTAGCTTATACGAACACAATTAAATACCCAAGGACAGAACAAACAAAACAAACTCACGTACACAAGAAGGATGGAAAGGCAGGAGGTGGATGGCTGGAGGGAGAGGAAAGTCGAAGGGGTCCTGCAGCATGATCGGCACGTTTGGCAGCCGCCGTTCCTTCGCGGCCCTGCTCAAAACCGCCGTCCAGGCCCCAAGCGGCTGTTGAGTGTTGTTGCTGCTGTGGCCGCCGCTGCTGCTGCTGCTGTGGACGTCGCGTGCTTTGCCAGGACTACAACAGGCTTTGTGCTTCCCTGGAATTTACTACAATACAACACAATAAAAAAAAATACAATCCTCATATCCGCAACACTATATATATATATATATATATATATATATATATATATATATATATATATATATATATATATATATATATTGTTACATATTTATGTGAATGTATGTGAATTACCATTCAGGTCTTTGCTTATCCATGTGTAATAGTTTAAGGGTTGTTGTGGTTGGAGGGTCAGGAGCCCTTCTGAAAAGTGTCCGGAAACGGAAGTGACCGGAAACGGAAGAAAAAAAGCCACGAGGAAGAAAAGCGACGATTCTGGTTCTTCCTCGCCCCGCTCCGACGAAAGGTGGGATCGACCTTGCGCTGCGTGGAAAAGCGGCGTTCCGAAGCCCGTCTGGCGAGAGGAGTTACCGGGACGTGTACCTACCCGGTGGAGACGTTAAGTTGACGTGGGGCCGTGCATCGACCCCGCGTCTGGCACCGTTCGCGGCACCGTCTAAACAGACGCGTACGGGTCGCACGTTGGGGCCTAACACGCCTTGCAAGCGGCGTGGGGCTTTTGGCTTGCTTTACCGTACCCGCTTCGCGTGGCCACGAGGGGCTGCAGCCGCGGTGCCTGGTACGATACCTGCCCGGTGGAAACACGTCCACCCGGGGTTCGTTCAACCGCCCGAGTGCGGCGACGCCGACCAGCATCTTGGTCAGGAGGGGCCCAGAGACATTGTGAGGGGCAGAGACCAAAAGGGGGTCGTGAGTACAGAAGTGGACACACATATATAAGATGGCCATCTTAATCATATAGGGAATTGATTGTGGATTGGGAATTGTTGATGGTTGTTTGTTGTTGATTGCTCGGGGAATATATCCGTGATTGTATCCTTGAAATTGTATGATATCCTTACCCTGGAAATATATCATTGAACATCAGTTTCTCTTGGGTGGAATTCATAGGGATTGCGTTGCGAAAGCGCATAGATAATACTACTTTCTGGCGAAGGTCCTCTCACGGTCCGGGGGTCACCGAGACCAGGTAGTCACCGAGGGGACCACGTAACAGAATTGGGGGCTCGTCCAAATTACGATTCGCAATTGGGTCTACGTCCGGGATATAAAAGTGTATTTGTATAAAATAATAAAATAATATTTTTATTAATTAAAATTTATTAATTAAGTATTAATTGGTAAATTTTTGGGGAAATTGGGGTAAAGTCTTGGGTGAAGGTTAACAGGTGTTAACGATAGTCACCATGGCGTTTGTGGCACAGAACTTTGTGGTAACACCGAGTGAGGCACAGTTCCGAGCGTTACTAAAGTCGGACCTCTTGAAATTGGCCAAACATTTTAACGTGGAGGTCCGAACTAATTTGAGGAAGGCAGAGTTGCAGGCCACGGTGATATAATCTATGGTGGGATTAGGAACATGGGACGAGTTAGCCTGGGAGTGGCTACCCGAAGAACCAGAAGACGTTGAGCTCCGGAAACTGGAGTTGCAATTACGGAGCCAGGAACGGATCAAAGAAGAAGAAAGGAAAGCAGAAGAGAGGAGAGAAGAGAAACAAGCAGAGGAAAGGAGAGTGGAACGAGAACTCCAGGAAAGGTTAAAAGAAGAAGAAAGGAAAGCAGAAGAGAGGAGAGAAGAGAAACAAGCAGAGGAAAGGAGAGTGGAACGAGAACTCCAGGAAAGGTTAGCAGAAGAAGAAAGGAAAGCAGAAAAGGAAAGAGCAGAAGAAGAAAGGAAAGCAGAAAAGGAAAGATCAGAAGAGGAAAGGAAAGCAGAAGAGAGGAGAGAAGAGAAGCAAGCAGAGGAAATGAGAGTGGAACGAGAACTCCAGGAAAGGTTAGAAGGGAGAAAAGCAGAGGAGAGGAGAGCTGCAAGGGACCTCGAAGCAGAGGAGAGAAAAGCGGAAAGGGAATTAAAGGAACGTGACATGGAGCTTCAGCAAGAAATCAAATTCAAGGAGCTGGAGTTAATGAGAGAACGGGGAGAGGCACCACCCTTGCTGACGGGGTCGACACCTAACCAGAAAACCTGGGATGTGGGCAGACATGTGAGGCTGGTTCCACCGTTCAGTGAAAAGGAAGTAGCGAAATTTTTTCCACACTTTGAGAAAGTGGCTCGACAATTAAACTGGCCGGAGGAGGCCTGGACCATACTCGTGCAAAGTGTGCTGGTGGGGAAAGCTCAGGAAATTTATTCGGCGCTACCAATGGACCAATGTGCAGATTATGAGGTACTGAAGACGCACATCCTCAAAGCCTATGAGTTGGTTCCGGAAGCTTACAGGCAAAAATTCAGGAATGCCAGGAAGAGGGAGAGTGAGACCCATGTGGAGTTTGCCAGAGTGAAAGAAAACATGTTTGATCGGTGGTGTGAGTCAAAAGGAGTCGGGAAAGACTTTGAAACATTGCGGGACTTGATCCTGGTGGAGGAATTCCAGCAGTGTGTCCACGAGGACATCAAAGTGTACCTGCAGGAAAAGAAAGTACCAAAGTTGTGGGACGCAGCCACCATGGCAGATGATTATGCCTTAACCCACCGAATAGGGGTCCACAAACCTAACTCCTCGCCTAGACTTCAGCAGGGGAGTTATGGAACACCCGGTGCGGAGAACGACCTTACATGGCGGCGGCCTCGAGATGATTATGGGGACAACTATGATACCCCACCTGTTCGAAATCAGAGGGATGCGGGCCCAAGACAAACTTATAGTTCGGGGGGCCCGAGGCAGACCACGAGTTTTTCCTCCGGGCCTACTTGCGCTTTTTGCAAGAAACTTGGACACTTGATGTCCAGTTGTTACCGCATGAAAAGGGAAGACCCAGAGCGGAGTCCGACTATTACGACTCCAAATGCCATGGCCATTGTGAGAAATCGCCATCAAAAGGGTAACCAACCATTTATTTCAGAGGGGTTTGTGTCACGGGATGGAGCCTCGACTAACCGGAAACCGGTTAGGATATTGATGGACACAGGGGCACATCAATCTTTAATGCTTGAAGGCATTTTGCCATGGTCCGAGGAGACGGCAAAGGGGGATAGTGTTCGTTTACAGGGGATCGGGGGCGGTGTTAGTGCTCCCCTTCATGTCATCCATTTGGAGTCCGATTTGGTGTCAGGACCGGTCACCGTCGGTTTACAAGCCACGCTTCCTGTAGAGGGTGTATCTGTGGTTATCGGGAATGATTTGGCCGGGGGTCAAGTTTATGGTAACCTGAGGGTTGGTAAAGAGCCCCGCAGGGAAAATAACACCTCACCAGCTAAGGATGGCGACAAAAGTGCCAAGTTATTTGTAGGGGGACTGAACTTCAAAACAGAGGAAGAAGTTCTGACCTCTGTCTTCAACAGATATGGGCCGCTGGTGGAAGTGCGGTTGGTAAGAGACAGGGAAACGCAACAGTCAAGAGGGTTCGGCTTTGTCACGTTTGCAAGCACAAAAGACGCCAGAGAGGCAGAGAAGAATTGGAATGGCAAGGATTTGGAGGGTCGGACCATAACAGTAGGGAAGGAATTTCGTAGGCGTCGAGAGGTCTACAGGAGAGGACAACTGGGCGGTAGTTTTGGTGGTGGCCGCAATCAATATTATTATGGAGGCTCCCTGAGTTACGGCCGCTCCCGAAGGAAGGATTGGCAAAGTAGTGGCCGAGAAGAAGACCGCTATTCATGGGACTACAGGGACAAGTGGTCCCACCCTAATTATTAGGGAAGTTCTGAGAAGTTGAAGCACTGAATGCGGCGGAGCCGCCGAGCCAAGATTCCTACACAGATTAACCGTGAACGCCGTTCCTAAAGGCGTCCATGTAGTGAACTTTCATGCACGGACTAACCGTGAACTCCACGTTCCTCAAGGCGCCCATGTAGAGAACTTTCCTGCACGGACTAACCGTGAACTCCACGTTCCTAAAGGCATCCATGTAGTGAATACTCGGCTTGGCCTCCCGGAAAAAGTGCTATCGAGTTGCTTAACTTTGGATCTTTGATCAACCCCTTAACCTTCATTCACAAGAAACTGACGGTCAAAGTCAGAGGGTCATGAGATGGAGTTTGATTTGGCAGGGACAATGTCGTTGCTGGTGCTTAGTCCAGAGGGAGTAATCTGGAGGGGTTGTGGTGAAATTTTGGTTGCTTTATTTTTAAGTGATAACTGTGCCCGGGGGGAACTGATAAGGTGGGGGGGTTGAGTTATCTGGTTTGTTTCTCCAAATTGGCCGGCAAAGAAAGTTTTCGCTGGGTTCAAACTTTCTTTCTTGAAGGGGGGGAGTGTTACATATTTATGTGAATGTATGTGAATTACCATTCAGGTCTTTGCTTATCCATGTGTAATAGATTAAGGGTTGTTGTGGTTGGAGGGTCAGGAGCCCTTCTGAAAAGTGTCCGGAAACGGAAGTGACCGGAAACGGAAGAAAAAAAGCCACGAGGAAGAAAAGCAACGATTCTGGTTCTTCCTCGCCCCGCTCCGACGAAAGGTGGGATCGACCTTGCGCTGCGTGGAAAAGCGGCGTTCCGAAGCCCGTCTGGCGAGAGGAGTTACCGGGACGTGTACCTACCCGGTGGAGACGTTAAGTTGACGTGGGGCCGTGCATCGACCCCGCGTCTGGCACCATTCGCGGCACCGTCTAAACAGACGCGTACGGGTCGCACGTTGGGGCCTAACACGCCTTGCAAGCGGCGTGGGGCTTTTGGCTTGCTTTACCGTACCCGCTTCGCGTGGCCACGAGGGGCTGCAGCCGCGGTGCCTGGTACGATACCTGCCCGGTGGAAACACGTCCACCCGGGGTTCGTTCAACCGCCCGAGTGCGGCGACGCCGACCAGCATCTTGGTCAGGAGGGGCCCAGAGACATTGTGAGGGGCAGAGACCAAAAGGGGGTCGTGAGTACAGAAGTGGACACACATATATAAGATGGCCATCTTAATCATATAGGGAATTGATTGTGGATTGGGAATTGTTGATGGTTGTTTGTTGTTGATTGCTCGGGGAATATATCCGTGATTGTATCCTTGAAATTGTATGATATCCTTACCCTGGAAATATATCATTGAACATCAGTTTCTCTTGGGTGGAATTCATAGGGATTGCGTTGCGAAAGCGCATAACTACTTTCTGGCGAAGGTCCTCTCACGGTCCGGGGGTCACCGAGACCAGGTAGTCACCGAGGGGACCACGTAACTATATATATATATATATATATATATATATATATATTGTTACGGACACGGCTTAAGATGTTATGATGGGCCGAGCGGAATGGCCGCCATGTTCGCACAGTTTACCCGATTACCCGCACTCACCCGATTCCACCCGACGTTGACCAAGTCGCGCTATGCTAAATCAATGATTTGGAAAGGACACAACGACTGGGATAAATGAAATGACACAAGGGGTACAGTTCTCAAGACCTCCGGAGGAGGATATAATTGGTGGTGGAGAAAAGGGGTAGATTACAAGGTATGAGGTAAAGCACAGAAGAGATAGGCACTTAGACACAATCTTATCTCTCCCAGACAGACCACAGACAAACGGAACAAGACTGACTTACACAGGGATTGATGGCAGGGAAGGACAGGCAGTCGATAGCACAAGGTGCACCTTGGCTCAGGGACAGGATACAGCTCAGTCTTTGGGAGGTCTCTCGGCGCTCGGAGGGTGCGTCCTTTCTCCTTCAGCTCTGCGCGCATCTGACGTCACCCTGCTCTTTTTGCGCATGCTCAGCGGGGAGTGACACGCCCTCGGCTCGTTGGCTCCGCCCCAGATGGGATCGGTCCGCCGCTTCTATTGGGTGCGGGGGTTACCGGGCTCTGCCCTTGACGAGGAGCTGACAGCGAGCCCCTAACTGGTAACCCCGTCGAGCACATGCTCGATGGCGGCTCGTTGGAAACGCATGGTGCACTCCCAACACCCCCTACCAACCAAGCCGGAGTGAGGACGCACACTCCCCGCGCCGCCACCGTTGCTGTTGTTGTTGTTGTTGTTGAACCGTGAGGAAGAGCTGCGGGGAGGTATTGGGAGGTCCTAAACTTCCTAACGGTGCCATACAATCACATTCTGGTGCAACGAAGAGTCAGAATTAATGGAAACGAGTCCTTAACTGACATAGACTAAGAATAACTAGCAAGATGTCCTATAGTTGTCTACGTGAGATGCGGTGGACCTGGATGCGACATTTAATGGGGGAAATAGGGGAAGGTCGGGTCTACAGAGTGTTGTTTACAGAAAATGGGACTAGGGAATGGGGGATTGGGGATAGTTGGGAAGTATTGAGGAAATAGGGGAATATTTACAAGCGGATATGGATGGATCCAAATCCCATATCCGCAACATTGCACCCTTCTCTACCTCGGGGCGTCCCGACCCGATAAATTTTTACCTACGTTAGTGTGGCACTCAGATGTAGTTCCCTCTACTATTAACTCAACCCTGAGTGCGACAGTTTTACAGATGTTCACAAATGAGTAAATATGTCCCCCTGCGACGTTGCACCCTTCTCCTCACAGAAACACACCCACAGGATAACCGAATCACGGAAAGAATCCTCAAACTAAACATACAGCCGGTAGGGAGCATCATTTATACAAGACTGATATTTACACTACGATCCAGGACCTGTTATTTGAGGAACACATGCAGATGTTATGCATAGAGAGAGCACGCATGCCAGCATCGATACACCAACCCACGAGTGCCCTGTGGCCCTACGGCCTTTAATAATGTGCAGAGCACCCCATCCAAGCACCAAAAGCACCACCCCATACACATAGTCAGCACCATCCGGTGCACCAATAAAGTGTTCATAAAAATGCACAATCAAGTGTCCATGGTCACCGGTGGTGTCGCAGCCGGCCGATGTTCTGCCGCTGGTCTTGCCTTCATGTAGTGCACTTGGCCTTCTGGCTTCTTTAGAAATAAAGAAAGGCGCCAACCGCGTCCATTTCTAAATTGTGGCCGTCAGGGAGGCCAACTATAAGTGGTTCACCTGTATGGCATAGGTGCCACGTTGACCCAGAGGTCCATCAACGGGTGGTGCTTGCCCGCAAAAGAACTGCGGTCCATTGTGGGCGGCCACAAAAATTGCGGTCCATATGGTGTATCGATCCAGGCAGCAAGCAGCGAAAGTACAGGCCCACAACTGCGGAGCCAGCACCTCTCTCTCCTCTCTCTCTGCCCCAAAGCCAGATCCTCGGAGGTGGGAGACAAAAGAAAACAAGTGAGTAAGGTGGTAAGGGCGCAAAAGTGCACGCAATATTAGGTAATGCACACTAGGGGCACATGGGAATCAGGTGAGACAGGTACGTTCCTACCGTACACCCCCCCCCCCACCAGGTAACCTACATTGCCCCTCCCTTACCCCTTACTGTATCCACAAAACACAACACTACCCATAAACATCTACTTTACACATCAACAAACGTCCCTACTGTCTTCCCCGTTCCTCCCATAAACCAAATTCGTCTTCTCTCCCTCCTAACCAATCAAATTTGCCATTCCCAACTCTCATCAAAATTTGCCATCTCCAACTCAACATCAAAATTTGCCATCACCAATTCATCATCAGTCCCTCCTAAGGAGGGAGAGATGGAATCACCCCAATGTCTCATCCACGTCGTGATGCGTCTCACAAATCCACACAGCAATTCTCCTTTCCTGCAACACAGAACAAAGGAACACAGGTGTGGAGTCATCATCATCACCTCAGGTAAGTGGCTGCGTATGGTGCGACAGGTTCATCAATCCTAACTATTTCCTAAATGACTTTAACAACTTTACATTACCCGGGGTCTTTCCCTGCCAATCCATTGGCCAACTTACACTATGGGTTCTAAAAACCAATTCCCATTGACCAAACTGTGGTGCTTCTCAATTTGGGGTCTCACTCCCCCGATTTATCTCCCGGTGCCCTCGCACAATTTCTGGGCTGTGACGTGTAGCTCTCCCAGCAGGTCTACCCACCTGCACACCTCCACCACTGTAGTTGCCACCCGTGCTTACCTGCTCCTCACCCTAACCTAACTAACTGGGGAAGGCCCTCTCGCACTCTCACCCCCTCAGTGCCCTCTCTGGCACGGGCTGCCCGATCCACACCCGGGATCCTCAGGCACCCACTGACACTAACGGCTCCCAGAGCCCACCTGCGGCCTCACCTGGCCGACATCCTCACAGTGGTGGAGTGCCCAAACCAACTACACACACTAACAGGCTACACGCCCAGCCATTTCCACAACACTAATGCACCCATCCACAATACCATTCTGCAACCGCACCACAAATGCCAATATCCAACCACAATTTACCTATACCCTCTACCTAACACTTACACTACCCGCCCCGGGTACTCGTGAAAGGGGTCCACTCTTCCCCCATCCACACCTTCGCACCATGCACACCACTCCGTACCACTTACTCCCACTCTCTCCACACCACTCATTCCAATACTCCATGTATTCCACACACCTGTACTTGCACACCTGTGCTCTCATACTTGGTGCCGCCTGCACCCTTCTCTCCCCCAAGCGCATTTGCGCTGATCCACAACACTCACTACTCATACACTGCTCCACACTGCTCCACACACCTGTCCAGTTCTCACACAGCATCATCTCATCTAACTACTCCCCTCTGAAACTTGCGCTTCCCAGTCGTCCCTTTAAACTATTGCGCTCCCTCGTCATTATCATCCGCACTAATCTACCTGCGTCCCCACTACAGGTATCAGTCACTAACTAACCTTAACGTTACCTAATGTCATCTTCGCTAGATCCCTACACACAATATCCTAACCCACCCGGGCTAGTTTTCACTGCCATACACCCCATAATCTATAGCGCATTTGCCCCACTTTGTGAGGGATGACAGAGTTGCCATCCCACCACATCGGGCATCTCCCACTACCAATTTTGCACATCAAATTTCAACAAATCAAAAATTTGCCAATCACTACCCATCATCTGCCAATCATTACTGCCAATCCTTTGCCAATCATCAAATTTTGTTTTTCTAATTTCGGGGCCAAAACACTATCCTCGTCATTACAGTCTACTTACTAATGCCTCTCGGTGCGCCAATTAACTTCTAAAGCTCGGCTTCGTACAGCCAAGCCATGACTGCGGGTTGTTTGGTGCCAGCGGCTGGATACGTCCCGCATTCGGTGCAGGGAAGGAGGTTTACCCGGGCCGAGGTCCCACGCACTATCTCGGCACGGAGCCATCCCATGGCCCGATCTCGACCTGCCGGGATGCCTCAACAAAAAGTGGTCGCCATGACGACCCTTCCTATCGGGCTGCCAGCTCTGCCTAGTGGAGCACGGACGCGGCCGTTCAAAGCGAGGCCCAGCGTGGATCGCGTACGGCGGTCCTTTCGAACCCGCCGTGGCTCGGATCCCCGCTGGTTCTCGCGGCACGCGAAGCCCGGCACGCACCGAGGGCCCAATTCGGCTAACTGTCGTTCTAACCGCTAACCCGGTTACCGTCGATGCCTCACCTGCATGCTTACATGCATACGCTACCCCTTTCTTGCTCATACATCCAGCCGTTTCCATGCTCCTCGTCGTACCTTCTCTAACACACCCAGGTACACTCATTCCACTCACAGCCTTGGTCACACACCTGACCACCGAACACTTTGGCACACATTCGTTGGTCGCACACCTCACCAACACACCTCTTCGCGCCCCTTCCTCAGTCACCTCCTCTGTGACAATCACAGGTGTGCCCTCACTCGCACACCCAACCACGTGCCTCACGACCAACTCAAGTGTGCATTCCCACACACGCTCTACCATTCCAGGTGTGCTTCCTTTCTCACCTGTCACAACCAACTCACGCTCCGTGTCACTCTTACTACTCTCACCTCCACTCTTGACAGCGCACTCACCCTTACTCTCGACAGCGCACTCTTTCCTCATGCACCCGTCCGTTACACACCTTTCTCGCGCACACTCTTGCGCACACTCTCCCGTCACACCCTCTGTAACACTCACCACAGGCGTGCATTCTTCCTTACTTTTGACAGCGCACTCTTTCCCCATGCACCCGTCCGTTACACACCTTTCTCGCGCACACTCTCCCATTACATCCTCTGTACCACTCACCACAGGTGTACACTCTTCCTTACTTTTGACAGCGCACTCTTTCCCCATGCACCTGTCCGTCACACATCTTTCTCGCACACCCTCTCCCGTTACATCCCCTGTACCACTCACCACAGGCGTGCATTCTCCCTTTACACCCTCCGTAACACTCCTCACTACGCGCTTCCATGTGCTCCCTCGCACACGCGCTACGACCGACTCACTCTCGACAGCACCCTCACTCCTTGGCACGCACTTTTTCCTCACACACCCCAGAGTCGGACTTTCTCGCACACCTCCTTTTTCGCACACCAGACCTGTCGCACACTTCACCAACGGCCTCTCACGAACACCCGGGTCCATCTCGACCCCCAAGCTTATTAAATCACCTGGCGCATCATACGCACGACCATATTGGTCACCACTTACACCGGGTCCTCTTTCTCTTCGCTTCTCCTCCATCACCTGCGAATCCCTCATCCGGTTAATGAGCACATCATCACGATCCGAACACAGACTTTGGCCCAATTATTTTACTTCCTCCTTGATCTCTTTCTTATCCTCTCTCCGTCGCTTCTTAATTTCGCTCACCCCTTCTTCCACTTCTTCTAATTTCTGCTTCACCTCCTTCATCTCCCGGTGCGTCTCCTCAAGCTCGTCCTCTAAGGCCACCTTGACCGTTTCTATGTGCGTCCTCACCTGCCGGTCCTTCGTCTCCATTACCTCTATCACCTCGTCCAACCTCGTTGTCAGTCCCTCACGTACCATCTGACATTGCCTCTGTGTCGCTATCAAGTCATTTTTTATGTCGTTTTGTGTCGCTCTTAACCCTCCTAGTACCGCAGTGTTCCTTTGAACCTGCTCCGTTAGTTCTTTTTGTCCCTCCGTCAGCTGTTCCACTTCCAGCGTCAACTCCTCTATACCACCTTGCAATTTTACAGTCCCCTTTCTCACCTCCTTCTCCATGCGCTCCTTACAGTGCCTCACCTCCTCGCGCACTCCTCCGACCTCCTCACTCACACCTCTTCTGATCTCTTCTCCCATCACTTGCATCTCCTGCCCAGATGCCACCCTCATCTGCTCCATTTCCTCCCTGTGAGCATCCAATTTAGTTTCTACCCCCATTCTGACCCCCTCTATCTGCTGCCCCATTTTTTTAACTTCCCTTTCCGCTTGGTCCCTCATGTCCCTCAATTTGCCTTCCATACTGTTTTCTAACCCCTCTAACCCCTTTTGCATCCCTTCCATTTGATTCTCTTGAGCGGCCATTCTGTTTTCTACCCCCGTTAACCCATTCTTTACCTCTTTTATCCCATTGTCTAACCCCTCACCGGTACCCCTCGCTTCGACCCTCATTACCCCCATTTGGCCCTCCAATCGCTCACCCTGAGCTACCATCCGGTTCCCCATTACCCCCATTTGGCCCTCCAATCGCTCACTCTGAGCATCCATCCGGTTCCCCATTACCCCCATCATTCTGCTTTCCATTTCTTCACTATTCTTGTCCATAAGGGCCTTCATTTGTATAAAAAAAGGTTCAAATCCACCAACGGCGCTGCTACGGTCGCGAGCGCGGTCGCCGTAGCCATGTGTGAGGCGCCATTTTGCGTGCCCGTAACCTCGTGCGCGAGGACGCCATTTTGCGAACCTGCCGCCCTCACTGCTTCGCTCTCCTCATGTCCCTCAATTTGGTCCTGGATCGACCCTGCCTCACTCTCCTCTACCGGAACCCAGCCGTCTTGATCCGCCATAGCGCGACTTTCAAAATTCGGGCTGTAGACCCACTCAGGGCTGTAGACACTCACCCGATTCCACCCGACGTTGACCAAGTCGCGCTATGCTAAATCAATGATTTGGAAAGGACACAACGACTGGGATAAATGAAACGACACAAGGGGGTACAGTTCTCAAGACCTCCGGAGGAGGATATAATTGGTGGTGGAGAAAAGGGGTAGATTACAAGGTATGAGGTAAAGCACAGAAGAGATAGGCACTTAGACACAATCTTATCTCTCCCAGACAGACCACAGACAAACGGAACAAGACTGACTTACACAGGGATTGATGGCAGGGAAGGACAGGCAGTCGATAGCACAAGGTGCACCTTGGCTCAGGGACAGGATACAGCTCAGTCTTTGGGAGGTCTCTCGGCGCTCGGAGGGTGCGTCCTTTCTCCTTCAGCTCTGCGCGCATCTGACGTCACCCTCCTCTTTTTGCGCATGCTCAGCGGGGAGTGACACGCCCTCGGCTCATTGGCTCCGCCCCAGATGGGATCGGTCCGCCGCTTCTATTGGGTGCGGGGGTTACCGGGCTCCGCCCTTGACGAGGAGCTGACAGCGAGCCCCTACCTGGTAACCCCGTCGAGCACATGCTCGATGGCGGCTCGTTGGAAACGCATGGTGCACTCCCAACACCCCCTACCAACCAAGCCGGAGTGAGGACGCACACTCCCCGCGCCGCCGCCGTTGTTGTTGTTGTTGTTGTTGAACCGTGAGGAAGAGCTGCGGGGAGGTATTGGGAGGTCCTAAACTTCCTAACGGTGCCATACAATCACATTCTGGTGCAACGAAGAGTCAGAATTAATGGAAACGAGTCCTTAACTGACATAGACTAAGAATAACTAGCAAGATGTCCTATAGTTGTCTACGTGAGATGCGGTGGACCTGGATGCGACATTTAATGGGGGAAATAGGGGAAGGTCGGGTCTACAGAGTGTTGTTTACAGAAAATGGGACTAGGGAATGGGGGATTGGGGATAGTTGGGAAGTATTGAGGAAATAGGGGAATATTTACAAGCGGATATGGATGGATCCAAATCCCATATCCGCAACAATATATATGTATATATATATATATTGTTGCGAATATGGAATTTGGCCTCCATATCCGCTTGTAAATATTCCCCTATTTCCCCAATACTCCCCAACTATCCCCAATCCCCCATTCCCTAGTCCCATTGTCTGTAAACAACACTCTGTAGAACCGACCTTCTCCTTTTTCCCCCATTAAATGTCATGCCCAGGTCCACCGCATCTCACGTAGACAACTTTCGGACATCTTGCTAGTTATTCTTAGTCTATGTCAGTTAAGGACTCGTTTCCATTAATTCTGACTCTTCGTTGCACCAGAATGTGATTGTATGGCACCAGTAGTGAGTTTAGGACCTTCCCTTACCTCCTCCCATCTTCCCCATGAAACAACAACAACAACTACAACAACGGCGCGCGGGGGGAGTGTGCGTCCTCACACCGGCTCGGTTAGCCGCCATGACCATGCGCTCCGACGGGGTTACCACGAAGGGGCTCCTTGTCAGCCCCTCGTCAAGGGCGGAGCCGGTAACCCCCCCGCACGCACCCAATGAGAAGCAACGTGCCGATTCCATCTGGGGCGGAGCTAACGAGCCGAGGGCGTGTCACTCCCCGCCGGATATACGCGGCCACTTACCGGACGTGACGTCAGATGCGCCTGAACTACGGAGAGCAGAGGAAGCCACCGCCACCCCCAGCGCGACGATACCTCCCCGCATCTTTGGACCAGACCGAACCAGGTCGATTCTGCCCTGAGCCCAGGTGCACCTGGAGCCATCGATACCCGCCTTTCCTTGCCATCAATCCCCGTGTGAGTCAGCCTTGTCCCGTTTATCTGTCGTCTGTTGGGGTTAATATAAGTGTGTCTAAGTGCCTGTCTTTCTATGATGTCCCTCTTGTAGTTGTAATCTAACCTTCCGCCATAATATAACCTCCTCCAGAGGTCTTGAGAACTGAACCCTTGGTGTCGTGTCATTTGAATCCCAGCCGTGTGTCCTTTTCCTTCATTGACCTAGCGTAGCGCGACTCGGCAACGTTCGAGTATAATCGGGTAACTTGTGCAGACGTGGTCATACCAAACCGCTCGGTAAACTAACATCCACAACCGCGTCTGTAACAATTGGTGTCGAGGAGTGGAATTCGGACCCGGGACTAAATTTGTTAGGCCCAAACTTTGGGAGGTAGAATCGATCCGGAGCGCGTTTACTGCGCTCGACGAAATTATAACGGCGAAATTTGATTTTGTTATACGGAAATAAAAACCCGAATTTTGAAAGTCGCGCTATGGCAGACCAAGTCGGCTGGGGTCCGGTAGTGGAGAGTGAGGCAGGGTCGGTCCAGGACCAAATTGAGGGACGCGAGGAGAGCGAAGCAGTGAGGGCGGCAGGGTCGCAAGATAGCGTTGTCACGCACGAGGTGGCCACGGCGTCCACGCCCGCGACCGTGGCAGCTCCCCTGGTGGATTCGAACCTTTTCCTCCTGCAAATGAGGGCCCTTATGGAACAAATGGTGGGAATGAGGGCTGATAGTGAGCGGTTGGGAAACCAATTGGGGGTAATGGGAAACCAATTGGGGGTAATGAGGGACGAAGCGAGGGGTACCAGTGAGGAGTTAGACAATAATTTTAAGGGTTTAGACAAGAAATTTGGGAAGTTAGACGACAAATTTGAGGGGTTAGACAACGGGATAAAAGAGGTGAAAAAGGGGTTAGAGGGGGTAGAAAATAGAATGGCTGCCCAGGAGAATCAGATAGAGGGAGTGAAAAATGGGTTAGAGGGGTTAGAAAACAGGATGGAAGGCAAATTGAGGGACATGAGGGACCAAGCGGAAAGGGAAGTTAACCAAATGGGGCAGCAGATAGAGGGGGTCAGAATGGGGGTAGAAACCAGACTGGATGCTCACAGGGAGGAAATGGAGCAGATGAGGGTGGCATCTGGGCAGGAGATGCAAGTGATGGGAGAGGAGATCAGAAGAGGAGTGAGTGAGGAGGTCGGAGGAGTGCGCGAGGAGGTGAGGCACTGTAAGGAGCACATGGAGAAGGAGGTGAGAAAGGGGACTGTAAAGTTACAAGGGGGCATAGAGGTCCTGACGCAGGAGGTGGAGCAGCTGACGGTGGGACAGACGGAGTTAGTGGAGCAGGTTCAAAGGAACACTGCGGTATTAGGAGGTTTAAAAGCGACACAAAATGACCTAAAAAATGACTTGGTAGCGACGAAGAGGGAATGTCAGATGGTACGTGAGGGACTGACAACGAGGCTGGACGAGGTGATAGAGGTAATGGAAACGAAGGACCGGCAGGTGAGGACGCACATGGAAACGGTCAAGGTAGCCTTGGAGGATGAGCTTGAGGAGACGTACCGGGGAATAAAAGAGGTGAAGCAGAAACTAGAAGAAGTGGAAGAAGGGATGAGCGAAATTAAGAAGCGACGGAGAGGGGATAAGAAAGAAATAAAAGAGGAGATAAAAGAATTGGTCCAAAGTCTGTGTTTGGATCGTGATGATGTGCTCATTAACCGGATGAGGGATTCGCAGGTGATGGAGGAGAAGCGAAGAGGAAGAGGACCCGGTGTAAGTGGTGACCAATATGGTCGTGCGTATGATGCGCCAGGGGATTTAAGAAGCTTGGGGGTCGAGATGGACCCGGGTGTTCGTGAGAGGCCGTTGGTGAAGTGTGTGACAGGTCTGGTGTGCGAAAAAGGAGGTGTGCGAGAAAGTCCGACTCTGGGGTGTGTGAGGAAAAAGTGCGTGCCAAGGAGTGAGGGTGCTGGCGAGAGTGAGTCGGTCGTAGCGCGTGTGCGAGGGAGCACATGGAAGCGTGGTGTGGTGAGTGTTACAGAGGGTGTGACGGGAGAGTGTGCGCAGGAGTGTGCGCGAGAAAGGTGTGTGACGGACAGGTGCATGAGGAAAGAGTGCGCTGTCAGAAGTAAGGAAGAGTGTCCACCTGTAGTGAGTGTTACAGAGGGTGTAACGGGAGAGTGTGCGCGAGAAAGGTGTGTGACGGACAGGTGCATGAGGAAAAAGTGCGCTGTCGAGAGTAAGGGTGAGTGTGCTGTCAAGAATGGAGGTGAGAGTAGTAAGAGTGACAAGGAGAGTGAGTTGGTTGTGACAGGTGAGCGAGGATGTACACCTGGGATGGAAGGATGCACACCTGGAATGGTAGAGCGTGAGTGGGAATGCACGCTGGAGTTGGTGGTGAGGCACGTGGTTGGGTGTGCGAATGAGGGCACACCTGTGATTGTCACAGAGGAGGTGACCGAGGAGGGGGCGCGAAGAGGTGTGTTGGTGAGGTGTGCGACCAACGAATGTGTGCCAAGGTCCTCGGTGGTCAGGTGTGTGACCAAGGCTGTGAGTGGAATGAGAGTACCTGGGTGTGTAAGGAAAGGTACGAGGAGCATGGAGACGGCTGCATGTATGAGCAAGAAAGGGGTAGCGTATGCTTGTCAGAATCCAGGTGAAGCATCGACGGTAACCAGGTTAGAGGTTAGGTCGACTTTTAGCCGAAGCGGGCCCTCGGTGCGTGCCGGGCCTCGCTTTGAACGGCCGCGTCCGTGCTCCACTAGGCGGAGCTGGCAGCCCGATAGAAAGGGTCGTCATGGCGACCACTTTTTGGTGAGACGTGCCGGCAGGTCGAGAGCGGGACATTGGATGGCTCCGTGCCGAGATGGTGCGTGGGATCTCGGCACGGGTAAGCCCCCGTCCCTGCCCCGAATGCCGGACGCATCCAGACGCTGGCACAGAACAACCCGCATTCATGGCTTGGCTTTACGAAGCCGGGCTTTGGACGGGAATTGGCGCACCGAGAGGCAGTGGTGAGTAGACTGGGTAATGAGGTTAGTGTTTTGGACCCAAAATTAGAAAAAAAAACAAAATTTGATGATTGGCAAGGGATTGGCAGTAATGATTGGCAGATGATGGGCAGTGATTGGCCAAATTTTTGATTTGTTGAAATTTGATGTGCAAAATTGGTAGTGAGCGATGGGCCCGATGGGTAAGGGGGGCATCCCTGCCACCCTTCCCAGTGGGGGCAAAGGAGCAATAGCTTATGGGGTGTATGGCAGTGAAAACTAGCCCGGGTGGGTTAGGTTATATTGATAGGGATCTAGCGAAGATGACATTAGGTGACGTTAAGGTTAGTTAGTGACTGATACCTGTAGTGGGGACGCAGGTAGTTTAGTGTGGATGATAATGACGAGGGAGCGCAATAGTTTAAAGGGACGACTGGGAAGCGCAAGTTTCAGAAGGGAGTAGTTAGCTGAGATGATGCCGTGTGTGTGAGAATTGAACAGGTGTGATTGCACAGGTGTGCAACTGGACAGGTGTGTGGAACAGTGTGTGAGTAATGAGTGTTGTGGATCAGCGCGAATGCGCTTGGGGAGAGAAGGGTGCAGGTGGCACCAGGTGTGAGAGCACAGGTGTGCAAGTACAGGTGTGTGGAGAGAGTTGGAGTAAGTGGTACGGAGTGGTGTGCATGGTGCGAAGGAGTGGATGGGGGAAGAGTGGACCCCTTTCACGAGTACCCGGGGCGGGTAGTGTAAGTGTTAGGTAGAGGGTATAGGTAAATTGTGGTTGGATATTGGCATCTGTGGTGCGGTTGCAGAATGGTGTTTTGGATGGGTGCATTAGTGTTGTGGAAATGGCTGGGCGTGTAGCCTGTTAGTGTGTGTAGTTGGTTTGGGCACTCCACCACTGTGAGGATGTCGGCCAGGTGAGGCCGCAGGTGGGCTCGGGGAGCCGGTAGAGTTGTGGATGGGGCCCGAGGATCCGGAGGACGGACCCGGGTAGCCCAGTGCCAGAGAGGGCACCGAGTGGGGAGAGCGCCAGAGGGCCTTCCCCAGGTAGTTAGGTTAGGGCAGGGAGCAGGTAAGCTCGGAGGCAACTGCAGTGGTGGAGGTGTGCAGGTGGGTAGACCCACTGGGAGAGGTACACGCCACAGCCCAGAAATTGTGCGAGGGCACCGGGAGATGAATCGGGGGAGTGAGACCCCAAATTGAAGAGCACCACAGTTGGCCAATGGGAATTGGTTTTTAGAACCCATAGTGTAAGAGGGCCAATGGTTTGGCCGGAGAAAGACCCCGGGTAGTGTAAAGTTGTTAAAGTCATTTAGGGAAATAGTTAGGATTGATGAACCTGTCGCACCATACGCAGCCACTTACCTGTGGTGATGATGATGACTCCACACCTGTGTTTTCTTTGTTTTGTTGCAGGAAATGAAATTGCTGTGAGGATTTGTGAGACGCATCACGACGTGGATGAGACATTGGGGTGATTCCATCTCTCCCTCCCTAGGAGGGACTGATGATGAATTGGTGATAGCAAATTATGATGTTGAGTTGGAGATGGCAAATTTTGATGAAAGTTGAAAATGGCAAATTTGATTGGTTAGGAGGGAGAGAAGACGAATTTGGTTTATGGGAGGAACGGGGAAGACAGTAGGGATGTTTGTTGATTTGTAAAATAGATGTTTATGGGTAGTGTTGTGTTTTGTGGATACAGTAAGGGGTAAGGGAGGGGCCATGTAGGTTACCTGGTGAGGGGGGGGCGTACGGTAGGAACGTACCTGTCTCACCTGGTTCCCATGTGCCCCCAGTGTGCATCATCTTGTATTGCGTGCACTTTTGCGCCCTTACCACCTTACTCACTTGTCTGCTTCTTTTGTCTCCCACCTCCGAGGATCTGGCTTTGGGGCAGAGAGAGAGGAGAGAGAGGTGCTGGCTCCGCAGTTGTGGGCCTGCACTTTCGCTGCTTGCTGCTTGGATCGATACACCATATGGACCGCAATGTTTGTGGCCACCCACAATGGACCGCAGTTCTTTGCGGCCAAGCACCACCCGTGGAAGGACCTATGGGTCAACGTGGCACCTATGCCATACAAGGTGAACCACTTTTAGTTGACACCACTGAAGGCCACAATAAAGAAATGGACGCGGTTGGCGCCTTTCTTTATTTTTCTAAGGAAGTATGAAGGCCAAGTGCACCACACGAAGAGCAAGAGACACCTGCAGGGTTAGGGGTTGTTGAAGTTATTTTTATTCATTGAACCATGGTGACTGCACCGGATGGTGCTGACTGTGTGATGGGGTGGTGCTTTTGATGCTTGGAAGGGGTGCTCTGCACATTATTAAAGGCCGTAGGCCACAGAGCACTCGTGGGTTGGTGTATCGATGCTGGCATGCGTGCTCTCTCTATGCATAACATCTGCATGTGTTCCTCCAAAAACAGGTCCTGGATCGTAGTGTAAATATCAGCGTAGTCTTGTGTAAATAATGCTCCCTACCGGCTGTATGTTTAGTTTGCGAATTCTTTCCGGATTCGGTTATCCTGTGGGTGTGTTTCTGTGAGGAGAAGGGTGCAACGTCGCAGGGGGACATATTTACTCATTTGTGAATATCTGTAAAACTGTCGCACTCAGGGTAGAGTTAATAGTAGAGGGAACTACATCTGAGTGCCACACTAAACTAGGTAAAAATTTATCGGGTCGGGACGCCCCGAGGGTAGAGAAGGGTGCAATGTTGCGAATATGGAATTTGGCCTCCATATCCGCTTGTAAATATTCCCCTATTTCCCCAATACTCCCCAACTATCCCCAATCCCCCATTCCCTAGTCCCATTGTCTGTAAACAACACTCTGTAGAACCGACCTTCCCCTTTTTCCCCCATTAAATGTCGTGCCCAGGTCCACCGCATCTCACGTAGACAACTTTCGGACATCTTGCTAGTTATTCTTAGTCTATGTCAGTTAAGGACTCGTTTCCATTAATTCTGACTCTTCGTTGCACCAGAATGTGATTGTATGGCACCAGTAGTGAGTTTAGGACCTTCCCTTACCTCCTCCCATCTTCCCCATGAAACAACAACAACAACTACAACAACGGCGCGCGGGGGGAGTGTGCGTCCTCACACCGGCTCGGTTAGCCGCCATGACCATGCGCTCCGACGGGGTTACCACGAAGGGGCTCCTTGTCAGCCCCTCGTCAAGGGCGGAGCCGGTAACCCCCCCGCACGCACCCAATGAGAAGCAACGTGCCGATTCCATCTGGGGCGGAGCTAACGAGCCGAGGGCGTGTCACTCCCCGCCGGATATACGCGGCCACTTACCGGACGTGACGTCAGATGCGCCTGAACTACGGAGAGCAGAGGAAGCCACCGCCACCCCCAGCGCGACGATACCTCCCCGCATCTTTGGACCGGACCGAACCAGGTCGATTCTGCCCTGAGCCCAGGTGCACCTGGAGCCATCGATACCCGCCTTTCCTTGCCATCAATCCCCGTGTGAGTCAGCCTTGTCCCGTTTATCTGTCGTCTGTTGGGGTTAATATAAGTGTGTCTAAGTGCCTGTCTTTCTATGATGTCCCTCTTGTAGTTGTAATCTAACCTTCCGCCATAATATAACCTCCTCCGGAGGTCTTGAGAACTGAACCCTTGGTGTCGTGTCATTTGAATCCCAGCCGTGTGTCCTTTTCCTTCATTGACCTAGCGTAGCGCGACTCGGCAACGATCGAGTATAATCGGGTAACTTGTGCAGACGTGGTCATACCAAACCGCTCGGTAAACTAACATCCACAACCGCGTCTGTAACAATATATATATATATATATATATATATATATATATATATATATATATATATATATATATATATATATATATATATATATATATATACATATACATATATATATATAGTCACGTGAAAAAGTAAGTACACCCCATGTAAAGTTTTGACTTTTTCAACATATTTCAACATACAGCTATTTGATCTTCATTTCAACAATATTGATAGATAAAGGTGATATAATATAACAAATATCATGAAACATTTACATTTTGTAGTCCATTGTATAATTTAAATAAACATAAATGCAAATTTTGCAGGTGGAAAAAGTAAGTACACCCTTGGCTCTAATAGGTGGTATTGCCCCCTTTGGCAGAAACAACCACAAGTAAGCGTTTCTTATAACTCCATACCAGTCGCTGACATTGACTGGGAGAAATTTTTGCCCACGCCTCCATGCAGAAATCTTTCAGCTGTGCGATGTTTGAGGGATTTCTTGCATGTACAGCTCGTTTCAAATCCCCCCACAACATCTCGATGGGATTTAGATCCGGGCTTTGACTTGACCATTCCAGAACCCTCCATTTCTTTCTTTTCAGCCATTCCTTGGTGGATTTACTGGTATGTTTAGGGTCATTGTCATGTTGCAATGTCCACCTTTGGTTGAGCTTCAACTCTCTGACAGATGGCCTAACATTATCCTAAAGCACGCTCTGGTACAATGAAGAATTAATAGTGGATTATATGATGGTGAGCAGCCCAGGCCCTGATGCAGTAAAGCTGCCCCAAACCATAATATTTCCACCACCATTTTGCAGTTGGTATCAGGTTCATGTAGTCAACTGCTGTCTTTGGTTTTCGCCAAACATGTCTTCTGGTACTGTGGTCAAATAGCTCTACCTTTGACTCATCTGTCCAGAGCACATTGTTCCAGAAGTGCTGATCTTTGCCTCGGTGTTCATTGGCAAACTTTAGTCTTGCCCTGATGTTCTTTCTGGACAGCAAAGGTTTCCTCCTGGCACACCTCCCATGTAGATCAAATTTGTGCAGCCTCTTTCCAATGGTAGACTCGTGCACTTTGACATCAACAGTGGCAAGAGCTACCTGTAGGTCCCGTGATGACATTCTGGGGTTCTTAGAGACTTCTTTCAGCATCTTGCGGTCTGCTCTCGGGTTGAACTAGCTGGGGTGGCCTGGCCTGAACAAGTTGGCAGTTGTTTGGAATCTTCTCCACTTGTAGATGATCTTCCGGACAGTCGAATGATTGATTTCAAATTGTTTGGAGATCTTTTTAAATCCCTTCCCAGACTCGTAGGCATCTATAACCTTCTTTCTGAAGGCCTCGGAGAGCTCTTTTGATCTAGGCATGGTGACGCCGCACACTTCAACATCAAAGAGCAAACCAAACTAAATGTCTGAGGTTTAAATAAGACAGGTTCCTCCAAGATCCTCTCTGACGATGTTCTCATCATTTGCACCTGAGCTGGTGCACCTGATTCTAATTTTAGGTATTTGAAGTAATGATAAATGTAGGGGTGTACTTACTTTTTCCACATGTGAAATTTGCATTTATGTTTATTTAAATTATACAATGGGCTATAAAATGTAAATGTTTCATGATATTTGTTATATTATATCACCTTTATCTATCAATATTGTTGAAATGAAGATCAAATAGCTGTATGTTGAAATATGTTGAACAAGTCAAAACTTTACATAGGGTGTACTTACTTTTTCACGTGACTGTGTATATATATATATATATATATATATATATATATATATATATATATATATATATATATATATATATATATCTATATCTATATATATATATATATATATATATATATATATATATACACTATATATACTGATGTGCAACTTACTAAATAACATAAATAACAAAATAACATAAATAACATAAATAACAAAAAAAAACAATAATTCTAATAGTTATAAGTACTAATCACCTTCATATGATTTAATATAGGGCTTAAATGCATGTATAGTTTTGTAATCATTGTTTAAAAGCAATCAGTACTATTTCCTGTTTATTTAATAGTGAGCTCTCGCACATTGACACACCAGTGTTCAAAGTGGTGACACACCAGCATTTCCTGCTTCAAGCACAGCAAGTGGCTTTTAAAATATATAACCACTTGTGGCATTTTCCAACAACTCAAATTTTTTTTCAACTCCTGTTTGAACAATTACTTTGGACTTCAATTAAAATTGCTTCCACAATGTGTATGTGTGTTCGGACAGCATGCATTTCCGATGGAGTTTATTTGGATATGTTTTCTAATCACAAAGAATTGTCATGAATTTGTTACAGGGGGCACAGAGAGCCTTGTATATTGGTAAGCCCTGACAGATGATATAGTTTCCAGTGCTTTGCAGGCATGTTTGCAAGGCAAAGGCACATTGCAGTTTCCAGTACTTTCACCAGCTTGACCAACAAGGCAACGGAGGTGTTATTACAGGTGGACTACAGGTGGGCCACAGGTAGACGCACTGCTCCGCGGAACTGCCGCAGAGCTTGCGGGTGTTTCGCCAGCCTTGTGACTGCACATAGTACCTGGCCATGAAAATGTAATGTGTCATCATGTATCGATGGGAAACTGCGACGTTAGAGCATGGCTGTGCCGCTGATGGAGTGCCCCTGTTCCCAGAAAGCTGGTACTCATATTGTCGGCCTTGAACGATGTCGACATCATTGACGTGTATATATATATATAATATATATATATATATATATATATATATATATATATATATATATAATGCAACTGGTGTTATCTAACGGCACGATAGATAAATTGTGCAACTATTCAATATCATCTGGGAGGGGTGGAAACTGAATTGAATTTGACAATTTTCCATTTAGTACTTCAATAAATATGCCATAAATAAGTAGTCGAAGAAAGGAAGTTTCAAAAAATCTATACGTCACATTATCAGTACAGTATTGTGAGAAACATGATCCAGAGTATGACAGTGAACATGGTTGAGATAGAGAATGTGTTACATTTGTTTGAAAATATTGACCAATTGGAGACATATTTGTCCATTGAAGTTATCAACATGTTTTAACATCCCCTAGAGCTGAGGACGCAAATTTGATGAGGATTCTAGGCTATGGAAGTCACACCATGACCATGTAGTGGTTCCACAAGATCTATTGCCATGGCTTGCTCATCTGGCACATGGCGTTGGCCATACGAGCAAGAGGGGGAAGGTGTGTGCTTATCAATTCTGACACATTGGTATGCTCTTGGATTCACTTCAGGTGGCAAAACAGCATTGGAAAAAGAACTTGCCAAGTTTGCCAGGAATATAATCCTGGGAAGGGACCTCAGATGGTTCCAGCAGTACACCCTCTGCTCATGGGGCCTTTTGTGCATATTCAAATAGATTTTGTGAAAATGTCAAAGTGTTGTGTGTACGGAAATATTCTAGTTCTAGAAATATACTAGTAAACTACAAATTGATAATCGTCCAGAAGCAGTTGCTGCTTTGATTATTTTTCTTTTCATTTTTAAGCATTAAGAAAGAAAGAAGAAAACACAAGAAGAAACCCGCATATGGAGTTAACAACCAATGACACACACACACACACACACACACACACACACACACACACACACACACACACACACACACACACACACACGAAGATCGATACCTTCAGTCCTTGGAGGGCTCTGTCCCACCTTTTGAAACCCACATATGCAAATAAAACAACTAACGACACAAACACACATATATATATATATATATATATATATATATATATATATATATATATATATATATATATATATATATATATACAGACTTGGCATTTAATATGGAATAATTTTTTTGTGGGGGTGAACTTACTTTTCAAGATGTCGTAGAACCAAAAGTTCATTGGAATTATGTTGAAATTATTCTAGATTTTGTTAATGTGACCTTTAAAAGAAACAAAAAACCACATTTGACATTTCGAAACAAATAAATTGATCCTTGAAAGTGATGTAAACTGATATCGAACTCAATTCATGGACAGTACTGTGTTAAACTTCTGAAAGTTTTCCAGAAGTATCTCTTTATTTTGCACATTAGCCAAAATTTTTTTTAACAAAAACAAAAGTTAAATTACGACTGGGATTACGGACAGTAAAATTACAGTTCAGTACTTCGTGTAACCCCCACGAGCATTCAGTAGAGCACTTACACGTTGAGGCATGCTGTTCACGAGATTTGCCAAGGTTTGGACAGAAATCGCTTGCCATGCAGTGACAATAGCCTGCTGCAATTCATGCACAGTGGTCGGCTGCTGGTCCAAGTGGTCGATTTGACGCGTTAATTCTGCCCACAAGTTCTCTATCGGATTCATATCCGGGGACATGGCAGGCCACTCCATATGCTCTACACCACGGTCAGCAAGAAAGTGTTGGATCATGCGAGCACGATGAGGCCGTCCATTGTCATCTTGGAAGACAAAGTTTCCTCGAAAGGCTGCACGAGCAAATGGAAGCAATGTTTCTTCCAGAATGGCCCTGTACCTGAACTGGTTCAGGTTTCCATTCAGAACAACCAGGTCAGTTTTTCCCCCTGCATGAAAAGCAGCCCAAACGGTCACCCCACCACCTCCAGCTTGGACTCTTGGCACTATACAATCTTTGTTGTAGGCTTCATGCACTTGTCTGCGCACTCCGACGTGGCCATCTTGATGATAGACCAGAAATCTAGACTCGTCACTGAAGATCACGTGATTCCAGTGTCCTGGCTGCCATTGACGGTGCTCTCTGGCCCACTGCAATCGGCGCTGGCGGTGTTGTCTGGTCAGGCGTGGCTTTCTCAGGGGACGCCTGGCACGAGCATCCATCCGGATTTGTTTCCAGACGAGTTTTCAGTAACGCGTCAGCCTGCTTGAACCAGTTGTTGGTTGACTAGCCTTCTGGATACAGGCACATTTGTCAGTTGCTGCCACTCAGCCCAAAGCCGATTAGCTGACTTGGTACGGCCATTGCGGACTAACCGGTGCAGCTGGCGATCATCCCTCCTTGTGGTTCTGCGGGGAAGTCCTGGCCTCAGTATTGGAGTAGGGACACCCCTCTGTGCATTTCGTTTCAGGATCTTTGACACCTGACCTTGAGTGATGCCATACTGCCGAGCAATAGCACGCTGTTTCATGCCGTAATTTCGTAAAGCCACCACTCCGTGACAAACAGCATTGTCGAGTTGACGGACCATCTCCAGAGGAAGCGGTAAGAACTTTTGGAGACGTGCAGCAGTTGTTTTCCACTAATACAGAACGCAACAACCCTTGTTTTCCTGACTGTGAAGCCAATCATCAAATGCACCTGTCCGTACATTTTGCCACGCCACCTGTGATATAATCCTGTTGTTGAATTCTTGCTGCGACAGACAATCAGTGACATGGTTCTTTTAACAAATAAATCACCAAAGTGTAAAAGAAACTCACCAGATTGATATACTGAGTTAAGAAATTAAACCCAAGTCAAGAAAAAAAAAATATTCCATATTAAATGCCAAGTCGCTGGCGGGACATAGCTGGGGAGAATTCCATATTAAAGACACAAATTTTCCGCTTCCGGTCCGGTCTGGAGAGGACGCTGGCGTTACTTGTTCGCCGCTTCTCCGACTGGGCCATTGTACATAGTTTGCTTTTCTGGTGGTCGTGGCGGATTTTTGACCGTTGGGTCTGCCCTCTGCTCGGTCCCGGCTCTGCTCCTGGCTTCGCCTGCCCGGCTCCTCCACTGTTTCCTCAGGCCCGCTCCCGTTGTTTGCGGCGGTGGCTGTTTGCCGCTGTGGTCTTGATTAGCGGCTGCAGTCGTTTGCCGCTGCGTTTGCCGCTTTGCCTCCTCGACCTTGGCCTCGTACTCGTCCCTTCGCTCCTGCCTGGCATGGCTCTGAGGTACTCCGCCGCAAGGCTTCTTCTGCTCAATACCCGCTCCACCCCATCATGCATCTCTGCCATCAAATCAAATGGACTCCTCCGACGACCCAGGTACATTCACCGTGGCTCCGGTCGTAAGTTTGTTTATTTGCAATCAGGTCACTCCATCCCCGTCCTCTGGTCGGCTCAGCGCACTCTCGCTCTTCGTCCCAGCGCACCTGGTCACAGCAACGCACACGATCGCACCTCCTGCCTACGAACCCTGGCTAAGTCACCTGAATTCATCCCTGCTGTTCAAAACAACATCAAGCTCACCCTGTTCAACACCCGGTCCCTCAACAACAAATGCCTCATCCTGAACGAATACATCCTGGATAACAAACTGGACTTTCTCTGTCTCACCGAAACCTGGCAACAACCTCTGGACTACTACACACTTAACCTCACCACACCCAATGGATATTCCTACGTCAATAAACCACGCTCGGAGGGCCGAGGTGGTGGAATTGCCGTTATCCACCGTCAAGACATCAAGACCAACCTCATCTCCATCTCATCTGCTCCATCATTTGAACACCTGGCTTTAAAACTCTCTGGTCGCACGCAGTCAGTCATGGCTGTCGTCTACCGCCCTCCCAAACCACACCCATCATTCCTGTCTGACTTCTCCTACTTTCTGACCCAGCTATGTTCCCTCTCCCCCTCAATCCTCCTCCTTGGTGATTTCAATATCCACATGGACTCCACTGACTCCACGATAACCACTGACTTCACTGATTTACTCACCTGCTTTAACCTCACTCAACATGTCGACTTTCCTACCCATATCCGTGGTCACATTTTGGATCTTGTCTGCTCCACTGGATTAAATTTGCACCATCTCTATGGCTCCGACCTCACCCTCTCTGACCACTTAGCCATCACTCTGACCATCAACATCCCCGCCCCAACACCAAGGCATTATCGCACAATCAACTTCCGTAAGCTAAACGCTCTTTCACCTACCTCATTCTCATCCACCCTCTCTGAAAAAATGTCCACTTCTCCCTTCATTGACCTCCACACCCCTTCCGACCTCACTGACTACTACAACCACACTCTCTCCTCCTGCCTTGACCAGCTTGCGCCTGTAAAAACCAAAACAGTTTCTTTCACCCATTCTGCTCCCTGGTTTACCCCTGAACTCCACCTGATGAAAACTCGTGCTCGCCAACTTGAAAGACTCCGCAATAAAACGGGTCTCACAGTTCACTCCCAAGCCTACAAGGACCACCTACAACACTACAAAGATGCCCTCTCCCACGCCCGCTCTGCCTACTACTCTCAAATTATCCACTCTGGCTCCGGAAACCCAAAAGCACTCTTCTCGACAATAAACAAACTCCTCCGCCCCCTGAACACCACCACCCAGTCATTCACAGTAGACAACTGCATCTCCTTCCTCTCTTTCTTCCAACGCAAAATTGACAACATCTACAACAGCTTGACCACCGCCGCACCCGCTCCCCCTCCAACCACCTGCCCCCCCTTGTCCTACCATCCCCTGTCTCGGTTCTCCCCAATCTCCCCTACTGACCTCTCTGAACTCCTCATAGGAATGAAAACTGCCACCTGCACTCTTGACCCCATCCCCTCCAGCTTTGTCAAAGCCTCCCTCCCTGCTCTCTCTCCACTTATCATTGCAACAATAAACTCCTCCCTGTCTACAGGCATCGTCCCACCATCCCTCAAAATTGCTGCTGTTACCCCCATTCTAAAAAAACCTGGTCTAAACCCTGACACCCTAAACAACTTCAGACCCATCTCCAACCTACCCTTTCTGTCAAAAGTTTTGGAACGCGCTGTAGCCACTCAACTCAAACATCATCTCTCTGCCAATAACCTGTATGAAACATTCCAATCCGGATTCCGGTCCAACCACAGTACTGAAACTGCTCTCCTCAAAATCACCAACGACCTTCTCCTCTCCTCTGACGCTGGCAACCTCAACATTCTCGTCCTCCTCGACCTCAGCGCTGCCTTTGACACCATCGATCACACTATCCTCCTCACCCGACTTGAATCCACCTTTAACGTTACCGGCACTGCCCTCTCTTGGATTAAATCATACCTCTCTGACAGATGCCAGTTCATCTCCATCAATAACTGCAAATCCCCCACTGCTCCCCTCCCCCAAGGTGTCCCCCAAGGTTCAGTTCTTGGCCCCCTCCTCTTCATCCTTTACCTGTCCCCGCTCGGTCACTTAATCCGCCGTCATGGTCTCCAATTCCACTGCTTCGCCGATGACATCCAGCTTTTCATCTCCACCAAGTCCGTCTCCACCGACACCCACTCTATCCTGACAAACTGCATCACTGAAATAAAATCCTGGCTTCAAATCAACTTCCTCAAGCTTAACTGTGATAAATCTGAAATAATCATCATTGGCCCAAAAACGCTCACAAAATCCACCCATAACTTTGCACTCAACATCGACGGTATCCCAGTATCCACCTCCCCTCACATCCGGAATCTTGGCGTCATCTTTGACCAAACCCTTTCCTTCGACAAATACACTAAACAGATCACAAAGTCAGCCTTCTTTCACCTGAAAAACATTGCCCGTCTCCGCTCATCCCTCTCCTCCACGGCTGCAGAAACCCTCATCCACGCCTTCATCACCTCCCGTCTGGACTACTGCAATAGCCTCCTCTATGGTTCACCCTCAAAAATCACCAATAAACTCCAATACATTCAGAACTCCGCTGCCCGTCTAATCACCCATTCCCGGACCCGTGACCACATCACCCCCGTCCTTTACAAGCTTCACTGGCTCCCCATCCCCCAGAGAATCCAGTACAAAATCCTCCTCTTGACATACAAAGCCCTCCATAACCTGGACCCATCCTACCTGGCTGACCTCCTCTCCAGACACACTCCCACCCGCAACCTCCGCTCTGCTGGTACCAACCTCCTGACCCCCTCCATCCGGACCAAATTCAGATCCTGGGGGGACAGGGCCTTCTCCATCGCTGCTCCCACCCTCTGGAACTCACTACCTCACACCATCAGAGACTCCTCCTCACTCACCACATTCAAAACATCACTAAAGACCCACCTGTTCAACACTGCATTCAACATTCAACCCACAGCATTTAACCCCTGACTATCTCTTCTCCTTCTCCCTCCTTTTGCTTTAAATATTTCCCTATTGATTCTTGTCTTTTTGCAATTGTTGTTTTCATGTATTGTTATGCATTATGTTTGCCACTCTGTCAAAGCGCCTTTGGGCTTCTGGAAAAGCGCTATACAAAATAAATGAATTATTATTATTATTATTAAGTCTGTATATATATATATATATATATATATATATATATATATATATATATATATATATATATATATATATATATATATACATATATATATGTTTTTATTATTATTTTATATGAGCAGAGTACCTGCCCTATGGGGGACCCTATGGGCGATCTTGTTCCAAGGGTACAACACAATTTCTGCCATCTCTCATTGAGGATATTTTCTGCTGATACAACTGCTTTGCATTGGATTTCTTGATTATTTCCTTTGGAAATAATGCTGGCCCAACAGATCCTAGCAACTACAGACCAATCAGCCTTCTCCCAATTATCAGCAAAGTCATGGAATCCATCATTGCTTCGGATATGAAATCTTTCCTCTTCTCCAATGGCTTGATCTCTGATCATCAATTTGGTTTCAGACCAGGTCACTCTACTCTGGACATGCTGCTTCTGCTGTCTCAACAATGGATGGAGGTCCTCAATGCCAAACAGGAAATTAGAGCTGTCTCCCTCGAAATATCACGTGCCTTCGATACGGTCTGGCACCACGCTCTGCTCACCAAACTCTCCTCCTTTGGTATCCATGGAAATCTCCACGCATGGCTGGCGGACTTCCTCTCTGGTCGTAGTCAACGTGTGGCCCTGAATGGGTTTCTCTCATCTCCTCTTCCTGTTCAGGCTGGAGTTCCCCAAGGCAGTGTTCTGGGCCCTGTGCTTTTTCTGGTCTTCATCAATGATCTCTCTGACTCTCTTGAAAATCCTCTCTATCTCTTTGCTGATGACTCCACTCTCTGCCGCTCCATTCCTCATCCCTCAGATCGGCAGTCTGCAGCCTCCTCACTCTCTGCAGACCTGGACAAAATCACAGACTGGGCAAACAAGTGGAACATGTCTTTCAATCCTGACAAATCTCACAATCTTACGATGTCTCTCCGAAAAGACCGACTGGACAACCCTCCCATCTACTTTCTGAATAATCCTCTCCAAGAAGTTCTGTCACTCAAGCTTTTGGGTCTCACTATCTGCCATGATCTTTCCTGGGAAAACCACATTTACAAGCTGGCCTCCAAAGCCAGTCGCCGACTGGGCATCCTCCATCGTGCGAAGTACTTCCTTGGCACACCTGAGCTCCTCACCACATACAAGGCTTTCATCCACAGCTCAATGGAATACTTCTCTCCCCTCTGGGCTGGTGCTCCTGCCTCACACCTAGCTCGTCTTCAGGCTGTTGAAACCAAAGCGTTCAGAATCATTGGAATCTCCTGCGATGATGCTATCTCCGAGAGCCTTGCACTTACTCACCGAAGGCAGGTTGGTGGTCTTTCTGTCTTCTACCGACTCCTCTCCGGCCTTGCTCCCCCAGCTCTCTCTGGGCTCTGTCCCCCAAATATTCCTGCAGGTCGCACAAGATCTGCCTGCAACCCTCTTATGGTTAAACTGCCAAAATCAAGACTCTCTGCTCACCTTCACTCCTTCATTCCTCTTTTCTCCCACCTCTGGAACAAACTCCCTCACTCTCTTCAATCCCACTCCTCCCTCCAGGTCTATAAAACGGCTGTTCACCACCATCTCTTATCTTCCCCAATCCAAAACCTTGATCTTTTCTACCCCCGCTAATTTCACCCCAAATCCACTTTTTTGTGGTGACTTTTGTCTTCTTTCCTGGAAGTCCTTGGTGTCCTTGCGTTTTATACCTGTCCTCCCCCCAGGCCCTCTGCCTCCCACACATCTCCCGATGTCCCTGCCCTCAAATGTTGTGTTTGTGTGCTTCCTCCCCTTCTCTCCCCATCTTTTCGACCGCTCCCATTTTTATATACTTTGTTTACTTGTTTTTTTGATTTGTTTGTTTGATAAATGTTAGCTCTTTCACGAGCCTCGACTCTGTATCCAAAAACAAAAAAAAACTTAGGTGGCCTTGCTTTTCGAGGCAACTCAATTTTCCAGAAAGAAAACATCAATCATCACCCGAGCTACCAATACCCACGACCAACACACACTCACCTCTCCCCACCCCCCTACCCTCCTCCACCATCTACTCACAATCCCCTATCAACCATCACCCGAGCTAACAAAACTCACGACCACACCACACCACCACACACAATCTCTCTGTTCAACTTAGGTGGCTTTGGTCTATGAGGCATCGCAAATTTCCAAAAAAAAAAAACCCATCAACCATCAACCAAGCTTACAGTACACAAGACCAACCACCTATACCCTCCTCTTCCCCCCCCCCCCCCCTCCCTCCACCTTGTCCTCACAATCCCCCATCAACTATGACCCAAACTAACAATACTCACGACCACACCACACCATCACCCAACAATCATCACCCGAGCTAATAATACCCAGAAACCAACTCACACACCCCGCCCCCTCCAACATCCCCAATCATTATCGGAATCCAAGCTCGAAATGCAGTCTCTATGTATGGCGCCCACAGGATCATAGCGAGTTCACAATGTGATGTCACTGGCAAACTCGAAAATCGACAGTCTCCGGCTTTTTTCGGCACTTTGTGATTCTCAAATAAAATAAAATAAAATTTCCTTCAAATTAGACTGTGATGAATGATTGTCAATGGTTTTCAGAAGAAAAGTTTTGGCGTTTGGGTTCCCCTTTAAGAATCTTTTGGGTCTTTGGTTTATTTTCAATATTTTGGGTCTTTTGGTCTTCAGGGTGTTTTTGGTCTTTTGGGTGTTTTGGTCTTCATGGTCTGCAAGAGTATTTGGGGTATTTTAGGTCTTCAGGATATTTGGGGTCCATTGGGTCTCCAGGGTATTTTTAACCTTTGGGGTCTTCAAGGGTATTTAGAGTATTTTGGGTCTTCAGAGTCTTTTTGGTCTTCGGGGTCCTTTGGGTCCTCATGGTGTTTTGGGTCCTCTATGTCTTTTTGGTCTTTGGGGTTTTTTCGGTCTTTGGGGTCTTTAATATAAGGGTATATAAGGGTATATAAGAAGGGTCTTTGGAGTCTTTAATTGTATTTGGGATATTTTGGGTCTTCAGGATCTTTAAGGTCTTTGGGGTCTTCAGGGTCTTTTGGATCTTTGGGGTCTTTTGGATGTTTGGGTCCTTTGGGTCTTTGGGGTTTTTGCAGTCTTTTGGGTATTTTGGTCTTTTATATCTTCGGGGTCTTTTTAGTGTTCGGGGTATTTTGAGTCTTTGGGTCCATTGGATCTTCAGGGTATTTCGAGACTTTTTTGTCTTTGGGTTATTTTGGGTCCTCAGGGTCTTTAGGTTTCTCTGGGTCCTTTGGGTCCTCAGTGTCTTTTGGGGTATTTCGGGTCTCAGGATCTTTAGGGTCCTCTGGGTCATTTGGGTCTTTTGAGTCCTCGGTGTCTTATTGGTCTTTTGGTTCCTTGGGGAGTTGGGGAGGGGGGTATTTTGGCTTATCTGAGTACATTAGATGAAGTATTTCAAGTATTTTGGATCTTTGGGTCTTTTCAGTCTTTGGCAGCTTATGGGTATTTAGGGGTCTTCAGGGTATTTTCAATATTTGGGGTCTTTAAGGGTTTTGGGGTCTTCAGGGTATTTTGGGTGTTCAGGGTCTTTTGGGTATTTGGGTTTTTGGGGTCTTTTTGGTCTTTTGTGTCTTTTGGGCCTTTGGGTCTTTTCAATCTTCGGGACCTACGGACGATCTTGTTCCAAGCATGCAACACATTTTTCTGCCATCGGATATTTTCTGCCGACACAACTACTTTGACTTGGATAGCTTGCTGATTTCCTTTGGTCATATTCCTCTTGCTGATTTCTGTTCAACTTAGATGTCCTTAGTTTTTGAGGCATCTCAATTTTCCAGAAAAAAAACATCAAACATTACCCTTGCTAACAATACCCACAACCAACCGACACCTCCTCTTTCACTTCCCCTCCACCATCCGCTCACAATCCCCCATCAAGCATCACCCCACCTAACAATACCCATAACAAGCCCAACCCCCTCTACTCCCTTCCACCATCCCTTTACTTTACTTTTGGGTCTTTCAAAATTACTGAAAAGACCCTGAAGACCCCAAAATACCCAAAAGGTCCCAAAGACTGAAAAGACTCAAAGATCCAAAATACCCCAAAGACCCAAAAGACCCTGAAGACTCCAAAGACCCAAAATACCCCAGAGACCAAAAAGACCTGAAAACCCAAAAGACTGAGAGGAACCAAAAGAGGCAGAAGACACAAAAGACTCCGAAGACCCTTAAAGACCCAAAATATTGGAAATACACTGAAGACCCCAAAAAACCTGAAGACCCATAAAGACCCACAATACTGAAAAGACCCAGAAGCCTTAAAAGACCAGACGAACCAAATGACCCAAAATATTTCGTAGTTTTTCTTATAATAATAATACCCTGTATATAATGGAGCAAGTGTTTGTGTATATGTATGTATGTATGTATGTATGTATGTATGTATGTATGTATGTATGTCCTCTCTTCACCCATTGGTTGGACAGCTGACCTGACTCCACCCACAAATGTAACCTGAAATACTTAACCTAAAGTACCCAGAGGACCCAAAAGACCCTCCACTCTCCCCCCCCTCCCCCACCCCCCAACACCCTTAGGACCTACAAGACTGAGAAGACCAGAGGACCCAAAAGACCAGGAGGACCCCAAAGACCAGGAGGACCCTAAATACTCCAAGGACCATAAATACCCAAAAATAACCTGAGGACCCAAAGGACCCAGAGGAACCAAAATACCTAAAAGACTAAAAAGACCCAATGGACCCCAAAGACCCAAAATAACCTGAAGAGCTAAAATACCCAAAATACCCCCAAAGACCCTGAAGACCTAAAATACCCCAAAGTGTGAAAATATTCCAAAGACCCTTAAAAAATTCGAAGACTCAAGAGAACCAAAAGATGCTGAAGACCCAAAATCCTCCAAAGACCCTTAAAGATCCAAAATACCCCAAAGACCAAAATGAGCCCAAAGACCCAAAAGACTTAAAAGACCCCGAATACCTAAAAGACTGAAAAGACCCAATGGACCACAAAGACCCAAAATGTACCGAAGACCCAAGAGAACCCAAAATACTCCAATGACCCTTAAACACCCAAAATACCCAAAATATACCTTAGATCCTTGAAGACCAAACATATAAAAAGACCCTGAAGACCATTAAAGACCAAAAATGTCAAAAAGACCCAAAGACCCTATGGACCCCAAATATCCAAAATACCCCAAAGACCCTTAAAAACCCAAAATACCCCAAAGTTCCTTAAAGTCCCAAAAAACTCCAAAGAATGAAAAGACCCCAAAAACCGAAAAGACCCCAAACACTGAAAAGATCTAGGAGACCCACAAGACCATCAAGACCCAAAAGATTGAAAAGACCCAAAATACTGAAAAGACCATCAAGACCCAAAATACCCTTAAAGGGGAGCCCAAATTCAATTTATTTTTCTGAAAAACCATTGGCAATCATTAATCATGGTCTCACTTGAAGGGAATTTTTTTTTATTTGCCAATCACAAAGTGCCGAAAAAAAACCGAGACTGTCGATTTTTGAGATTGCCAGTGACGTCACATTGTGAACTGTATTCACATTGTGAATTGCGAGCTTGGAGTCCGATACAGATTGGGGATGATGAGGGGGGGGGTGTGGGGGTTGTAGTGGTGTATTGTTAATTAGGATGACTGTTGATGAGGGTTTTGTAAAGGGATGGTGGAAGGGAGTAGAGGGGGTTGGGGTTGTTTTGGGTATTGTTAGGTGGGTTGATGCTTGATGGGGGATTGTGAGCAGATGGTGGAGGGGAGTTGAAAGAGGAGGTGTGGGTTGGTTGTGGGTATTGTTTGCGAGGGTAATGTTTGATGTTTTTTTTTCTGGAAAATTGAGATGCCTCAAAAACTAAGGACATCTAAGTTGAACAGAAATCAGCAAGAGGAATATGACCAAAGGAAATCAGCAAGCTATCCAAGTCTAAGTAGTTGTGTCGGCAGAAAATATCCGATGCAGAAAAATGTGTTGCATGCTTGGAACAAGATCGCCCGTAGGGTCACCCGTAGGTCGCGAAGATTGAAAAGACCCAAAGATCCAAAAGACACAAAAGACCAAAAAGACCCCAAGACCCGAAAAACCCAAAAGACCCTGAACACCCAAAAGACCCTGAAGACCACAAAACCCTTAAATACCTAAAATATTGAAAAGACCCTGAAGACCCCAAAAACCCCAAAGACCCATAAAGACCCACAATACTGAAAAGACCCAGAAGACTGAAAAGACCCAGAGGAACCAAATGACCCCGATGACCCAAAATATTTCGTAGTTTTTCTTATAATAATAATAATGATAATAATAATAATAATAATAATAATAATAATCTATATTTGATGGAGCAAGTGTTTGTATGTATGTATGAGTATGTATGTCCGGTCTTCATCCATTGGTTGGACAGCTGACCTGACGCCACCCATAATTGTAATTTGAAATACTTCATCTAAAGTACTCAGATATCCCAAAATACCCCCCTCCCCAACTCCCCAAGGAACCAAAAGACCAATAAGACACTGAGGACTCAAAAGACCCAAATGACCCCGAGAACCCTAAAGACCATGAGACCCTAAATATCCCAAAATACACTGAGGACCCAAAGGACCCAGAGAAACCTAAAGACCCTGGGGCCCCAAAATAACCCAAAGACAAAAAAGTCTCGAAATACCCTGAAGATCCAATGGACCCAAAGACCCAAAATACCCCGAACCCTAAAAAGACCCCGAATACCTAAAAGACCATATTACCCATAAGACTGAAAAAACCCCAAAGACCCAAAGGACCCAAAAATCCAAAAGACCCCGAAGATCCAAAGACCCTGAAGACCCCAAAGACGTTAAAGATCTTGAAGACCCAAAATATCCCAAAGACCATTGAAGACTCCAAAGACCCTTAAAGACCCCAAAGACAGAAAAGACCCCAAAGACCAAAAATACATAGAGGAACCAAAACACCATGAGGACCCAAAGGACCCCAAAGACCCAAAAGACTCCGAAGACCCAAAATACCCCGAAGACCCAAAATACTCTAAAGAGCCTTAAAGACTCTGAAAACCCAATATAACCAACATACCCTGAAGACTCCAAATACCCCAAAGATCCTTTAAAGTCCCCAAAGGTTAAAAACACCCCCGAGACCCAATAGACCCCAAATATCCTGAAGACCCAAAATACCCAAAATACCCTTACAGACCATGAAGACCAAAACACCCAAAAGACCAAAAACACCCTGAAGACCAAAAGACCCAAACTACTGAAAAGAAACCAAAGACCCAAAAGACCCTTAAAGGGGAACCCAAACACCAACATTTTGCTTCTGAAAACCATTGACAATCATTAATCACAGTCTAATTTGAAGGGAATTTTATTTTATTTTATTTGCGAATCACAAAGTGCCGAAAAAAGCCCTAGAGTGTCGATTTTCGAGTTTGCCAGTGACATCACATTGTGAACTCACTGTGATCCTGTGGGCGACAGTATATAGAGACAGTGCATTTCGAGCTTGGATTCCGATAAGATTGGGGATGTTGGAGGGGCGGGGTGTGTGAGTTGGTTTCTGGGTATTATTAGCTCGGGTGATGATTGTTGGGTGATGGTGTGGTGTGGTCGTGAGTATTGTTAGTTTGGGTCATAGTTGATGGGGGATTGTGAGGACAAGGTGGAGGGAGGGGGGGGGGGGAAGAGGAGGGTATAGGTGGTTGGTCTTGTGTACTGTAAGCTTGGTTGATGGTTGATGGGTTTTTTTTTTTTGGAAATTTGCGATGCCTCATAGACCAAAGCCACCTAAGTTGAACAGAGAGATTGTGTGTGGTGGTGTGGTGTGGTCGTGAGTTTTGTTAGCTCGGGTGATGGTTGATAGGGGATTGTGACAGGATGGTGGAGGGGAGGGAAAGGGTGGTGTCGGGTTGTCGTGGGTATTGTTAGCTCGGGTGACGGTTGAAGGGGGATTTTGAGGAGATGGTGGAGGAGGGTAGGGTGGAGAGGTGAGTGTGTGTTGTTCGTGGGTATTGGTAGCTAGGGTGATGATGGCTGTTTTCTTTCCGGAAAATTGAGTTGCCTCGAAAACCAAGGCCACCTACGTTGAGCAGAGCAAATTGGTGGTTGAATTCAATGGCCTGATATGCAAATACTGTTCAAATTTAAGTCAAACAGATGAAAATGGGGTGAGGGAGGCCAGGGAAAGGCGAGGGGAGGGTTATAAAAAACTGTCGGTTAAAATACTATACCATCTATTTATCACGTAAGTAATCATAGCAGAATTTCCCTCTTCCCCTCTGCACTGTATTCTCCACGAGCAAAAGTACCCGACGTTGCCAGGCAATGTAGTTGCATTGTGCCAGGAATATGAAGAGAGAGGAGAGGAGGGGAGGGAAAGGAAGGGCACGGGAGGGGAATGGAGGGGGGGGGGGGGGAAGGAGTGGAGGAAGGAGAGGGAAGGGGTATGATAAGTGAGGGGAGACAGGATGGGAAGGGGATGATAAGGGAAGGAGGGGGAAGGAATGAGGGGAATGATGGGGGAGGGGAAGTTGAGGATAACGGGAACAGGGAGGGAGAGGGGAGGAGCCAAACCAAAATGACCCAAAGGACGGGGTGTGCAGCATCAGGGGGAGGCGCAATGTAGTCATCACCCTTATTGCCTGGTAATCCTTCTGATTACCAACAAACTAACCTGGTGCCCCAAATCCCAGAGGATCCATAAGACCCTGAGGACCCAAAAGACCCTGATGACCCAAAATATGCCGAGGACCATGAGGACCTAAAAGACCCCGAGGACCTAAAAGACCAACAGAGGACCCAAAATACCCAGAGGACGGAAAATATCTAAAAGATCCAAAGACCGAAAAGACCCCGAAGACCTGGGGGGGATTTCATTGAATTCCCTATTCTGATGGTGACAGCAGCGACACTGTGACCTATTCTCATTGGCGTCTGACTGTCTGACTAAAGTATCAACTGTTGACCATATCCCATGTTGGGCCTTGGCAAAGCATTCTCTCAGGATGAGGCTTATTGTCAACTTGGAGTTGTGTTATGAGTTATTTCGACCCTGGGGGAAAGTATATTAAGCCGAATACGGGTTGGTGCTGGTCGAGATGTTGGTGCGGGCTGTGCATTATTGTAATGACTGTGATGTTATACATACTAGCGTTACTGTCCTACATGCCACTTCAGCATGTTCCATGCATGTAGTCTTATCTATTAATAAATCTCTTGTAAACTTTCCGAGCTGAGACGAGGTGCTTATTAAACCCACGCCAGACCCAAAAGACGCCAAAGACCGAAAAGACACAAAAGGTCCCAAAGACCCTTAAAGACCCTGAGGAAATTCTTGCCCTGTTGCTCAGTTTGGTCGGATGGTCAGCTCTCGGAAGAGTCTGGGTAGTTCCATATTCTTTCCATTTCCTAATGATGGAGCTCACTGTGCTTTTGGGAATTTCAACACTCTAGAAATTGTTTTATACCCTTCCCCAGATCTATGCCTCCTCACAATTCTATCTCGGAGTTCTATGGCCAGTTCCTTGGACTTCATGGTGGAGTTCTGTTATGACATGCATCTCCGCTGTTGGACCTTATGTAGAAGGGTGTGTTTCTTTCTAAATCACGTCCGATCAATTGAATTGGCAACATGTGGACTCCAATCAAGCTGTCGAGACGTCTGAAGGATGAGCAAAAGAAATTGGATGCACCTGAGCTCAATTTGGAGTGTCATAGCAAAGGTATTGAATACTTATTGACTCAAGACATTTCAGCTTTTCATTTTTTATGATTCTGTAAAAATTTCTAAAAATGAAATTTCACTTTGTCATTATGGAGTATTTTGTGTAGATCAGTGACAAAATAATATCTCAATTTAATCCATTTCATTTTCAGGTTGTAACACAACAAAATGAAAAAAGTCATGGGATGTGAATACTTTCTGAAGGCACTGTATATTCCAAGTGTTTGACCAGCTTGTGATTTTTGTCAAGGTCTAACGAGAGGGGAGAGGCTGCTGCTGTCTATCAGAAGAATGAGGGATGGCACGGCACATAGGGTGGCATCATCAGCAAAGAGATAAAGAGGCTTTTGCAAAGAGTCAGAGAGATCATTTATGAAGATTAGGAATAGGATGGGGCCCGATCAACAAGAAACTTCACAAACGTGATCCCCTACCCATACATATGCAGAGTGTACATTTTAAAAAGTCATATGTCATGTGGTATGGCATCCATAGCACCTTGAATGCTGATATATATTTTTAAATCCCTTCTCTGAAACTGCTTCACCGATCGATGTGAAACTTGTCATGGCTGGTGAAATTGTGATACTTCAAAACAGCTGAAGGTATTTAAATTAAAACTTTTTTTTTTTTTTGGAAAACGATGGCATCTACCCATTGTGGGACTATGCAGAGGCATATTGGCGACACAGTCACATTGTTCTAGTTTCTTCTTAAGGCTCAACATCTGCACATGAAAGATTTGACGCAGAGGCAGAAAACATTTCCAGAAACAATGGCCATTGCCCTAATGCAGAACTACTGTGTATTATTATATTTTTCAAGTGCCATGTAGACTATTTTCACAATGAATGGCAAGCAGCAGAGCCAAGGAAAAGTCTTTTGCTGGAAATTGGTGCATTTTTTTCACTTCATTCACCATCTAATAAGCATCCACCCAGCAGGCTTCATGACTAAAACGCTCCCTCAGGATCAAAGCACCTTGTTTGGGGAGTTGTGTTTACTATTTAAATAATGCAAAAGTCGGAGCAAAGTTATCTGGCCAGAACGTAGTGCAGAGCAGACCATCTGCACATTATCAGGTAAGGAATTAAGCTCAGCGTCCATGAAATATTTATTACTTAGTTACTTGGAATGAAGATAATGGGACAGGTTGATAGACTTTGCAGTGTATTGCATGTTTTCGTGTGTTTCACGTTAACACCTGAGAGGCAAATTAATGGTTTGAATCATCGTAAATTATTCGTGTGTCAGTCTTAATTGGTGCTTCATTATCTTGAAACATTGATTGTTTCATTAGCACTAAATTCAGTCCTTAATTATTAGCCAAAACAAATACTGTATTTACATCTCAACAAGATGATGCACGTCAAAGTGCAAGGATTTGACAGTATGAGCAAGATCGACAAATGGTTCAGTCTAAAAATTATTTTCCATTTCATTATGATCAAAGGTCACAATTTATTCCATGGAAGGAGTAAAACATATACATGAGCTGATGATATTTAATGGGAGATGCTCATGTTACATGTTCTGATTAGCGTGTGCCATTGCATAAAAGAACGTTTGATAAACCGTTGTTAAAGTTATCATAAACGTTACATATTAATTAAGTAATTACTCCTCAATTTGCAGTTTAAGACAAATGATAGACGCTGCTTTCATATCCGATCTGCAAGATTGAACTGACAATTTAGGTCACCTGATTCTGTTGATGTCAAAATGGAATTTTTTAAAATCCAGAACACATTCTTCCATCTTCAATTAATTTGAGAATTTTTGATATAGTCCCAAAGTTCATATTCAGGAGTGCAATTTGATTGATAAATTGCAATATAAACCTCCGGTGGAAAATGCAAATTATGTGTTTGTGAAAGTGATAGTTTCATCTCCATAACTTTATCACTTTAAGATGCATTGTGTTTATACAGGATAAATGAATACAACGGCTGTGGTCTCTTTGCCTCTGACGGTCATACTCGATACATCGGACATCCCTCTGGACAATGGAGGGCGAGTCGTACTCTGGATTTTTACCATCATTATGTGCATTTCAATCGCTCTCAACTCCGGGGTCATCATGGCTTGTTTATATAACAGATTTAATTCGCCGATGCTGCTATACATTGCCTTGTCTTCACTCGCTGATACCTGCTTGGGGATTGTGGGAGTATCTTGCTATTTGAGTGCAATCATTGGATTACGACACGTGATATCATTTAGCGAGTGTTTGTTTCAAATATTTTGTTTATATTTCGCGCTGTTTCAGCAGTTTCTCACCACGTGGTTAATGTACGTTGACCGACATTGGGCTATTTTCTGGCCTTACAGTTACGTGGTTCTGATCGCGAACAAAGGTGGTGCTGTGAAACTTGCTATTGTGGTTTGGACCGTTGGGTTGTTACTCAGCATCAGCTTTCTTGTGGTTGCAACTCAATTGGTATTTTGTGATCTAGCTGTTGTCGTGAAAGATGGTTTTTGCTCTATTTCACCTGTTGCAAAGTCAGCTTGTGGAAATGCTTATTTTTCAATCATTTACTCCATCACAGCTGCGTATGTTGTGTATGGCTTAACCGGTCTAACGGCATTGGTCTCCACCTGGTGTATTGTTCAGAAATGCCGCAAATCATCCACAGAAGCGAATGTGAAAGCCCTGCACACCTGTTTCACACAATTGTTTGCATCCGTGGCACAGTTTATTGCACTTTTTTTAATGGGTGGACTGAAAAGGTTTGTTCACCTTCCAGGGGCCAGTTTTATCATGGATTTAATTAGCGTTGTTACACCTGCTGCTGTCAATCCATTGATTTTCGGGTTTAGGATACAAGAAATACGCGAGACGTTCATTCGCATTTTTCGTCAATTGAGAACTAAAATGTAATAAGACTTCCACACTGTCTTATTAAATGTACAGAAACTATTATTTGTTTTAAGTCATGCGATATTGTTTGATTATAGTTAGTTTTGGTTTGAATTTCCTGTAACTCGTAATTAATTAATCGTGTTCTGCTCCTCATGTGTGGCCTTGTAGTTGTACCCCCGTCGGTGTTTTGTTAACTTAAGCGTGTTTTGCTTGGCTCTTGGTTTTTTCCCTTCTACCCCGAACATAATACTCTGTCTAACGTTCTAAATCCCCACCCCCCCCCCCCAAAAAACAAAAAAACAAAAACATTTATTTTATTTTCTCCACGTGTACTGTTGGCTCATCCTGTATTTTCTGTCCAGGTGTGCTGTTCGCCCCACCCCCATTATCTCCTTGCCATCCACTGTTTGCCCTGTTCACGTGACTCATGGTGGTCCCTCTCGGATCTCCCCCCGTTGGTATTTTTGTGTAGATAAGATTGTTCACGTTTCTGTTTAAATATTATTTAAATATGTTTAACCTTTCCCCTTCTGTGTTTTATTCAGTGGTATATTACAACACGCTGTTTTTCTTCCTATTTAAAAGGCTTTTCTCAATTTCCTCTCCAACTCATTCCACTTCAAAAAAAAGAAATTCAATATCTTATACGTCTCCCTCACTACATGGTCTAAATTCACATTCATTCCATCCCTCCTCCATCGTTCTGAATCGGATTGCTAACTTGAAAATCACAACAAACCCAATTTGTTATCAATGTTCGTCTTTCATTAATCATCCACTTTCTAAACTCTCCTCTTGCCCCTCCCATCCAAATCCCCCCCCCTGGCACCTACACTCCTAAACTCCCCCCTTGCCCCTCCACTCTTAAACTCCCCCCTTGCCCCTCCACTCCTGAACTCCCCCCTTGCCCTTGCCCTCCTAAACTCCCCCCTTGCCCCTCCCCTCCTATTCCCCCCCTTGCCCCTCCACTCCTGATCTCCCCCCTTGCCCTTCCCCTCCTAAACTCCCCCCTTGCCCCTCCTCTCCAAATCCCCCCTTGCCCCTACACTCCTAAACTCACCCCTTGCCCCTCCACTTCTAAACTTCCCCATTGCCCCTTCCCTCCAAAACTCCCCCCTTGCCCCTCCCCTCCTAAACTCCCCCCTCACTCCTCCCCTTCAAAACTCCCCCCCAATCCCTCCCATTCAATTCTCCCCCCATACCATTCCTCTCCAATTCTCCCTCCTCCCCCCTCCTCCTCCAAGCTGCCTCCTCCCCACTTCGTCTCCCTTCTATCTCATACCACCACCCCCAAACCTTCTACTTTCCTCTTCCCCCCCTCAAACAACCCCTCACTGTGCCTCATCCCTTCACCATCACACCTTTCATCCTCCTCATCCTTCCCTTTCTTGGAACTCTTCTGCAACATCTGACACACTATCAACTGCTCTCCCTACCTCCCCCTCACATCCTTCATCTTACCCTACTCCTCCCCTCCCCTGTCCTGTACCCGATGCTCCCCCTCTCACTTCATTAACGGTATGGACCTCAAACATCCGGGGCCTTCGCTCAAACCTGACTGATCTCTCCATACAGGTTGCTTCTGACAATCCAGACTTGATCTGCTTAACAGAGACTTTCCTCCTTCAAGATGTCTCTGATTCCTTAATATCTCTTCCTGGTTACTCCCTCCTCCAGTATGATAGACCTGAGCCTCGGCCTGGTGGTGGGGTGGCTATCTTTGTCAAAAACTCTCTTCCTCACTCTCCTTGCACTGCCCTCTTTCCTCCTCACCCGCAGGAGTACCTCTGGTTACGGCTTCCTCTCCGCTCCCACCTTTTGTTCATATGTGTTCTGTACCGTCCCCCAAACAGTGATGACTCCATCTACATTTCACTGTCTGACAACATGGGCCAACTTCTATCCACTCATCCCAACTCTCTCTTCCTCATATGTGGTGACTTCAACTGTCATCATGCCACCTGGTTGGGTGTGGGTTCCTCTCTCACCAGTCATGGCACCTCAGCAAAGGACTTCTGTGACTCACTGGGATTGACACAATCTGTCAATTTCCCGACCCGGATCTCAGCCAATGGAGTATCTTGTCTTCTAGACTTGGTTATGACAAACTTCCCTGCTAATGTCTGCTGCTCTTCTTCTGCTCCAATCGGTTCTTCTGATCATGTGCTTGTCAAAGTGGACATCTCTCTGGCCATTCTCAGAGAGCCTTGTCAGCGTCGACGAGTCTGGCATTTCACTCAGGCCGACTGGGACGGTCTTCAAGCAGCCATCAATCGTCTGGATTGGTCTCCCATCTCCACTGCCTCTGACATCAATTCTTCCTGGGAATTCTTCCAAAGCAAACTGATCTCTCTCATGCACAGATTTATCCCATCTCGCCTTCAGTTGTCTTACCCTTCCTCCCTTCCATGGTACACTGAATCTTGTGGTGAGGCAGTTGCCCTGAAACAACTTGCCTTTGCCTCTTGGAAGGCTAATCCAACTGAAGGCAATCTCAGTTCCTTCCAACAAGCTCGGAACAAGTGTGTGTCTACCCTCAGGAGTGCCAGGAAGCACTATCTCTCCTCACTCAAGAATGAACTCTCAAACCTGTCTCCTTCCTCCAAATCCTGGTGGCATCTGGTCAAATCCGTTTCTGGTGTTTGTTCCCCCTCCATCCCCTCCCTTACCTCAAATGGCCACACAGTTGACATCGCACGTGACAAAGCCGAATGCCTCAACTCTGTGTTCGCCTCAAAATCCTTAGTCCCAAACCCATCTCTCTCTGTTCCCACCTTTCCCAGTCGAACCCAACTGCTCCAGGACTCTGTGTCCTTCTCTCCTGACAAGGTGGAGGAGTTATTGTCAAACCTCGACTCTGATTCTGCAACTGGACCAGACGGCATCAGCCCACAGGTCCTAAAATCCTGCTCTGCCGCTCTATCTCACCCTCTCTATGTTCTTTTCACCCTATCTTTTGCTGAAGATCATCTGCCAGCATCCTGGAAATCAGCTAACATTACCGCTTTACACAAAAAAGGTGCAAAAACAGATCCTTGCAACTACAGACCAATCAGCCTGTTCCCAATTATCAGCAAAGTCATGGAATCCATCATTGCTTCGGATATGAAATCTTTCCACTTCTCCAATGGCTTGATCTCTGATCATCAATTTGGTTTCAGACCAGGTCACTCTACTCTGGACATGCTGCTTCTGCTGTCTCAACAATGGATGGAGGTCCTCAATGCCAAACAGGAAATCAGAGCTGTCTCCCTTGACATATCACGGGATTTGATACGGTCTGGCACCCAGCTCTGCTCACCAAACTCTCCTCCTATGGTATCCATGGAAATCTCCATGCATGGCTTGCAGACTTCCTCTCTGGTCGTAGTCAACGTGTGGCCCTGAATGGATTTCTCTCATCTCCCCTTCCTGTTCAGGCTGGAGTTCCCCAAGGAAGTGTGCTGGGCCCTGTGCTTTTTCTGGTCTTTATCAATGATCTCTCCGACTCTCTGGAAAATCCTCTCTATCTCTTTGCAGATGACTCCACTCTCTGCCGCTCCATGCCTCTTCCCTCAGATTAGCTGTCTGCAGCCTCCTCACTCTCTGAAGACCTGGACAAAATCACAGACTGGTCAAACAAGTGGAACATGTCTTTCAATCCTGACAAATCTCACTCTCTTACTATGTCTCTCCGAAAATATCGACTGGACAACCCTCCCATCTACTTTCTCAACAATTCTCTCCAAGAAGTTCTGTCGCTCAAGCTTTTGGGTCTCACTATGTGCCATGATCTTTCTTGGGAAAACCACATTTCCAAGCTGGCCTCCAAAGCCAGTCGCTGACTGGGCATCCTCCGTCGTGCGAAGTCCTTCCTCGGCACACCTGAGCTCCTCACCACATACAAGGCTTTCATCCGCAGCTCAATGGAATACTGTTCTCCCATATGGGCTGGTGCTCCTGCCTCACACCTGGCTCGGCTTCACGCTGTTGAATCCAAAGCTTTCAAAATCATTGGAATCTCCCGCGATGAAGCTATCTCTGAGGGCCTTTCACTCACTCACCGCAGGCAGGTAGGTGGTCTTTCTGTCTTCTACCGACTCCCCTCCTGCCTTGCTCCCCCAGCTCTCTCTGTGCTCTGTCCCCCAAATATTCCTACAGGTCGCACAAGATCTGCCAGCAACCCTCTGATGGTTAAACTGCTGAAATCTCGGCTCTCTGCTCACCTTCACTCTTTCAATCCTCTTTTCTCCCGCCTCTGGAACAAACTCCCACACTCCCTTCAATCCCTCTCCTCCCTCCAGGTCTTTAAAACAGCTGTTCACCACCATCTCTTATCTTCCCCCATCCAAAACCTTGATCTTTTCTACCCCCGCTAATTCATCCCAGATCCACCTTGTTTGATATTCCAACTTCTTTCCTGGAAATCCTGGCAGTGTCCATATGTTTATACCTCTCCCACCCCCCCCCCCCCTTCACATGCCTCCCCCCCAAAGCCCTCTCCCTCCCACAGATCTCTCGATGTCTCCATGTCTCTCGGTCCCTGCTCTCAAATGTTGTGTTTGTGTCCTTCGCCCTCTCTCCCCATCTTGTCTACCGCTCCCGATGTTATTTGTTTTATGTGTCTGTTTATCTTTCTGTGTGATTAATGTTCACTCTTTCACGAGCCTCGATCTTGTATACCAAGTCACCAACAAGAGACAAATCCCAAAAAGGAAAAGTAAGTTCATGAAAGCATTCATTAAATAACTTGGCAGCAGAAATTAAAACTTTGGAAAAGAATATACATAAAATAACTTTTTCTGAAATACTTTGAAGGAATCTATTTTTGATGTGAAGGCAAGATTGTCCATCCTCGATGAAGATTGTACTTTTGCATTGTATTTTGAAGCAAGTACTGAGGAAAGGAAAAGCACAAATGTTGCAGTCTATTTGGGCACATTAAACGTCTTTTAAAAATTCTATAATATTATTTGAATATGAGGATAATAATAATTATAATGAGGAATGTAAAACGGTGAATGACAGGATATTGAATAATTTTGATTGTTGCTGTACATTACAAAACCCATGTCTCTGTTTTTCTTTTATTTCTACAAAGCATTCCAGCTATACGCACCTGTTGGAGTCTGTCGGCGAAACTGTTTGTTGATTAATCTTACACAAACAAGTAAGCCAGAATCTACGTTGAATGCGAAAATAATTTTAATATTTTTTTCGGGTGCCGGAGATAAATCCCCTAATCTTCCACAAAGACACAGTGGGATCTCTAACATCCAACTAATGATAACAGTTGGGACACAGCTTAACGTCCATCCAACTGATGGTGGATTTAATGATGCAACGTTTTGTCTGCGAAACGTCAATCGTAGGTTTTATAGTCATGTCAACAATGTAACCAAGATGAGACGTCTCGAGGGTAAGGACGCCTCCTCTGCACCATCCTCATCAGACTGTCCCTGATCTGCCGCAAAACCTATTGCTGGAATGAAACTGACATAAAATCTATATTCAGGCTTGGGGGTAGCTGACTGATATAAACTGCAACAAGTGCAATAACCCGCGTGTTCATTTTCCTCTTGCGCTGAAAGGCTTCTGGTTATATGATCAGGGAAGAACTTGTAGTTTTCACTTCTAGACTTGCATTTCACATCAGGAAAAAATATTTCATCAGGAATTTTAGAAGTTTCACTTCTAGACTTACTAAGTCAACTGTGCGCAGGTGTTGCTGTATTATAAATCTGACTGCACTCCTCAACCACCCTCACTCAGGCAATATTGAATTTCACTTTGCTGAACTCTTTTGAAATTATTTTCTTCTTCTTTAATATGCAGCGTTTGGCTGGGAATTTATTCAATGTTATGCAGTGTGGTGGCTGTAATGCTGATGCAGTGCCCTCATGCGTCAGAGCAGGAGTTTCCAATTTGTTCATGTTGTTTTATTTTTTTAGGCAATTGCTCACCTACTCTTCACAAAGGACCCCGTATATTATTTTCCATCTACCAACTAATACTGTCAGACTGAATTCCCAGTTTGACATCTAATTGAGGGACTATGCACAGATTGATGCCTCGCCCTGCCTGTGAAACTCCAGGATGACTGTGTATAGCTGAGCTGGAGATCGAACCCAGGCGAGACAGCTCAGATGGGAGTGCGTACATTCCGAGCCTATCCTTTCGTCTTTTTGGAGTTGTAATGCACCCCAACAGATTTTTCCATGGTGCTGGATCAACCACGTCATGATTATATGGTTCATGGATAAAAGTATTTTGTAAAAACATATCTGCTGAATTTTGACGCATTTGTAACGATAGATTTCTGCAAAATACAATACGCTTTGTTTTTGCAAAACTCTTTATTGGCATAAATTAACTTTATGCCAGTCAGCTTTGAAAATTACGCTCACCAGAGGAGATGGTATTGCATTTGATTATATTTGTTTGTTTGTTTGTCTGTTTCTTTGTTATGAAGAAAATGTAAAAATTTCGTCATATTTCGTCATACGTCATGTGTCCCAGGTCTGTCTCGTTTTTGTATGTTTGTTTGTTTGTGAGTGCATTAACTAATGAACAATTTCAGCTGTCTTTGTCAAACTTTACCGGAGGATTCCGAAGGACAAAAGTGAGGCTGTCAATGATTTGACTGTATAGATCAAAGGTCAATGTTCTCTGGTTTATCCGGGAAATGTCTCAACCATCCTTCGAGCTATGAAGCTGAAATTTGGGCACAATAGTGAATCGTGTTTAATATTTTGATTGATTTTTTAACTTAATTATTATCAATTTATTAAGTACTTATTTATTTCTTTTCTCATCTGGACAATATCTCAGGCACCATTTGAGCGAGGAAGCTGGTATTTTGACACGACAGTGACCAAGTGATTTGGCTATGAAGGGTATTTTTGCTTTATTGATTAATCAATGAATGGATTAATTACTTAATTTTCAAAGAGTTACAGATTTGAATGAAGCAGTGGTGGTTTAGGTATGCTATTATCCAATTGATTGAGGAATAAATTATTTTACGATTATTATTTATTTTAATTACACAATCAATTAATAATTGATTCTCTTGATTTTCATCATATCTGTCAAGCTACCGCCTGATAACTTCTTGTTTGTTTGTCTATTACAGACTTGGCATTGAATATGGATTTTTTTTTTTGTGGGGGTGAACTTACTTTGCAAGATGACTTAGAACCAAAAGTTCATTGGAATTATGTTGAAATTATTCTAGATTTTGTTAATGTGACCTTTAAAAGAAACAAAAAACACATTTGACATTTCGAAGCAAATAAATTGATCCTTGAAAGTGATGTAAACTGATATCGAAATCAATTCACGGACAGTACTGTGTTAAACTTCTGTACGTTTTCCAGAAGTATCTCTTTATTTTGCACATTAGCCAAAAAGAATTTCAACAAAAACAAAAGCTAAATTATGACTGGGATTACGGACAGTAAAATTACAGTTCGGTACTTCGTGTAACCCCCACGAGCATTCAGGAGAGCACGTACACGTCGAGGCATGCTGTTCATGAGATTTGCCATGGTTTGGACAGGAAGCGCTTGCCATGCAGTGACAATAGTCTGCTGCAATTCACGCACAGAGGTCGGCTGCTGGTCCAAGTTGTCGATTTGACGCGTTAATTCTGCCCACAAGTTCTCTATCGGATTCATATCCGGGGACATGGCAAGCCATTCCATATGCTCCACACCACCGTCAGCAAGAAAGTGTTGGATCATGCGAGCACGATGAGGCCGTGCATTGTCATCTTGGAAGACAAAGTTTCCTCGAAAGGCTGCACAAGCAAATGGAAGCAATGTTTCTTCCAGAATGACCCTGTACTTGAACTGGTTCAGGTTTCCATTCAGAACAACCAGGTCAGTTTTGCCCCCTGCATGAAAAGCAGCCCAAACGGTCACCCCACCACCTCCAGATTGGACTCTTGGCACTAGACAATCTTCGTTGTGGGCTTCATGCACTTGTCTGCGCACTCAGACGCGGCCATCTTGACGATAGACTGGAAATCTAGACTTGTCACTGAAGGTCACGTGATTCCAGTGTCCTGGCTGCCATTGACGGTGCTCTCTGGTCCATTGCAATCGGCGCTGGCTGTGTTGTCTGGTCAGGCGTGGCTTTCTCAGGGGACGCCTGGCATGATAGCCTGCTTGAACCAGTCATTGGTTGACTAGCCTTCTGGATACAGGCACATTTGTCAGTTGCTGCCACTCAGCCCTAAGCCGATTAGCTGACTTGGTACGGCCATTGCAGACTAACCGGTGCAGCTGGCGTTCATCTCTCCTTGTGGTTTTGCGTGGACGTCCTGGCCTCGGTATTGGAGTAGGGACACCCCTCTGAGCATTTCGTTTCAGGATCTTTGACACCTGACCTTGAGTGATGCCATACTGCCGAGCAATAGCACGCTATTTCATGCCAGAATTTTGTAAGGCCACCACTCCATGACAAATAGCATTGTCAAGTTGACGGACCATCTCCAGAGAAAGCGGCAATAACTTTTGTAGACGTGCAGCAGTTGTTTTCCACTAATACAGAATGCAACAACCCTTATATACCCGATTGTGAAGCCAATCGTCAAATGTACCTGTCCTTACATTTTGTCATGCCACCTGTGATATAATCCTGTTATTGACTTCTTGCTGCGAAAGACAATCAGTGACATGGTTCTTTCAACAAAGACATAACCGAAGGGTAAAAGAAACTCACCAGATTGATATACTGAGTTCAGAAAGTGAACCCAAGTCAAGGAAAAAAAAAATTCCATATTAAATGCCAAGGCTGTATTTGGTTGCACAGAATGTGCTAAGTAGCACACCAACGCTACCTCGTGGTAGCCAGTCGTACACATTATCTTTTTTCAGCCAGGAGCTCTCTCTATAAGTTATGTGCAACTAAAATGCGAGTACATCTATAAACCACACAAAAGGCCTGGCGTGTGTCTGCAATCGTTGATTGCTTTTTTTGTTTATTCTTTTGTTCTTTGTGGCTGTAATTCCATCAAAAGTTTTCACAATTCATCTCTACTTTATCGATAATTACTTAGAGCTCTATTATTATTTTATGGCCCAAACACAAGACCTGAGGTGGACAAAGGGAATAACAAAATGGAGTCCACAAACTCGATAAAGAAACAGAGTAAAACCAATTTCAGAGCTTGAGAAATCAAAATGACAATAATGAAGGAAGAAAGTGGAGGTGATGAGCAGAATATTTGGAGGTATGGCATTGTCCTGGGGAAGCTTTTATTCAGCAGTACTCCTGTTCTGCAGATGATGAATAAAGTTATGGAAGCCTTCAATGTTTGCATGTTGCGCTTTTCGTTTTACCATGGTATATTAATTTGCTTCTTTGCAGTGTCTTTCCCATTTTAAGTAATTATTTGGATGTTCACAAAAAATACACAAGAGAGCTCATACTTGGTCAGTAATAATGATTCCTCACCTTTAAGAAAGGAAATAAAAGAGAAATATTTTAATGCAAGCACCTCAAAGTATCTCTGCGTTTCTTTTCATGAATTTCATGGGATGCGTTTCTCATTTCTGTTTTCTCAAATCCATAATAAAAGCTGCGACAGCATTGTTTTCACAGTTGAATGAACGACAAAAAACTATTTCTAGTTGTGGTGGCAGAGTGTAACTATAAATGCATTGTTGTGATACTCGTACAATATTTGGAATGGCAACTGGTCATGGGAACTATCATCATAATGTACCAAGCATGCTTTATACAGAGCGTCAGTTCTGCTGAAGAAGTTTCTTGGCTAATGTTACAATGCAGGTCAGGTCACCACTCTGAAACAGCAAGTTAAGGCAGGAATTTAGTCAGTGTGCCTAATGCCTATGATAGCTCACCTAAACTCCATGAAGGACACCATGGGATCTTCAATGTCCACCAACCAATACTGGCAGATGGGATGCCCAGTTTTGACGTCCATTCCAGGGACGGTACATATTGATGAAACACCCTGCCTGTGAAACACTTGGCTGGAAGTTTATAGCTGGGCCGGGATTAAAACCCAGGCTAGACAGCTTAGAATCAAGTGCACGTATATCAAGGACATCCAGCCAGCTGGAGAGGAATAATAACGTCATCAACAATGCGTCCCTGCAATGCCATTAAGCACAGAATTTTTCCAAATTCCAGCAAATTCCAGCAAATCACCCCTTTTTGTTGAATCTTCTTGAATTGGACAATTTTTCAATTTGGTCAAAATTTCTGCATGTACCTTGTATGCATGTGTATGAAGAACCACTGACTTCCACACAGGATTGTGGAGCCATGCAAGAACCCACCATAATAAAGCAATGTATATATGTGTCCTAAAGATGCAGAGGAAGATCTGAAGACTGACAGAAAAGGGAGCAAGACGTAAGGAGAGACCATATGCGTAAACTAAAATGACCACCTGTCTGCGATGTGAGAGCAATATGACTTTTATTGCCATTACTTGAATGCTGAGACCTTTTAGCCTCATCGTGGGTGATGCGAATAATGTTGAGGGTTTATCTTCCACAGAATCCAAGAAAGACACATGTGAGGTTTGGGGATCCACTAAATATGGGAGAGCAGTACTCCATTGCGGTATGGATAACAGCGTTGTAGACTGGAAGTAGTTCTGATTTTTTCAAAGAACTACTTGGACACAATGGAGGATGTCCAACCTGTTGCTCACTTTGAAGGCCAGTTTTACTATAACATGAGTCTTGAGGGGAACAGCAGCATGTCCAGAGTTCAGTGACTGGGACGGATTTCCAAATGTTGCTCAGAGGTGAGGCTGTTTGAAAACAGGAAAGATTACATCACATCCCAAATCCCAAATGACATTACATCCCAATCCCAAATCGGTAACACTGCACCCTTCTCTTTCCCAGGGCCGTCCCTGGCCCGACAACTTTACTTTTAGTGTGGCATGTAGATGTAAAACCCTCTGATATTACACTGACCCTGAGTGCGACAGTTTTACCAGGGAATTAAATATGTCCCCCTGCCACGTTGCATTCTGTCTAACAGACTTACACCCACAAACGAACCGAATTGTGGAATTAATTTCAAACTACACATTTACGGTGGGGAGCTTATTTACAAGAGACTACACTATTTGGTATTTACAACACTAACCCAGGACCTGTTCTTTTGGGAAACAAAATGTAGCGCCTTTAAAGCGCCTTTGGGCTACTTGAAAAGCGCTATACAAAATAAATGAATTATTATTATTATCACCAGCAATGACATTTGCTGACTTATCGGTTGGTGAAAGGTGGCCAAGGGGAAGATAAAGGGGAAGCAAGAAGAGTAGAGCAGGTTTTGAGAACATTGGAATTGATGCCATGTGGGCTCTTTTCCAAAGCAGGGTCAAGTCTGAGCAGATCTTTTTCTTCCTTCTTGGGTAAGGATACAAAGTTTATTAGACTCGGGGGTGGGGGTAAGATGGGGACAGCACAGGATAGGTAAAGGACATGCATTTTGGAGACAAACACAGAGTTTTGATATTCTACCTTATCTCAAGCAGACTCTGCAGTAATGCCATTTTGAATGAAGGGAGCGGATAGAGGAGGAACACAAATCAGAAATGGATTTGTCAAGGTACCCCCATGATTTGGAGGAAGCAGACTTGCTGATAAGTTCAGCCTTAAGATTTCCTAACATGCCTCTGGATTACTGCGCACCTGTGAGCCTCATGGAATGAACTAAAGTTGCCTTCAGTTGCGTTAACCTATCATGTTGAGAAAGCAAGCTGCGTGACAGCAACCTTTACCTACCCTACCCTCTTGTATAGAACTGCTCCTGAATACCTGAGAAGTTATTTCAACTTCCGATTAATGGAGGTCAAAAAAGGATTTGCTCATTAGCCGGTTTGCTCCGCGTTTAGGTCAAATCAGAAACTGCTTCAACCCACCCTACTTCCACCTCAATCAAAGCAAGTTTTCTGAAATGGATCCATCGTTTTCTTCTGGTGTCTTTTCATACCCGTGTTTCTGTTTGTGTTTTCATCCAATTTTCCATGTTAAATCGTACCTTGTTGTGATGTATTGTGGAATTCGTTTTCATGTAGCTCGTCTACTCGGATAGCTGGTGACCAAAGTCTGTCTCGGTCTTTGTTCCAATGGGCTAGATTTGGCGAATCTGCACCAGATTGAGGCACAAAGGGGAACCCACTTTTTATGAAAGCCTTATGGCGATAGTTCCTAAACTATCATGGGGGCTGGTTTGGGAAATGTAGCATTCTGTCATTTTGGGGTACCATAGCAACCAGTACTGTTGCGCAGAAACCAATATCGAAAATACACAAAGAGGCATACCTCAACTTCTAGACCACCTTCAAACATGATCTTGTTTTGATTACCTTTGTGTTGCGTAGTTTTGAGGGAGCCCGATCCATTAGAATAGGTACCGCTGGGGAGGGAAAATCAGGGGTCAACGGTTCATTGAATCGTTTATTAAAAATCATCTATTTACAGCGCAAACTATCATAATGTGCACATCATTAAGAGGAGAGACGAGTCATGTTGCCTGCCTGGCATCATAGCTCGCTCCTCTGATAGTCTCAAAAATCAGTCCTTATTTACCGTCATGTCCTCAAATAGGGGAAAGGGATATTTGCATTGCTTCCTGAACCTGAGGGCATCAAGTTGCTTGATACAATGAAAGTCTGTTTCACTACAGGTTTGCAAGGAAAGATATGCAGATTGTAAAACAATAATCACAGCAAGGTTGCATTTCAAGTTAAGTAACTTTCAAAAGGTAACAATGGTCAATTTGACCTCTAGATGGGTCACAGAGGGCATGACTCATCTTGAGGTCAAATTGTGCAAATATTTGGTATTGTCTGAAATGCAGATTAGATCAATAGGGCATGTAGATTACCAGATACCATTCGTAATGTAATGTCAGACATAGTGGCACCAATGTATTTTCCTTACTCAAGTAAAACATTTATATATACGGTCTTGTGACTACCCTGTTGTGAACACCGCAGGGCGACACAGATGACCAAACTAGCTTTACTCCCAGGTGTTCAATCCAAAAATGATGGTATTCTTTACACTTGAGGGAAAGGAGGATGATGAACTTACCTGGGTGGCTTCCACCCGACGTCTATACACATGGATAAATTAACTCAAACGACGCAGGATTCACTGTACAAAAATACCGGCTATATTGAAGAAATGCCAGCAACCAAATGATGCATGATAAAATAAGAGTCCTAACTGGAGTGCCCCCACACAGACTCAAATACAAACAAAGGCGAATATAAAAGAACGAAAATAAATGTGTGTTATTGATAGTGGCACTTAACTCCGAGCTGCTCTTGACCCTCGTCAGGAATTAGTCTTGGATCGTCACAGGGCTGTACATCCTTGCACAGGAAACCGCAGGCTGCACTGCCCACGAGCGGGAACTAGGCCTCGCTGTGCAGTCCACTCCTCTGGCCGCCGAGCGCAAATTCAGCAGACCACGACTGTTCCATTCACCCCAGTCGATCTTGTTCACCAGCCCCAACGTGCCAAGGAAAAGAAAATGTGGCCATGCCTTCAATCGGAATCCAGCGCAAACAGAGCACACATATGCGTCCGCCTTCCACCAACACCTCCATGTCCAGCTCAAGAGGCACCATATGTGTGACCGTTCTTTATGAAATCCAGATACCGAGAGCCTATCTGACCAAAAAGAGAGAGTTCGCTATGGAGGTCAGCCCGGAGAGAGCGATAGAACCAAAAGGGACAAAATGTTGGGAACACCATTCTTTATGAAATCCCGCAGCAGAGAGAGAAAATGTCGGCCCTCCAACTCCTTTGTACTCAAGGCTCTGACGTCATCCGACGACATCTGCGTGTCCACTCCTCTCAGCTAGTGCCATCTCATCACTCTTGGTGTCCTGACCATTCACTGCTCTTCTGGGGCGTAGCCTCCCGGACCTGCCTGCTCTTGTGACCACCCGTCGGTGGTATCATTGGTGATTGAATGTCCTGTTTGCGGTCACTTTTATTTAGTATTATACATGCGCGATTTATTGCTATATGTGTGTGCTGCATTGTCATAAGGAACAGAGGGGAAATAACAGAGGCCATTATATACAGGGGGATTAATTACCCATAATCCCTAACTAATTAACATAACCCCACCCCTCTCATGGGGACACATACATTTACACAACACAGTCTACCGGATCCCTACTTATGATACATGGGGTTTCTTCTTCACGACAGTTGAAGCACACTACCGATACAATTCTACTTATACTAAGGTAATCATTGCCTATCCCCCACAAACATAACAATACTGACAATATCAACACCAACAATAACAGCAGCACTGTGGGAGTCTGTCCACCTTATATCAAAGTCCACCTTATTTGTTATATCAAAATATAACAGAAAACACTTGATAGATAAATGATTATTTATTACGTACGTACAGAGAGAAATATTTGACACCAGGCAAGCAGATCTCTGAATTCCAAGTCACAAATGCAATCAATAAATACTCAAGTTAATTTTGACAAAAGAAGGCAAAAGTGGAAACTGGAGCATGAGATCAGAACACAGGAACACTGACATAAGGACCCTTGGCTTCACATTTTTGCACAAGGTCAACCTACAGATAAAACATGTTTTTGCGAGCTCAGCAAACAGAAGCAGTTCTGCCTCACAACTGTGAAATGGCTCTCAGCAAACTCAATACAAACAAGCATATCTCCTTTGGCCTAGCTCGCTATATCACATGATGCATTTACCCAAAATGATTTTTGGCCATGGCTGTCTTTCATTGGTCCAGAGATGACAATTATTCATTTTTACCCCTACAGCTCCCTCCTTTTTGTCATCTCTGACAATCTGACTACATCCCCCCTCTTGGCCTGGGCTCACCTTCTCACCCTACCAGAAATATGCTTCACCACCCCCAGGATCTCCATCCAACCCCCCCCCCCCCCAAACCCTGGAAGCTCTGAGATTGACAAATTCCCCAAAATGGATCCCCTCCTTCTGACAGATGAGACAAAAGGGACCCTGCCAACATAAAGGCATCAAATTATTAACACCATACCAATACACTCACAAACATATAGAATGATGAAACAACTTTAGCTCATATTTGTTTACATTGCTGATTCAACATGGAATACAATCACAAGCGAAAGGGACACTTCCTCATCTGCCTCGTCACTCATGTCTATTATCTCATCTCCTTCAGCATGACATTCTCATCTTACAACACTCCTTCTTTCTTCAGATACCTTAGGCGTCATTCAAGGTTTTTATCTGCCATCTCGTCCTGGTGGTGGGGTTGCTATCTTCATCAAAAACTCTCTTCCTCACTCTCCTTGCACTGCCCTCTCTCCACCCCATCCCCAGGAGTACCACTGGCTACGGCTTCCTCTCTGCTCCCACCTTTTGTTCATATGTGTTCTGTACCATCCTCCAAACAGTGATGACTCCATTTACATTTCGCTGTCTGACAACATGGACCAGTTTCAATCCACTCATCCCATATCTCTCTCTTCCTCATATGTGGCGACTTCAACTGTCATCATGCCAGCTGGCTGGGTGTGGGTACCTCTCTCTCACCAGCCATGGCATCTCAGCAAAGGATTTCTGAGACTCATTTGGGACTGACACAATCTGTCAATTTCCCGACCTGGATCTCAGTCAATGGAACATCTTATCTTCTAGACTTGGTTATGACAAACTTCCCTACAAATGTTGCCGCTCTTCTGCTCCAATCGCTTCTTCTGATCATTTGCTTGTTAAAGTGGACATCTCTCTGGCCATCCTCAGAGAGCCTCCTCAGCATTGACGAGTCTGGCATTTCACTCAGGCCGACTGGCATGGTCTTCAAGCAGCCATCAATCATCTGGACTGGTCTGCCATCTCTCCTGCCTCTGACATCAACTCTTCCTGGGAATTTTTCCAAAGTAAACTGCTCTCTCTCATGCACAGATTTATCCCATCTCGTCTTCAGTTGTCATACCCTTCGTCCTGTCCATGGTACCCTGAATCTTGTGGTGAGGCAGTTGCCCTGAAACAACTTGCCTTTGCCTCTTGGAAGGCTAATCCAACTGAAGGCAATCTCAGCTCCTTTCACAAAGCTTGGAACAAGTGTGTGTCTCCCCTCAAGACAGCCAGGAAGCACTATCTCTCTACTCTCAAGACTGAACTCTCAAACCTGTCTCCTTCCTACAAATCCTGGTGGCATCTGGTCAAATCTGTTTATGGTGTTTGTTCCTCCTCCATCCCCTCCCTTACCTCAAATGGCTACACAGCGAACACCGCACGTGACAAATCCAAATGCCTCATCTCTGTGTTTGCCTCACAATCTTGTGTCCCAAACCCATCTCTCTCTGTTCCCACCTTACCCAGTCGAACCCAGGTGCTCCTGGACTCTGTGTCCTTATCTCCTGACAAGGTGGAGAAGTTTATGTCAAACCTCGACTCTCATTCTGCAACAGGACCACACGGCATCAACTGACAGGTCCTAAAATCCTGCTCTTCCGCTCTTTCACACCCTCTCTCAATTCTCTTCACCCTCTCTTTTACTCAAGGTCATCTGCAATCTGCTTGGAAATCAGCCAAAATTACCGCTTTACACAAGAAAGTTGCAAAAACAGATCCTTGCAACTGCAGGCCAATCAGCCTGCTCCCGATAATCAGCAAGGTCATGGAATCAATCATCACTTCTGACATCAAATCCGTCCTCTTCACCAATGGCTTTATCTCAGATCTTCAATTTGGATTCAGACTAAGTCATTCTACTCTGGACATGCTGCTTCTGCTGTCTCAACAATGGATAGAGGGCCTCAATGCCAAAGAGGAAATCAGAGCTGTCTCCCTTGACATGTCTCGTGCCTTCAATACGGTCTGGCACACCGCCCTGCTCCCCAAACTCTCCTCACATGGTATCCAAGGAAACCTCCACGCAAGGCTTGGAGACTTCCGGTCTGGTCGCAGTCAACGTGTGGCCCTGAATGGAATGGAATTCTCTCTTCCCCCCTTCCTGTTCAGGCTGGAGTTCCTCAAGGCAGTGTTCTGGGCTCTGTGCCTTTTCTGGTCTTCATTAAAGCCTGGTGTTGGCTTAGTGGTTAGGGTGCCGGCTTGGGATCCTAGGATCCTGGGTTTGAATCATGGTCGATCGCTGAATTAATGCCAGGGGGGTTGACTCAGCCTGCCATCCTTCTGAGGTCGGCAAATTGAGTACCAGCTTGCTGGGATGAATGATCATGGTGTGTACCCCGGTTTAGAATAGGTACACCGTATCCCTGCGCATCGTAAGAGGCGACCAAGGGTTGGCGTCAGGAAGGGCATCCGGCCATAAAAACATTGCCTCAAACAGGGAACCATGATTGTCATGGGGCCCGCAAGGCAAACCCCCGCCCTAGCGGGGAAAATGGCCTTAAAACGATCATTCATATTAAAGATCTCTCCGACTCTCTGGAAAATCCTCTGTCTCTTTGCTGATGACTCCATTCTCTGCTGCTCCATATCCCAACCCTCAGATCGGCAGGCAGCAGATTCTTCACTCTCTGCAGACCTGGACAAATATCATAAACTGGTCAAACAAGTGGAACATGTTCTCAATCCTGACAAATCTATCACTCACTTTGTCTCTCCGAAAAGACCGTCTGGAAAAACCTCCCATCTACTTTCTGACCAATCCTCTTCAAGAAGTTCTGTCAATCAAGCTTTTGGATCTCACTATCTGCCATTATCGTTCCTGGGAAAACCACATTTCCAAGCTGGCCTCCAAAGCCAGACGCCAACTGGGCATGCTCCATCGTGCGAAGTCCTTTCTGGGCTCTTCTGGGCTCGTCACCACATACAAAGCTTTCATCTGCAGCTCAATGGAATACTGCTCTCCCCTATGGGCTGATGCTCCTGCCTGACACCTAGCTCGGTTTCACAGAGTTAAAACCAAATCATTCAAAATCATTGGAATCTCCAACGATGAAGTTAACTACGAAGGCCTTTCACTCACTCACCGCAGGCAGGTTGGTGGTCTTTCTGTCTTTTACCGACTCCTCTCTGGCCTTGCTCCCCCAGCTCTCTGTGTGCTCTGTCCCCATAATATTCATACAGGTCGCACAAGATGAGGATCATTCTGAGGGTCTTTCTTTCTCTTTCTTTCTTTCTTTTCTTTTCTTTGGCTTGAGGTTAGGGTGCCGGCTTGGGATCCGAGGATCCTGGGTTCGAATCCCAGTCGATCGCTAAATTAACACCAGGGGGGTTGACTCAGCCTGACATCCTTCCGAGGACGGCAAGTTGAGGACCAGCTTGCTGGGATGAATTATCCCAGTGTGTACCCCGGTTTAGAATAGGTACACTGTATCCTTGCGCATCGTAAGAGGCGACTAAGGGTTGGCGCCAGGAAGGGCATCCGGCTATAAAAACATTGCCTCAAACACGGACCCATGATTGTCCTGGGGCCCGCAAGGCTAACCCTTGCTCTAGCGGGGAAAATGGCCTTAAAACGATCATTCATTCATTCATTCATTCACTCATTCACTCATTCTCTCTCTCTCTCTCTCTCTCTCTCTCTCTCTCTCTCTCTCTCTCTCTCTCACACACCACAGGCAGGTAGGTTGTCTTTCTGTTTTCTACCTACTCAAATATTCCTGCAGGACACACAAGATCTGACAGCATTACTCTTGGGCAATCTCACCCCTCCCCTCCAAATCTTCCCCATCACCCCTTTCCTCCAAAACTTCCCCATCACCCCTTCCCTCAAAACTTCCCCATCACCCCTCCCCTTCAAAACTTCCCCATCACCCCTCCCCTCCAAATCCACCCCCTTGCCACTCCCCTCCAAATCTTCCCCATCACCCATCTCTTTCAAATATTCCCCCTTGCCCCTCCCCTCCAAATATTCCACATCACCCATCCCTTTCAAATCTTCCCCCTTGCCCCTCCCCTCCAAATCTGCCCCATCACCCCTTCCCTCCAAAGCTTCCCCATCACCCTCCCCTCCAAACCTTCCCCATCACCCCTCCCCGCTAAATCTACCCACTTGCCCCTCCCCTCCAAATCATCCCCATCTCCCATCTCTTTCAAATCTTCCCCCTTGCCCCTCCCCTCCAAATCTCCCCATCACCCATCCCTTTCAGATCTCCCCCCTTGCCCCTTCCCTCCTAAACTCCTCCCACACCACTCCCCTCCGAGACTCTCCATCACTCCTCCCCTCCTAGACTCCCCTCTCACACCTCCTCCTCAAAGCATCCTCCCCGCTTCTTCCCCCTTCCAACTTTCACCTTCATCTCCCTCATCCTTCTGCCTCACTCTTCCCCCTCCTCAAATAACACCTCACTGCGCCTCACCCCATCACCATCAAACCTTTTGTCCGCCCCATTCTTCCCTTTCTCCAAGCTATTCTGAAATCTCTGACACACCTTCAACAGCTCTCCCTACCTCTTCCTCCTCTTCCACATCTTTCCCCTACTGCTCCCCCCCCCCCCCCTGTTCTGTAGCCGATGCTCCCCCTTCCTCTTATTTAACAGTATGGACCTCAAACATCCGGGTCCTTCGCTCAAACTTGACTGATCTCTCCATACAGGTTGCTTCTGACAAACCAGACGTGATCTGCTCAACAGAAACTTTCCTCCTTCATGATGTCTCTGATTCCTTGGTATCTCTCCCAGGTTACTCCCTCCTCCGGTATAATAGACCTGAGCCTCGTCCTGGAGGGGGGGGGGGGGGGTTGCTATCTTTATAAAAAACTCTTCCTCACTCGCCCTGCACTGCCCTCTCTCCACCTCACCCCCAGGAATACCTTTGGCTACGGCTTCCCCTTCGCTCCCACCTCTTGTTCATATGTGTGTTGTACCGTCCACCAAACAGTGATGACTCCATCTACATCTCGCTGTCTGATAATATGGACCAACTTCTATCTACCCATCCCAACTCTCTCTTCCTCATATGTGCTGATTTCAATTGTCACCATGCCAGTTGGCTGGGTGTGGGTACCTCTGTCACCAGCCATGGCTCTTCAGCAAAGGACTTCTGTGACTCACTGGGACTGACACAATCTGTCAATTTCCCGACCCGGATCTCAGTCAACGGAGCATCTTCTCTTCTGGACTTGGTTATGACTAACTTCCCTGAAAATGTCTGCTGCTCTTCTTCTGCTCCAATCGGCTCATCTGATCATGTGCTCGTTAAAGTGGACATCTCTCTGACCATTCTCAGAGAGCCTCCTCAGCGTCGACGAGTCTGCCATTTCACTCAGGCCAACTGGCACGGTCTTCAAGCAGCCATCAATCATCTGGACTGGTCTCCCATCTCTACCACCTCTGACATGAACTCATCCTGGGAATTCTTCCAAAGTAAATTGCTCTCTCTCATGCACAGATTTATCCCATCTCGTCTTCAGTTGTCTCGTTGTCCATGGTACACGGATTCTTGTGGTGAGGCTAATTTTTATTTTTTTAATATATTTTTTGGATACAAGATCGAGGTTCGTGAAAGAGCGAACATGAATCACACAGAAAGACAAACAGACAAACCGACACATAAAATAAACATATGTCACCCACAGGGTGAACCGTATCTTGCCAAAATGTGAAAATTCCGTTTTTTCGTCATGACGTCATCAAATGACGTCATAGCGTCAAACTGTTTACAGATCTGGGAAGCACTCATCAAGGGCATTCATATGAGGTATTACTCGATATGGTACCTACGATTTCAAAATTTGACCTTGGGGTCAATAATTTTCGACCTCCAGCGCTAACCATGAAGGTCAAGGCCGATCGCCACCAAAAACGAATCAGCTGAGCGCCGGACCATATACTAGATTCCCATGAAGTTTGGAGACGATCCGATCAAAGTTACTCAAAAAATAAGGGTTTCGTTGACCTCCATGATTGACCACAAAGTGACCTTGACCTTTGACCTTGACCTTCAAAATTTTGTGTGCTGAAGGGTATCTCTATAGGACTCTGATATGCGAAGTTACAGGAGTTTCCAATAATAACTGTGGTCTACAGAGTGATCTAAACGTGAAAAAAAATGATTAACCACAAACAAAAAAACAAACATACAAGCTGACTAATACATCTTGCAAAAACTTCGTTTTGGCAAGATAAAAACAAAAAAATAAAAAAATAAACATATGTCACCCACAGGGTGAACCGTATCTTGCCAAAATGTGAACATGAGTGACTTGCTTCAGGTCACACTGAGGTGAACACCTCCATGATTGGCCGCAAAGTGACCTTGACCTTTGACCTTGACCTTCATAATTTTGTGTGCTAAAGGGTATCTCTAAAAGACTCTGATATGCGAACTTACAAGAGTTTCCAAAGGGAACTGTGCTCTACAGAGTGACCTAAACAATGCGAACTAAAGCAATACAATATACATGAAAAGTGCAGTTTTTTCGTCATAACGCCGTCAAATGACGTCACATTGTCAAACTAGTTATATGTTTGGAAAGCACTCAACAAGGGCTTCAATATGAGGTACTACTCGATATGGTAACTGAAACTTGAAAATTTTACCTTTTGGTCAAAATTGAATGACCTTCAAAATGACCTTGAAGGTCAAGGCCGATCGACACCAAAAACTAATCAGCTGAGCGCCATACCACACCCTATATACCCACCAAGTTTGGAGATCATAAGATCAAAGTTACTCAAAAAACAAGGGTTTCGTAATTTGACCTTGGGGTCAATAATTTTCGACCTCCAGCGCTAACCATGAAGGTCAAGGCCGATCGCCACCAAAAACGAATCAGCTGAGCGCCGGACCATATACTAGATTCCCATGAAGTTTGGAGACGATCCGATCAAAGTTACTCAAAAAATAAGGGTTTCGTTGACCTCCATGATTGACCGCAAAGTGACCTTGACCTTTGACCTTGACCTTCAAAATTTTGTGTGCTGAAGGGTATCTCTATAGGACTCTGATATGCGACGTTACAGGAGTTTCCAATAATAACTGTGGTCTACAGAGTGATCTAAACGTGAAAAAAAAATGATTAACCACAAACAAAAAAACAAAAAAATAAAAACATATGTCACCAACAGGGTGAACCGTATCTTGCCAAAATGTGAACATGAGTGACTTGCTTCAGGTCACACTGAGGTGAACAGAACTGCTATCCACTAGAAGCGACTCTTTGAGGAATGTCTGCCCACGAGATATTGAAAGATTTTGATGAGAACTGAGGAAATAATTGTTTCATGAAAATTCCGTTTTTTCGTCATGACGTCATCAAATGACGTCATAGCGTAAAACTGTTTACAGATCTGGGAAGCACTCATCAAGGGCATTCATATGAGGTATTACTCGATATGGTACCTACGATTTCAACATTTGACCTTGGGGTCAATAATTTTCGACCTCCAGCGCTAACCATGAAGGTCAAGGCCGATCGCCACCAAAAACTAATCAGCTGAGCGCCGGACCATATACTAGATTCCCATGAAGTTTGGAGACGATCCGATCAAAGTTACTCAACAAATAAGGGTTTCGTCGACATCCATGATTGACCACAAAGTGACCTTGACCTTTGACCTTGACCTTCAAAATTTTGTGTGCTGAAGGGTATCTCTATAGGACTCTGATATGCGAAGTTACATGCGAAGATATGCGAAGATATGGTACCTACGATTTCAACATTTGACCTTGGGGTCAATAATTATCGACCTCCAGCGCTAACCATGAAGGTCAAGGCCGATCGCCACCAAAAACTAATCAGCTGAGCGCCGGACCATATTCTAGATTCCCATGAAGTTTGGAGACGACCCGATCAAAGTTACTCAAAAAATAAGGGTTTCAACATTTGACCTTGGGGTCAATAATTTTCGACCTCCAGCGCTAACCATGAAGGTCAAGGCCGATCGCCACCAAAAACTAATCAGCTGAGCGCCGGACCATATCCTAGATTCCCATGAAGTTTGGAGACGATCCGATCAAAGTTACTCAAAAAATAAGGGTTTCGTCGACCTCCATGATTGACCACAAAGTGACCTTGACCTTTGACCTTGACCTTCAAAATTTTGTGTGCTGAAGGGTATCTCTATAGGACTCTGATATGCGAAGTTACAGGAGTTTCCAATAATAACTGTGGTCTACAGAGTGATCTAAACATGGAAAAAAAATGATTAACCACAAACAAAAAAACAAAAAAACAAAAAAACAAAAAAACAAACAAAATAAACATATGTCACCCACAGGGTGAACCGTATCTTGCCAATTATATGTTTGGAAAGCACTCAACAAGGGCTTCAATTTGAAGTACTACTCGATATGGTAACTGAAACTTGAAAATTTTACCTTTTGGTCAAAATTGAATGACCTTCAAAATGACCTTGAAGGTCAAGGCCGATCGACACCAAAAACTAATCAACTGAGCGCCATACCACACCCTATATACCCACCAAGTTTGGAGATCATAAGATCAAAGTTACTCAAAAAATAAGGGTTTCGTAATTTGACCTTGGGGTCAATAATTTTCGACCTCCAGCGCTAACCATGAAGGTCAAGGCCGATCGCCACCAAAAACTAATCAGCTGAGCGCCAGACCATATACTAGATTCCCATGAAGATTGGAGACGATCCGATCAAAGTTACTCAAAAAATAAGGGTTTCGTCGACCTCCATGATTGACCACAAAGTGACCTTGACCTTTGACCTTGACCTTCAAAATTTTGTGTGCTGAAGGGTATCTCTATAGGACTCTGATATGCGAAGTTACAGGAGTTTCCAATGACTCGATATGGTAACTGAAACTTGAAAATTTTACCTTTTGGTCAAAATTGAATGACCTTCAAAATGACCTTGAAGGTCAAGGCCGATCGACACCAAAAACAAATCAACTGAGCGCCATACCACACCCTATATACCCACCAAGTTTGGAGATCATAAGATCAAAGTTACTCAAAAAATAAGGGTTTCGTAATTTGACCTTGGGGTCAATAATTTTCGACCTCCAGCGCTAACCATGAAGGTCAAGGCCGATCGCCACCAAAAACTAATCAGCTGAGCGCCGGACCATATACTAGATTCCCATGAACTTTGGAGACGATCCGATCAAAGTTACTCAAAAAATAAGGGTTTCGTCGACCTCAATGATTGACCACAACGTGACCTTGACCTTTGACCTTGACCTTCAAAATTTTGTGTGCTGAAGGGTATCTCTATAGGACTCTGATATGCGAAGTTACAGGAGTTTCCAATAATAACTGTGGTCTACAGAGTGATCTAAACGTGGAAAAAAAATGATTAACCACAGACAAAAAAACAAAAAAACAAAAAAACAAAAAAACAAACAAAAAAAAAACATACAAGCTGACTAATACATCTTGCAAAAACTTCGTTTTGGCAAGATAAAAACAAACATACAAGCTGACTAATACATCTTGCAAAAACTTCGTTTTGGCAAGATAATAAAGAACATATGTCACCCACAGGGTGAACCGTATCTTGCCATTTGACCTTGACCTTAATAATTTTGTATGGTGAATAGTATGTCTTCATGACCAACGCACATGAAATATTGAAAGATTTTGATGAGAACTGAGGAAATAATTTTTTCATGAAAATTCCGTTTTTTCGTCATGACGTCATCAAATGACGTCATAGCGTCAAACTGTTTACAGATCTGGGAAGCACTCATCAAGGGCATTCATATGAGGTATTACTCGATATGGTACCTACGATTTCAAAATTTGACCTTGGGGTCAATAATTTTCGACCTCCAGCGCTAACCATGAAGGTCAAGGCCGATCGCCACCAAAAACTAATCAGCTGAGCGCCGGACCATATACTAGATTCCCATGAAGTTTGGAGACGATCCGATCAAAGTTACTCAAAAAATAAGGGTTTCATTGACCTCCATGATTGACCGCAAAGTGACCTTGACCTTTGACCTTGACCTTCAAAATTTTGTGTGCTGAAGGGTATCTCTATAGGACTCTGATATGCGAAGTTACAGGAGTTTCCAATAATAACTGTGGTCTACAGAGTGATCTAAACGTGAAAAAAAAAAGATTAACCACAAACAAAAAAACAAACAAAAGAACATATGTCACCCACAGGGTGAACCGTATCTTGCCATTTGACCTTGACCTTAATAATTTCGTATGGTGAATAGTATGTCTTCATGACCAACGCACATGAAATATTGAAAGATTTTGATGAGAACTGAGGAAATAATTTTTTCATGAAAATTCCGTTTTTTCGTCATGACGTCATCAAATGACGTCATAGCGTAAAACTGTTTACAGATCTGGGAAGCACTCATCAAGGGCATTCATATGAGGTATTACTCGATATGGTACCTACGATTTCAAAATTTGACCTTGGGGTCAATAATTTTCGACCTCCAGCGCTAACCATGAAGGTCAAGGCCGATCGCCACCAAAAACTAATCAGCTGAGCGCCGGACCATATACTAGATTCCCATGAAGTTTGGAGACGATCCGATCAAAGTTACTCAAAAAATAAGGGTTTCAACATTTGACCTTGGGGTCAATAATTTTCGACCTCCAGCGCTAACCATGAAGGTCAAGGCCGATCGCCACCAAAAACTAATCAGCTGAGCGCCGGACCATATACTAGATTCCCATGAAGTTTGGAGACGATCCGATCAAAGTTACTCAAAAAATAAGGGTTTCGTCGACCTCCATGATTGACCACAAAGTGACCTTGACCTTTGACCTTGACCTTCAAAATTTTGTGTGCTGAAGGGTATCTCTATAGGACTCTGATATGCGAAGTTACATGCGAAGATATGCGAAGATATGGTACCTACGATTTCAACATTTGACCTTGGGGTCAATAATTATCGACCTCCAGCGCTAACCATGAAGGTCAAGGCCGATCGCCACCAAAAACTAATCAGCTGAGCGCCGGACCATATTCTAGATTCCCATGAAGTTTGGAGACGATCCGATCAAAGTTACTCAAAAAATAAGGGTTTCAACATTTGACCTTGGGGTCAATAATTTTCGACCTCCAGCGCTAACCATGAAGGTCAAGGCCGATCGCCACCAAAAACTAATCAGCTGAGCGCCGGACCATATACTAGCTTCCCATGAAGTTTGGAGACGATCCGATCAAAGTTACTCAAAAAATAAGGGTTTCGTCGACCTCCATGATTGACCACAAAGTGACCTTGACCTTTGACCTTGACCTTCAAAATTTTGTGTGCTGAAGGGTATCTCTATAGGACTCTGATATGCGAAGTTACAGGAGTTTCCAATAATAACTGTGGTCTACAGAGTGATCTAAACGTGGAAAAAAAATGATTAACCACAAACAAAAAAACAAAAAAACAAAAAAACAAAAAAACAAACAAAATAAACATATGTCACCCACAGGGTGAACCGTATCTTGCCAATTATATGTTTGGAAAGCACTCAACAAGGGCTTCAATTTGAAGTACTACTCGATATGGTAACTGAAACTTGAAAATTTTACCTTTTGGTCAAAATTGAATGACCTTCAAAATGACCTTGAAGGTCAAGGCCGATCGACACCAAAAACTAATCAACTGAGCGCCATACCACACCCTATATACCCACCAAGTTTGGAGATCATAAGATCAAAGTTACTCAAAAAATAAGGGTTTCGTAATTTGACCTTGGGGTCAATAATTTTCGACCTCCAGCGCTAACCATGAAGGTCAAGGCCGATCGCCACCAAAAACTAATCAGCTGAGCGCCGGACCATATACTAGATTCCCATGAACTTTGGAGACGATCCGATCAAAGTTACTCAAAAAATAAGGGTTTCGTCGACCTCCATGATTGACCACAACGTGACCTTGACCTTTGACCTTGACCTTCAAAATTTTGTGTGCTGAAGGGTATCTCTATAGGACTCTGATATGCGAAGTTACAGGAGTTTCCAATAATAACTGTGGTCTACAGAGTGATCTAAACGTGGAAAAAAAATGATTAACCACAAACAAAAAAACAAAAAAACAAAAAAACAAAAAAACAAACAAAAAAAAAACATACAAGCTGACTAATACATCTTGCAAAAACTTCGTTTTGGCAAGATAAAAACAAACATACAAGCTGACTAATACATCTTGCAAAAACTTCGTTTTGGCAAGATAATAAAGAACATATGTCACCCACAGGGTGAACCGTATCTTGCCATTTGACCTTGACCTTAATAATTTTGTATGGTGAATAGTATGTCTTCATGACCAACGCACATGAAATATTGAAAGATTTTGATGAGAACTGAGGAAATAATTTTTTCATGAAAATTCCGTTTTTTCGTCATGACGTCATCAAATGACGTCATAGCGTCAAACTGTTTACAGATCTGGGAAGCACTCATCAAGGGCATTCATATGAGGTATTACTCGATATGGTACCTACGATTTCAAAATTTGACCTTGGGGTCAATAATTTTCGACCTCCAGCGCTAACCATGAAGGTCAAGGCCGATCGCCACCAAAAACTAATCAGCTGAGCGCCGGACCATATACTAGATTCCCTTGAAGTTTGGAGACGATCCGATCAAAGTTACTCAAAAAATAAGGGTTTCATTGACCTCCATGATTGACCGCAAAGTGACCTTGACCTTTGACCTTGACCTTCAAAATTTTGTGTGCTGAAGGGTATCTCTATAGGACTCTGATATGCGAAGTTACAGGAGTTTCCAATAATAACTGTGGTCTACAGAGTGATCTAAACGTGAAAAAAAAAAGATTAACCACAAACAAAAAAACAAACAAAAGAACATATGTCACCCACAGGGTGAACCGTATCTTGCCATTTGACCTTGACCTTAATAATTTCGTATGGTGAATAGTATGTCTTCATGACCAACGCACATGAAATATTGAAAGATTTTGATGAGAACTGAGGAAATAATTTTTTCATGAAAATTCCGTTTTTTCGTCATGACGTCATCAAATGACGTAATAGCGTAAAACTGTTTACAGATCTGGGAAGCACTCATCAAGGGCATTCATATGAGGTATTACTCGATATGGTACCTACGATTTCAAAATTTGACCTTGGGGTCAATAATTTTCGACCTCCAGCGCTAACCATGAAGGTCAAGGCCGATCGCCACCAAAAACTAATCAGCTGAGCGCCGGACCATATACTAGATTCCCATGAAGTTTGGAGACGATCCGATCAAAGTTACTCAAAAAATAAGGGTTTCAACATTTGACCTTGGGGTCAATAATTTTCGACCTCCAGCGCTAACCATGAAGGTCAAGGCCGATCGCCACCAAAAACTAATCAGCTGAGCGCCGGACCATATACTAGATTCCCATGAAGTTTGGAGACGATCCGATCAAAGTTACTCAAAAAATAAGGGTTTCGTCGACCTCCATGATTGACCACAAAGTGACCTTGACCTTTGACCTTGACCTTCAAAATTTTGTGTGCTGAAGGGTATCTCTATAGGACTCTGATATGCGAAGTTACATGCGAAGATATGCGAAGATATGGTACCTACGATTTCAACATTTGACCTTGGGGTCAATAATTATCGACCTCCAGCGCTAACCATGAAGGTCAAGGCCGATCGCCACCAAAAACTAATCAGCTGAGCGCCGGACCATATTCTAGATTACCATGAAGTTTGGAGACGATCCGATCAAAGTTACTCAAAAAATAAGGGTTTCAACATTTGACCTTGGGGTCAATAATTTTCGACCTCCAGCGCTAACCATGAAGGTCAAGGCCGATCGCCACCAAAAACTAATCAGCTGAGCGCCGGACCATATACTAGATTCCCATGAAGTTTGGAGACGATCCGATCAAAGTTACTCAAAAAATAAGGGTTTCGTCGACCTCCATGATTGACCACAAAGTGACCTTGACCTTTGACCTTGACCTTCAAAATTTTGTGTGCTGAAGGGTATCTCTATAGGACTCTGATATGCGAAGTTACAGGAGTTTCCAATAATAACTGTGGTCTACAGAGTGATCTAAACGTGGAAAAAAAATGATTAACCACAAACAAAAAAACAAAAAAACAAAAAAACAAAAAAATAAAAACTCACCCACAGGGTGAACCGTATCTTGCCTTGACAAATTGACCGCAAAGTGACCTTGACCTTTGACCTTGACCTTAATAATTTCGTATGGTGAATAGTATGTCTTCATGACCAACGCACATGAAATATTGAAAGATTTTGATGAGAACTGAGGAAATAATTTTTTCATGAAAATTCCGTTTTTTCGTCATGACGTCATCAAATGACGTCATAGCGTCAAACTGTTTACAGATCTGGGAAGCACTCATCAAGGGCATTCATATGAGGTATTACTCGATATGGTACCTACGATTTCAAAATTTGACCTTGGGGTCAATAATTTTCGACCTCCAGCGCTAACCATGAAGGTCAAGGCCGAACGCCACCAAAAACTAATCAGCTGAGTGCCGGACCATATACTAGATTCCCATGAAGTTTGGAGACGATCCGATCAAAGTTACTCAAAAAATTAGTGTTTCGTCGACCTCCATGATTGACCACAAAGTGACCTTGACCTTTGACCTTGACCTTCAAAATTTTGTGTGCTGAAGGGTATCTCTATAGGACTCTGATATGCGAAGTTACAGGAGTTTCCAATGACTCGATATGGTAACTGAAACTTGAAAATTTTACCTTTTGGTCAAAATTGAATGACCTTCAAAATGACCTTGAAGGTCAAGGCCGATCGACACCAAAAACTAATCAACTGAGCGCCATACCACACCCTATATACCCACCAAGTTTGGAGATCATAAGATCAAAGTTACTCAAAAAATAAGGGTTTCGTAATTTGACCTTGGGGTCAATAATTTTCGACCTCCAGCGCTAACCATGAAGGTCAAGGCCGATCGCCACCAAAAACTAATCAGCTGAGCGCCGGACCATATACTAGATTCCCATGAAGTTTGGAGACGATCCGATCAAAGTTACTCAAAAAATTAGTTTCGTCGACCTCCATGATTGACCACAAAGTGACCTTGACCTTTGACCTTGACCTTCAAAATTTTGTGTGCTGAAGGGTATCTCTATAGGACTCTGATATGCGAAGTTACAGGAGTTTCCAATAATAACTGTGGTCTACAGAGTGATCTAAACGTGAAAAAAAATGATTAACCACAAACAAAAAAATAAATAAACATATGTCACCCACAGGGTGAACCGTATCTTGCCTTGACAAATTGACCGCAAAGTGACCTTGACCTTTGACCTTGACCTTAATAATTTCGTATGGTGAATAGTATGTCTTCATGACCAACGCACATGAAATATTGAAAGATTTTGATGAGAACTGAGGAAATAATTTTTTCATGAAAATTCCGTTTTTTCGTCATGACGTCATCAAATGACGTCATAGCGTCAAACTGTTTACAGATCTGGGAAGCACTCATCAAGGGCATTCATATGAGGTATTACTCGATATGGTACCTACGATTTCAAAATTTGACCTTGGGGTCAATAATTTTCGACCTCCAGCGCTAACCATGAAGGTCAAGGCCGATCGCCACCAAAAACTAATCAGCTGAGCGCCGGACCATATACTAGATTCCCATGAAGTTTGGAGACGATCCGATCAAAGTTACTCAAAAAATAAGGGTTTCATTGACCTCCATGATTGACCGCAAAGTGACCTTGACCTTTGACCTTGACCTTCAAAATTTTGTGTGCTGAAGGGTATCTCTATAGGACTCTGATATGCGAAGTTACAGGAGTTTCCAATAATAACTGTGGTCTACAGAGTGATCTAAACGTGAAAAAAAAAAGATTAACCACAAACAAAAAAACAAACAAAAGAACATATGTCACCCACAGGGTGAACCGTATCTTGCCATTTGACCTTGACCTTAATAATTTCGTATGGTGAATAGTATGTCTTCATGACCAACGCACATGAAATATTGAAAGATTTTGATGAGAACTGAGGAAATAATTTTTTCATGAAAATTCCGTTTTTTCGTCATGACGTCATCAAATGACGTCATAGCGTAAAACTGTTTACAGATCTGGGAAGCACTCATCAAGGGCATTCATATGAGGTATTACTCGATATGGTACCTACGATTTCAAAATTTGACCTTGGGGTCAATAATTTTCGACCTCCAGCGCTAACCATGAAGGTCAAGGCCGATCGCCACCAAAAACTAATCAGCTGAGCGCCGGACCATATACTAGATTCCCATGAAGTTTGGAGACGATCCGATCAAAGTTACTCAAAAAATAAGGGTTTCAACATTTGACCTTGGGGTCAATAATTTTCGACCTCCAGCGCTAACCATGAAGGTCAAGGCCGATCGCCACCAAAAACTAATCAGCTGAGCGCCGGACCATATACTAGATTCCCATGAAGTTTGGAGACGATCCGATCAAAGTTACTCAAAAAATAAGGGTTTCGTCGACCTCCATGATTGACCACAAAGTGACCTTGACCTTTGACCTTGACCTTCAAAATTTTGTGTGCTGAAGGGTATCTCTATAGGACTCTGATATGCGAAGTTACATGCGAAGATATGCGAAGATATGGTACCTACGATTTCAACATTTGACCTTGGGGTCAATAATTATCGACCTCCAGCGCTAACCATGAAGGTCAAGGCCGATCGCCACCAAAAACTAATCAGCTGAGCGCCGGACCATATTCTAGATTACCATGAAGTTTGGAGACGATCCGATCAAAGTTACTCAAAAAATAAGGGTTTCAACATTTGACCTTGGGGTCAATAATTTTCGACCTCCAGCGCTAACCATGAAGGTCAAGGCCGATCGCCACCAAAAACTAATCAGCTGAGCGCCGGACCATATACTAGATTCCCATGAAGTTTGGAGACGATCCGATCAAAGTTACTCAAAAAATAAGGGTTTCGTCGACCTCCATGATTGACCACAAAGTGACCTTGACCTTTGACCTTGACCTTCAAAATTTTGTGTGCTGAAGGGTATCTCTATAGGACTCTGATATGCGAAGTTACAGGAGTTTCCAATAATAACTGTGGTCTACAGAGTGATCTAAACGTGGAAAAAAAATGATTAACCACAAACAAAAAAACAAAAAAACAAAAAAACAAAAAAATAAAAACTCACCCACAGGGTGAACCGTATCTTGCCTTGACAAATTGACCGCAAAGTGACCTTGACCTTTGACCTTGACCTTAATAATTTCGTATGGTGAATAGTATGTCTTCATGACCAACGCACATGAAATATTGAAAGATTTTGATGAGAACTGAGGAAATAATTTTTTCATGAAAATTCCGTTTTTTCGTCATGACGTCATCAAATGACGTCATAGCGTCAAACTGTTTACAGATCTGGGAAGCACTCATCAAGGGCATTCATATGAGGTATTACTCGATATGGTACCTACGATTTCAAAATTTGACCTTGGGGTCAATAATTTTCGACCTCCAGCGCTAACCATGAAGGTCAAGGCCGAACGCCACCAAAAACTAATCAGCTGAGCGCCGGACCATATACTAGATTCCCATGAAGTTTGGAGACGATCCGATCAAAGTTACTCAAAAAATTAGTGTTTCGTCGACCTCCATGATTGACCACAAAGTGACCTTGACCTTTGACCTTGACCTTCAAAATTTTGTGTGCTGAAGGGTATCTCTATAGGACTCTGATATGCGAAGTTACAGGAGTTTCCAATGACTCGATATGGTAACTGAAACTTGAAAATTTTACCTTTTGGTCAAAATTGAATGACCTTCAAAATGACCTTGAAGGTCAAGGCCGATCGACACCAAAAACTAATCAACTGAGCGCCATACCACACCCTATATACCCACCAAGTTTGGAGATCATAAGATCAAAGTTACTCAAAAAATAAGGGTTTCGTAATTTGACCTTGGGGTCAATAATTTTCGACCTCCAGCGCTAACCATGAAGGTCAAGGCCGATCGCCACCAAAAACTAATCAGCTGAGCGCCGGACCATATACTAGATTCCCATGAAGTTTGGAGACGATCCGATCAAAGTTACTCAAAAAATTAGTTTCGTCGACCTCCATGATTGACCACAAAGTGACCTTGACCTTTGACCTTGACCTTCAAAATTTTGTGTGCTGAAGGGTATCTCTATAGGACTCTGATATGCGAAGTTACAGGAGTTTCCAATAATAACTGTGGTCTACAGAGTGATCTAAACGTGAAAAAAAATGATTAACCACAAACAAAAAAATAAATAAACATATGTCACCCACAGGGTGAACCGTATCTTGCCTTGACAAATTGACCGCAAAGTGACCTTGACCTTTGACCTTGACCTTAATAATTTCGTATGGTGAATAGTATGTCTTCATGACCAACGCACATGAAATATTGAAAGATTTTGATGAGAACTGAGGAAATAATTTTTTCATGAAAATTCCGTTTTTTCGTCATGACGTCATCAAATGACGTCATAGCGTCAAACTGTTTACAGATCTGGGAAGCACTCATCAAGGGCATTCATATGAGGTATTACTCGATATGGTACCTACGATTTCAAAATTTGACCTTGGGGTCAATAATTTTCGACCTCCAGCGCTAACCATGAAGGTCAAGGCCGATCGCCACCAAAAACTAATCAGCTGAGCGCCGGACCATATACTAGATTCCCATGAAGTTTGGAGACGATCCGATCAAAGTTACTCAAAAAATAAGGATTTCAACATTTGACCTTGGGGTCAATAATTTTCGACCTCCAGCGCTAACCATGAAGGTCAAGGCCGATCGCCACCAAAAACTAATCAGCTGAGCGCCGGACCATATACTAGATTCCCATGAAGTTTGGAGACGATCCGATCAAAGTTACTCAAAAAATAAGGGTTTTGTCGACCTCCATGATTGACCACAAAGTGACCTTGACCTTTGACCTTGACCTTCAAAATTTTGTGTGCTGAAGGGTATCTCTATAGGACTCTGATATGCGAAGTTACATGCGAAGATATGCGAAGATATGGTACCTACGATTTCAACATTTGACCTTGGGGTCAATAATTTTCGACCTCCAGCGCTAACCATGAAGGTCAAGGCCGATCGCCACCAAAAACTAATCAGCTGAGCGCCGGACCATATACTAGATTCCCATGAAGTTTGGAGACGATCCAATCAAAGTTACTCAAAAAATAAGGGTTTCAACATTTGACCTTGGGGTCAATAATTTTCGACCTCCAGCGCTAACCATGAAGGTCAAGGCCGATCGCCACCAAAAACTAATCAGCTGAGTGCCGGACCATATACTAGATTCCCATGAAGTTTGGAGACGATCCGATCAAAGTTACTCAAAAAATAAGGGTTTCGTCGACCTCCACGATTGACCACAAAGTGACCTTGACCTTTGACCTTGACCTTCAAAATTTTGTGTGCTGAAGGGTATCTCTATAGGACTCTGATATGCGAAGTTACAGGAGTTTCCAATAATAACTGTGGTCTACAGAGTGATCTAAACGTGGAAAAAAAATGATTAACCACAAACAAAAAAACAAAAAAACAAACAAAAAAACAAACAAATAAAACATCACCCACAGGGTGAACCGTATCTTGCCAAAGTGACCTTGACCTTTGACCTTGACCTTCATAATTTTGTGTGCTAAAGGGTATCTCTAAAAGACTCTGATATGCGAACTTACAAGAGTTTCCAAAGGGAACTGTGCTCTACAGAGTGACCTAAACAATGCGAACTAAAGCAATACAATATACATGAAAAGTGCAGTTTTTTCGTCATAACGCCGTCAAATGACGTCACATTGTCAAACTAGTTATATGTTTGGAAAGCACTCAACAAGGGCTTCAATTTGAGGTACTACTCGATATGGTAACTGAAACTTGAAAATTTTACCTTTTGGTCAAAATTGAATGACCTTCAAAATGACCTTGAAGGTCAAGGCCGATCGACACCAAAAACTAATCAACTGAGCGCCATACCACACCCTATATACCCACCAAGTTTGGAGATCATAAGATCAAAGTTACTAAAAAAATAAGGGTTTCGTAATTTGACCTTTGGGTCAATAATTTTCGACCTCCAGCGCTAACCATGAAGGTCAAGGCCGATCGCCACCAAAAACTAATCAGCTGAGCGCCGGACCATATACTAGATTTCCATGAAGTTTGGAGACGATCCGATCAAAGTTACTCAGAAAATAAGGGTTTCGTCGACCTCCATGATTGACCACAAAGTGACCTTGACCTTTGACCTTGACCTTCAAAATTTTGTGTGCTGAAGGGTATCTCTATAGGACTCTGATATGCGAAGTTACAGGAGTTTCCAATGACTCGATATGGTAACTGAAACTTGAAAATTTTACCTTTTGGTCAAAATTGAATGACCTTCAAAATGACCTTGAAGGTCAAGGCCGATCGACACCAAAAACTAATCAACTGAGCGCCATACCACACCCTATATACCCACCAAGTTTGGAGATCATAAGATCAAAGTTACTCAAAAAATAAGGGTTTCGTAATTTGACCTTGGGGTCAATAATTTTCGACCTCCAGCGCTAACCATGAAGGTCAAGGCCGATCGCCACCAAAAACTAATCAGCTGAGCGCCGGACCATATACTAGATTCCCATGAAGTTTGGAGACGATCCGATCAAAGTTACTCAAAAAATAAGGGTTTCGTCGACCTCCATGATTGACCACAAAGTGACCTTGACCTTTGACCTTGACCTTCAAAATTTTGTGTGCTGAAGGGTATCTCTATAGGACTCTGATATGCGAAGTTACATGCGAAGATATGCGAAGATATGGTACCTACGATTTCAACATTTGACCTTGGGGTCAATAATTTTCGACCTCCAGCGCTAACCATGAAGGTCAAGGCCGATCGCCACCAAAAACTAATCAGCTGAGCGCCGGACCATATACTAGATTCCCATGAAGTTTGGAGACGATCCGATCAAAGTTACTCAAAAAATAAGGGTTTCAACATTTGACCTTGGGGTCAATAATTTTCGACCTCCAGCGCTAACCATGAAGGTCAAGGCCGATCGCCACCAAAAACTAATCAGCTGAGCGCCGGACCATATACTAGATTCCCATGAAGTTTGGAGACGATCCGATCAAAGTTACTCAAAAAATAAGGGTTTCGTCCACCTCCATGATTGACCACAAAGTGACCTTGACCTTTGACCTTGACCTTCAAAATTTTGTGTGCTGAAGGGTATCTCTATAGGACTCTGATATGCGAAGTTACAGGAGTTTCCAATAATAACTGTGGTCTACAGAGTGATCTAAACGTGGAAAAAAAATGATTAACCACAAACAAAAAAACAAAAAAACAAAAAAACAAAAAAATAAAAACTCACCCACAGGGTGAACCGTATCTTGCCTTGACAAATTGACCGCAAAGTGACCTTGACCTTTGACCTTGACCTTAATAATTTCGTATGGTGAATAGTATGTCTTCATGACCAACGCACATGAAATATTGAAAGATTTTGATGAGAACTGAGGAAATAATTTTTTCATGAAAATTCCGTTTTTTCGTCATGACGTCATCAAATGACGTCATAGCGTCAAACTGTTTACAGATCTGGGAAGCACTCATCAAGGGCATTCATATGAGGTATTACTCGATATGGTACCTACGATTTCAAAATTTGACCTTGGGGTCAATAATTTTCGACCTCCAGCGCTAACCATGAAGGTCAAGGCCGAACGCCACCAAAAACTAATCAGCTGAGCGCCGGACCATATACTAGATTCCCATGAAGTTTGGAGACGATCCGATCAAAGTTACTCAAAAAATTAGTGTTTCGTCGACCTCCATGATTGACCACAAAGTGACCTTGACCTTTGACCTTGACCTTCAAAATTTTGTGTGCTGAAGGGTATCTCTATAGGACTCTGATATGCGAAGTTACAGGAGTTTCCAATGACTCGATATGGTAACTGAAACTTGAAAATTTTACCTTTTGGTCAAAATTGAATGACCTTCAAAATGACCTTGAAGGTCAAGGCCGATCGACACCAAAAACTAATCAACTGAGCGCCATACCACACCCTATATACCCACCAAGTTTGGAGATCATAAGATCAAAGTTACTCAAAAAATAAGGGTTTCGTAATTTGACCTTGGGGTCAATAATTTTCGACCTCCAGCGCTAACCATGAAGGTCAAGGCCGATCGCCACCAAAAACTAATCAGCTGAGCGCCGGACCATATACTAGATTCCCATGAAGTTTGGAGACGATCCGATCAAAGTTACTCAAAAAATTAGTTTCGTCGACCTCCATGATTGACCACAAAGTGACCTTGACCTTTGACCTTGACCTTCAAAATTTTGTGTGCTGAAGGGTATCTCTATAGGACTCTGATATGCGAAGTTACAGGAGTTTCCAATAATAACTGTGGTCTACAGAGTGATCTAAACGTGAAAAAAAATGATTAACCACAAACAAAAAAATAAATAAACATATGTCACCCACAGGGTGAACCGTATCTTGCCTTGACAAATTGACCGCAAAGTGACCTTGACCTTTGACCTTGACCTTAATAATTTCGTATGGTGAATAGTATGTCTTCATGACCAACGCACATGAAATATTGAAAGATTTTGATGAGAACTGAGGAAATAATTTTTTCATGAAAATTCCGTTTTTTCGTCATGACGTCATCAAATGACGTCATAGCGTCAAACTGTTTACAGATCTGGGAAGCACTCATCAAGGGCATTCATATGAGGTATTACTCGATATGGTACCTACGATTTCAAAATTTGACCTTGGGGTCAATAATTTTCGACCTCCAGCGCTAACCATGAAGGTCAAGGCCGATCGCCACCAAAAACTAATCAGCTGAGCGCCGGACCATATACTAGATTCCCATGAAGTTTGGAGACGATCCGATCAAAGTTACTCAAAAAATAAGGATTTCAACATTTGACCTTGGGGTCAATAATTTTCGACCTCCAGCGCTAACCATGAAGGTCAAGGCCGATCGCCACCAAAAACTAATCAGCTGAGCGCCGGACCATATACTAGATTCCCATGAAGTTTGGAGACGATCCGATCAAAGTTACTCAAAAAATAAGGGTTTTGTCGACCTCCATGATTGACCACAAAGTGACCTTGACCTTTGACCTTGACCTTCAAAATTTTGTGTGCTGAAGGGTATCTCTATAGGACTCTGATATGCGAAGTTACATGCGAAGATATGCGAAGATATGGTACCTACGATTTCAACATTTGACCTTGGGGTCAATAATTTTCGACCTCCAGCGCTAACCATGAAGGTCAAGGCCGATCGCCACCAAAAACTAATCAGCTGAGCGCCGGACCATATACTAGATTCCCATGAAGTTTGGAGACGATCCAATCAAAGTTACTCAAAAAATAAGGGTTTCAACATTTGACCTTGGGGTCAATAATTTTCGACCTCCAGCGCTAACCATGAAGGTCAAGGCCGATCGCCACCAAAAACTAATCAGCTGAGTGCCGGACCATATACTAGATTCCCATGAAGTTTGGAGACGATCCGATCAAAGTTACTCAAAAAATAAGGGTTTCGTCGACCTCCACGATTGACCACAAAGTGACCTTGACCTTTGACCTTGACCTTCAAAATTTTGTGTGCTGAAGGGTATCTCTATAGGACTCTGATATGCGAAGTTACAGGAGTTTCCAATAATAACTGTGGTCTACAGAGTGATCTAAACGTGGAAAAAAAATGATTAACCACAAACAAAAAAACAAAAAAACAAACAAAAAAACAAACAAATAAAACATCACCCACAGGGTGAACCGTATCTTGCCAAAGTGACCTTGACCTTTGACCTTGACCTTCATAATTTTGTGTGCTAAAGGGTATCTCTAAAAGACTCTGATATGCGAACTTACAAGAGTTTCCAAAGGGAACTGTGCTCTACAGAGTGACCTAAACAATGCGAACTAAAGCAATACAATATACATGAAAAGTGCAGTTTTTTCGTCATAACGCCGTCAAATGACGTCACATTGTCAAACTAGTTATATGTTTGGAAAGCACTCAACAAGGGCTTCAATTTGAGGTACTACTCGATATGGTAACTGAAACTTGAAAATTTTACCTTTTGGTCAAAATTGAATGACCTTCAAAATGACCTTGAAGGTCAAGGCCGATCGACACCAAAAACTAATCAACTGAGCGCCATACCACACCCTATATACCCACCAAGTTTGGAGATCATAAGATCAAAGTTACTAAAAAAATAAGGGTTTCGTAATTTGACCTTTGGGTCAATAATTTTCGACCTCCAGCGCTAACCATGAAGGTCAAGGCCGATCGCCACCAAAAACTAATCAGCTGAGCGCCGGACCATATACTAGATTTCCATGAAGTTTGGAGACGATCCGATCAAAGTTACTCAGAAAATAAGGGTTTCGTCGACCTCCATGATTGACCACAAAGTGACCTTGACCTTTGACCTTGACCTTCAAAATTTTGTGTGCTGAAGGGTATCTCTATAGGACTCTGATATGCGAAGTTACAGGAGTTTCCAATGACTCGATATGGTAACTGAAACTTGAAAATTTTACCTTTTGGTCAAAATTGAATGACCTTCAAAATGACCTTGAAGGTCAAGGCCGATCGACACCAAAAACTAATCAACTGAGCGCCATACCACACCCTATATACCCACCAAGTTTGGAGATCATAAGATCAAAGTTACTCAAAAAATAAGGGTTTCGTAATTTGACCTTGGGGTCAATAATTTTCGACCTCCAGCGCTAACCATGAAGGTCAAGGCCGATCGCCACCAAAAACTAATCAGCTGAGCGCCGGACCATATACTAGATTCCCATGAAGTTTGGAGACGATCCGATCAAAGTTACTCAAAAAATAAGGGTTTCGTCGACCTCCATGATTGACCACAAAGTGACCTTGACCTTTGACCTTGACCTTCAAAATTTTGTGTGCTGAAGGGTATCTCTATAGGACTCTGATATGCGAAGTTACATGCGAAGATATGCGAAGATATGGTACCTACGATTTCAACATTTGACCTTGGGGTCAATAATTTTCGACCTCCAGCGCTAACCATGAAGGTCAAGGCCGATCGCCACCAAAAACTAATCAGCTGAGCGCCGGACCATATACTAGATTCCCATGAAGTTTGGAGACGATCCGATCAAAGTTACTCAAAAAATAAGGGTTTCAACATTTGACCTTGGGGTCAATAATTTTCGACCTCCAGCGCTAACCATGAAGGTCAAGGCCGATCGCCACCAAAAACTAATCAGCTGAGCGCCGGACCATATACTAGATTCCCATGAAGTTTGGAGACGATCCGATCAAAGTTACTCAAAAAATAAGGGTTTCGTCCACCTCCATGATTGACCACAAAGTGACCTTGACCTTTGACCTTGACCTTCAAAATTTTGTGTGCTGAAGGGTATCTCTATAGGACTCTGATATGCGAAGTTACATGCGAAGATATGCGAAGATATGGTACCTACGATTTCAACATTTGACCTTGGGGTCAATAATTTTCGACCTCCAGCACTAACCATGAAGGTCAAGGCCGATCGCCACCAAAAACTAATCAGCTGAGCGCCGGACCATATACTAGATTCCCATGAAGTTTGGAGACGATCCGATCAAAGTTACTCAAAAAATAAGGGTTTCAACATTTGACCTTGGGGTCAATAATTTTCGACCTCCAGCGCTAACCATGAAGGTCAAGGCCGATCGCCACCAAAAACTAATCAGCTGAGCGCTGGACCATATACTAGATTCCCATGAAGTTTGGAGACGATCCGATCAAAGTTACTCAAAAAATAAGGGTTTCGTCGACCTCCATGATTGACCACAAAGTGACCTTGACCTTTGACCTTGACCTTCAAAATTTTGTGTGCTGAAGGGTATCTCTATAGGACTCTGATATGCGAAGTTACATGCGAAGATATGCGAAGATATGGTACCTACGATTTCAACATTTGACCTTGGGGTCAATAATTTTCGACCTCCAGCGCTAACCATGAAGGTCAAGGCCGATCGCCACCAAAAACTAATCAGCTGAGCGCCGGACCATATACTAGATTCCCATGAAGTTTGGAGACGATCCGATCAAAGTTACTCAAAAAATAAGGGTTTCAACATTTGACCTTGGGGTCAATAATTTTCGACCTCCAGCGCTAACCATGAAGGTCAAGGCCGATCGCCACCAAAAACTAATCAGCTGAGCGCCGGACCATATACTAGATTCCCATGAAGTTTGGAGACGATCCGATCAAAGTTACTCAAAAAATAAGGGTTTCGTCCACCTCCATGATTGACCACAAAGTGACCTTGACCTTTGACCTTGACCTTCAAAATTTTGTGTGCTGAAGGGTATCTCTATAGGACTCTGATATGCGAAGTTACAGGAGTTTCCAATAATAACTGTGGTCTACAGAGTGATCTAAACGTGGAAAAAAAATGATTAACCACAAACAAAAAAACAAAAAAAAAAACAAACAAAAAAACAAACATACAAGCTGACTAATACATCTTGCAAAAACTTCGTTTTGGCAAGATAAAAAACAAACATACAAGCTGACTAATACATCTTGCAAAAACTTCGTTTTGGCAAGATAACAAACAAAATAAACATATGTCACCCACAGGGTGAACCGTATCTTGCCAATTATATGTTTGGAAAGCACTCAACAAGGGCTTCAATTTGAAGTACTACTCGATATGGTAACTGAAACTTGAAAATTTTACCTTTTGGTCAAAATTGAATGACCTTCAAAATGACCTTGAAGGTCAAGGCCGATCGACACCAAAAACTAATCAACTGAGCGCCATACCACACCCTATATACCCACCAAGTTTGGAGATCATAAGATCAAAGTTACTCAAAAAATAAGGGTTTCGTAATTTGACCTTGGGGTCAATAATTTTCGACCTCCAGCGCTAACCATGAAGGTCAAGGCCGATCGCCACCAAAAACTAATCAGCTGAGCGCCAGACCATATACTAGATTCCCATGAAGATTGGAGACGATCCGATCAAAGTTACTCAAAAAATAAGGGTTTCGTCGACCTCCATGATTGACCACAAAGTGACCTTGACCTTTGACCTTGACCTTCAAAATTTTGTGTGCTGAAGGGTATCTCTATAGGACTCTGATATGCGAAGTTACAGGAGTTTCCAATGACTCGATATGGTAACTGAAACTTGAAAATTTTACCTTTTGGTCAAAATTGAATGACCTTCAAAATGACCTTGAAGGTCAAGGCCGATCGACACCAAAAACTAATCAACTGAGCGCCATACCACACCCTATATACCCACCAAGTTTGGAGATCATAAGATCAAAGTTACTCAAAAAATAAGGGTTTCGTAATTTGACCTTGGGGTCAATAATTTTCGACCTCCAGCGCTAACCATGAAGGTCAAGGCCGATCGCCACCAAAAACTAATCAGCTGAGCGCCGGACCATATACTAGATTCCCATGAACTTTGGAGACGATCCGATCAAAGTTACTCAAAAAATAAGGGTTTCGTCGACCTCCATGATTGACCACAACGTGACCTTGACCTTTGACCTTGACCTTCAAAATTTTGTGTGCTGAAGGGTATCTCTATAGGACTCTGATATGCGAAGTTACAGGAGTTTCCAATAATAACTGTGGTCTACAGAGTGATCTAAACGTGGAAAAAAAATGATTAACCACAAACAAAAAAACAAAAAAACAAAAAAACAAAAAAACAAACAAAAAAACAAACATACAAGCTGACTAATACATCTTGCAAAAACTTCGTTTTGGCAAGATAAAAACAAACATACAAGCTGACTAATACATCTTGCAAAAACTTCGTTTTGGCAAGATAATAAAGAACATATGTCACCCACAGGGTGAACCGTATCTTGCCATTTGACCTTGACCTTAATAATTTTGTATGGTGAATAGTATGTCTTCATGACCAACGCACATGAAATATTGAAAGATTTTGATGAGAACTGAGGAAATAATTTTTTCATGAAAATTCCGTTTTTTCGTCATGACGTCATCAAATGACGTCATAGCGTCAAACTGTTTACAGATCTGGGAAGCACTCATCAAGGGCATTCATATGAGGTATTACTCAATATGGTACCTACGATTTCAAAATTTGACCTTGGGGTCAATAATTTTCGACCTCCAGCGCTAACCATGAAGGTCAAGGCCGATCGCCACCAAAAACTAATCAGCTGAGCGCCGGACCATATACTAGATTCCCATGAAGTTTGGAGACGATCCGATCAAAGTTACTCAAAAAAGAAGGGTTTCATTGACCTCCATGATTGACCGCAAAGTGACCTTGACCTTTGACCTTGACCTTCAAAATTTTGTGTGCTGAAGGGTATCTCTATAGGACTCTGATATGCGAAGTTACAGGAGTTTCCAATAATAACTGTGGTCTACAGAGTGATCTAAACGTGAAAAAAAAAAGATTAACCACAAACAAAAAAACAAACAAAAGAACATATGTCACCCACAGGGTGAACCGTATCTTGCCATTTGACCTTGACCTTAATAATTTCGTATGGTGAATAGTATGTCTTCATGACCAACGCACATGAAATATTGAAAGATTTTGATGAGAACTGAGGAAATAATTTTTTCATGAAAATTCCGTTTTTTCGTCATGACGTCATCAAATGACGTCATAGCGTAAAACTGTTTACAGATCTGGGAAGCACTCATCAAGGGCATTCATATGAGGTATTACTCGATATGGTACCTACGATTTCAAAATTTGACCTTGGGGTCAATAATTTTCGACCTCCAGCGCTAACCATGAAGGTCAAGGCCGATCGCCACCAAATACTAATCAGCTGAGCGCCGGACCATATACTAGATTCCCATGAAGTTTGGAGACGATCCGATCAAAGTGACTCAAAAAATAAGGGTTTCAACATTTGACCTTGGGGTCAATAATTTTCGACCTCCAGCGCTAACCATGAAGGTCAAGGCCGATCGCCACCAAAAACTAATCAGCTGAGCGCCGGACCATATACTAGATTCCCATGAAGTTTGGAGACGATCCGATCAAAGTTACTCAAAAAATAAGGGTTTCGTCGACCTCCATGATTGACCACAAAGTGACCTTGACCTTTGACCTTGACCTTCAAAATTTTGTGTGCTGAAGGGTATCTCTATAGGACTCTGATATGCGAAGTTACATGCGAAGATATGCGAAGATATGGTACCTACGATTTCAACATTTGACCTTGGGGTCAATAATTATCGACCTCCAGCGCTAACCATGAAGGTCAAGGCCGATCGCCACCAAAAACTAATCAGCTGAGCGCCGGACCATATTCTAGATTCCCATGAAGTTTGGAGACGATCCGATCAAAGTTACTCAAAAAATAAGGGTTTCAACATTTGACCTTGGGGTCAATAATTTTCGACCTCCAGCGCTAACCATGAAGGTCAAGGCCGATCGCCACCAAAAACTAATCAGCTGAGCGCCGGACCATATACTAGATTCCCATGAAGTTTGGAGACGATCCGATCAAAGTTACTCAAAAAATAAGGGTTTCGTCGACCTCCATGATTGACCACAAAGTGACCTTGACCTTTGACCTTGACCTTCAAAATTTTGTGTGCTGAAGGGTATCTCTATAGGACTCTGATATGCGAAGTTACATGCGAAGATATGCGAAGATATGGTACCTACGATTTCAACATTTGACCTTGGGGTCAATAATTTTCGACCTCCAGCACTAACCATGAAGGTCAAGGCCGATCGCCACCAAAAACTAATCAGCTGAGCGCCGGACCATATACTAGATTCCCATGAAGTTTGGAGACGATCCGATCAAAGTTACTCAAAAAATAAGGGTTTCAACATTTGACCTTGGGGTCAATAATTTTCGACCTCCAGCGCTAACCATGAAGGTCAAGGCCGATCGCCACCAAAAACTAATCAGCTGAGCGCTGGACCATATACTAGATTCCCATGAAGTTTGGAGACGATCCGATCAAAGTTACTCAAAAAATAAGGGTTTCGTCGACCTCCATGATTGACCACAAAGTGACCTTGACCTTTGACCTTGACCTTCAAAATTTTGTGTGCTGAAGGGTATCTCTATAGGACTCTGATATGCGAAGTTACATGCGAAGATATGCGAAGATATGGTACCTACGATTTCAACATTTGACCTTGGGGTCAATAATTTTCGACCTCCAGCGCTAACCATGAAGGTCAAGGCCGATCGCCACCAAAAACTAATCAGCTGAGCGCCGGACCATATACTAGATTCCCCTGAAGTTTGGAGACGATCCGATCAAAGTTACTCAAAAAATAAGGGTTTCAACATTTGACCTTGGGGTCAATAATTTTCGACCTCCAGCGCTAACCATGAAGGTCAAGGCCGATCGCCACCAAAAACTAATCAGCTGAGCGCCGGACCATATACTAGATTCCCATGAAGTTTGGAGACGATCCGATCAAAGTTACTCAAAAAATAAGGGTTTCGTCCACCTCCATGATTGACCACAAAGTGACCTTGACCTTTGACCTTGACCTTCAAAATTTTGTGTGCTGAAGGGTATCTCTATAGGACTCTGATATGCGAAGTTACAGGAGTTTCCAATAATAACTGTGGTCTACAGAGTGATCTAAACGTGGAAAAAAAATGATTAACCACAAACAAAAAAACAAAAAAAAAAACAAACAAAAAAACAAACATACAAGCTGACTAATACATCTTGCAAAAACTTCGTTTTGGCAAGATAAAAAACAAACATACAAGCTGACTAATACATCTTGCAAAAACTTCGTTTTGGCAAGATAACAAACAAAATAAACATATGTCACCCACAGGGTGAACCGTATCTTGCCAATTATATGTTTGGAAAGCACTCAACAAGGGCTTCAATTTGAAGTACTACTCGATATGGTAACTGAAACTTGAAAATTTTACCTTTTGGTCAAAATTGAATGACCTTCAAAATGACCTTGAAGGTCAAGGCCGATCGACACCAAAAACTAATCAACTGAGCGCCATACCACACCCTATATACCCACCAAGTTTGGAGATCATAAGATCAAAGTTACTCAAAAAATAAGGGTTTCGTAATTTGACCTTGGGGTCAATAATTTTCGACCTCCAGCGCTAACCATGAAGGTCAAGGCCGATCGCCACCAAAAACTAATCAGCTGAGCGCCAGACCATATACTAGATTCCCATGAAGATTGGAGACGATCCGATCAAAGTTACTCAAAAAATAAGGGTTTCGTCGACCTCCATGATTGACCACAAAGTGACCTTGACCTTTGACCTTGACCTTCAAAATTTTGTGTGCTGAAGGGTATCTCTATAGGACTCTGATATGCGAAGTTACAGGAGTTTCCAATGACTCGATATGGTAACTGAAACTTGAAAATTTTACCTTTTGGTCAAAATTGAATGACCTTCAAAATGACCTTGAAGGTCAAGGCCGATCGACACCAAAAACTAATCAACTGAGCGCCATACCAAACCCTATATACCCACCAAGTTTGGAGATCATAAGATCAAAGTTACTCAAAAAATAAGGGTTTCGTAATTTGACCTTGGGGTCAATAATTTTCGACCTCCAGCGCTAACCATGAAGGTCAAGGCCGATCGCCACCAAAAACTAATCAGCTGAGCGCCGGACCATATACTAGATTCCCATGAACTTTGGAGACGATCCGATCAAAGTTACTCAAAAAATAAGGGTTTCGTCGACCTCCATGATTGACCACAACGTGACCTTGACCTTTGACCTTGACCTTCAAAATTTTGTGTGCTGAAGGGTATCTCTATAGGACTCTGATATGCGAAGTTACAGGAGTTTCCAATAATAACTGTGGTCTACAGAGTGATCTAAACGTGGAAAAAAAATGATTAACCACAAACAAAAAAACAAAAAAACAAAAAAACAAAAAAACAAACAAAAAAACAAACATACAAGCTGACTAATACATCTTGCAAAAACTTCGTTTTGGCAAGATAAAAACAAACATACAAGCTGACTAATACATCTTGCAAAAACTTCGTTTTGGCAAGATAATAAAGAACATATGTCACCCACAGGGTGAACCGTATCTTGCCATTTGACCTTGACCTTAATAATTTTGTATGGTGAATAGTATGTCTTCATGACCAACGCACATGAAATATTGAAAGATTTTGATGAGAACTGAGGAAATAATTTTTTCATGAAAATTCCGTTTTTTCGTCATGACGTCATCAAATGACGTCATAGCGTCAAACTGTTTACAGATCTGGGAAGCACTCATCAAGGGCATTCATATGAGGTATTACTCAATATGGTACCTACGATTTCAAAATTTGACCTTGGGGTCAATAATTTTCGACCTCCAGCGCTAACCATGAAGGTCAAGGCCGATCGCCACCAAAAACTAATCAGCTGAGCGCCGGACCATATACTAGATTCCCATGAAGTTTGGAGACGATCCGATCAAAGTTACTCAAAAAAGAAGGGTTTCATTGACCTCCATGATTGACCGCAAAGTGACCTTGACCTTTGACCTTGACCTTCAAAATTTTGTGTGCTGAAGGGTATCTCTATAGGACTCTGATATGCGAAGTTACAGGAGTTTCCAATAATAACTGTGGTCTACAGAGTGATCTAAACGTGAAAAAAAAAAGATTAACCACAAACAAAAAAACAAACAAAAGAACATATGTCACCCACAGGGTGAACCGTATCTTGCCATTTGACCTTGACCTTAATAATTTCGTATGGTGAATAGTATGTCTTCATGACCAACGCACATGAAATATTGAAAGATTTTGATGAGAACTGAGGAAATAATTTTTTCATGAAAATTCCGTTTTTTCGTCATGACGTCATCAAATGACGTCATAGCGTAAAACTGTTTACAGATCTGGGAAGCACTCATCAAGGGCATTCATATGAGGTATTACTCGATATGGTACCTACGATTTCAAAATTTGACCTTGGGGTCAATAATTTTCGACCTCCAGCGCTAACCATGAAGGTCAAGGCCGATCGCCACCAAATACTAATCAGCTGAGCGCCGGACCATATACTAGATTCCCATGAAGTTTGGAGACGATCCGATCAAAGTGACTCAAAAAATAAGGGTTTCAACATTTGACCTTGGGGTCAATAATTTTCGACCTCCAGCGCTAACCATGAAGGTCAAGGCCGATCGCCACCAAAAACTAATCAGCTGAGCGCCGGACCATATACTAGATTCCCATGAAGTTTGGAGACGATCCGATCAAAGTTACTCAAAAAATAAGGGTTTCGTCGACCTCCATGATTGACCACAAAGTGACCTTGACCTTTGACCTTGACCTTCAAAATTTTGTGTGCTGAAGGGTATCTCTATAGGACTCTGATATGCGAAGTTACATGCGAAGATATGCGAAGATATGGTACCTACGATTTCAACATTTGACCTTGGGGTCAATAATTATCGACCTCCAGCGCTAACCATGAAGGTCAAGGCCGATCGCCACCAAAAACTAATCAGCTGAGCGCCGGACCATATTCTAGATTCCCATGAAGTTTGGAGACGATCCGATCAAAGTTACTCAAAAAATAAGGGTTTCAACATTTGACCTTGGGGTCAATAATTTTCGACCTCCAGCGCTAACCATGAAGGTCAAGGCCGATCGCCACCAAAAACTAATCAGCTGAGCGCCGGACCATATACTAGATTCCCATGAAGTTTGGAGACGATCCGATCAAAGTTACTCAAAAAATAAGGGTTTCGTCGACCTCCATGATTGACCACAAAGTGACCTTGACCTTTGACCTTGACCTTCAAAATTTTGTGTGCTGAAGGGTATCTCTATAGGACTCTGATATGCGAAGTTACAGGAGTTTCCAATAATAACTGTGGTCTACAGAGTGATCTAAACGTGGAAAAAAAATGATTAACCACAAACAAAAAAACAAAAAAACAAAAAAACAAACAAAATAAACATATGTCACCCACAGGGTGAACCGTATCTTGCCAATTATATGTTTGGAAAGCACTCAACAAGGGCTTCAATTTGAAGTACTACTCGATATGGTAACTGAAACTTGAAAATTTTACCTTTTGGTCAAAATTGAATGACCTTCAAAATGACCTTGAAGGTCAAGGCCGATCGACACCAAAAACTAATCAACTGAGCGCCATACCACACCCTATATACCCACCCAGTTTGGAGATCATAAGATCAAAGTTACTCAAAAAATAAGGGTTTCGTAATTTGACCTTGGGGTCAATAATTTTCGACCTCCAGCGCTAACCATGAAGGTCAAGGCCGATCGCCACCAAAAACTAATCAGCTGAGCGCCGGACCATATACTAGATTCCCATGAACTTTGGAGACGATCCGATCAAAGTTACTCAAAAAATAAGGGTTTCGTCGACCTCCATGATTGACCACAACGTGACCTTGACCTTTGACCTTGACCTTCAAAATTTTGTGTGCTGAAGGGTATCTCTATAGGACTCTGATATGCGAAGTTACAGGAGTTTCCAATAATAACTGTGGTCTACAGAGTGATCTAAACGTGGAAAAAAAATGATTAACCACAAACAAAAAAACAAAAAAACAAAAAAACAAACAAAAAAACAAACATACAAGCTGACTAATACATCTTGCAAAAACTTCGTTTTGGCAAGATAAAAACAAACATACAAGCTGACTAATACATCTTGCAAAAACTTCGTTTTGGCAAGATAATAAAGAACATATGTCACCCACAGGGTGAACCGTATCTTTCCATTTGACCTTGACCTTAATAATTTTGTATGGTGAATAGTATGTCTTCATGACCAACGCACATGAAATATTGAAAGATTTTGATGAGAACTGAGGAAATAATTTTTTCATGAAAATTCCGTTTTTTCGTCATGACGTCATCAAATGACGTCATAGCGTCAAACTGTTTACAGATCTGGGAAGCACTCATCAAGGGCATTCATATGAGGTATTACTCGATATGGTACCTACGATTTCAAAATTTGAACTTGGGGTCAATAATTTTCGACCTCCAGCGCTAACCATGAAGGTCAAGGCCGATCGCCACCAAAAACTAATCAGCTGAGCGCCGGACCATATACTAGATTCCCATGAAGTTTGGAGACGATCCGATCAAAGTTACTCAAAAAATAAGGGTTTCATTGACCTCCATGATTGACCGCAAAGTGACCTTGACCTTTGACCTTGACCTTCAAAATTTTGTGTGCTGAAGGGTATCTCTATAGGACTCTGATATGCGAAGTTACAGGAGTTTCCAATGACTCGATATGGTAACTGAAAATTTTACCTTTTGGTCAAAATTGAATGACCTTCAAAATGACCTTGAAGGTCAAGGCCGATCGACACCAAAAACTAAGCAACTGAGCGCCATACCACACCCTATATACCCACCCAGTTTGGAGATCATAAGATCAAAGTTACTCAAAAAATAAGGGTTTCGTAATTTGACCTTGGGGTCAATAATTTTCGACCTCCAGCGCTAACCATGAAGGTCAAGGCCGATCGCCACCAAAAACTAATCAGCTGAGCGCCGGACCATATACTAGATTCCCATGAACTTTGGAGACGATCCGATCAAAGTTACTCAAAAAATAAGGGTTTCGTCGACCTCCATGATTGACCACAACGTGACCTTGACCTTTGACCTTGACCTTCAAAATTTTGTGTGCTGAAGGGTATCTCTATAGGACTCTGATATGCGAAGTTACAGGAGTTTCCAATAATAACTGTGGTCTACAGAGTGATCTAAACGTGGAAAAAAAATGATTAACCACAAACAAAAAAACAAAAAAACAAAAAAACAAAAAAACAAACAAAAAAACAAACATACAAGCTGACTAATACATCTTGCAAAAACTTCGTTTTGGCAAGATAAAAACAAACATACAAGCTGACTAATACATCTTGCAAAAACTTCGTTTTGGCAAGATAATAAAGAACATATGTCACCCACAGGGTGAACCGTATCTTGCCATTTGACCTTGACCTTAATAATTTTGTATGGTGAATAGTATGTCTTCATGACCAACGCACATGAAATATTGAAAGATTTTGATGAGAACTGAGGAAATAATTTTTTCATGAAAATTCCGTTTTTTCGTCATGACGTCATCAAATGACGTCATAGCATCAAACTGTTTACAGATCTGGGAAGCACTCATCAAGGGCATTCATATGAGGTATTACTCGATATGGTACCTACGATTTCAAAATTTGACCTTGGGGTCAATAATTTTCGACCTCCAGCGCTAACCATGAAGGTCAAGGCCGATCGCCACCAAAAACTAATCAGCTGAGCGCCGGACCATATACTAGATTCCCATGAAGTTTGGAGACGATCCGATCAAAGTTACTCAAAAAATAAGGGTTTCATTGACCTCCATGATTGACCGCAAAGTGACCTTGACCTTTGACCTTGGCCTTCAAAATTTTGTGTGCTGAAGGGTATCTCTATAGGACTCTGATATGCGAAGTTACAGGAGTTTCCAATAATAACTGTGGTCTACAGAGTGATCTAAACGTGAAAAAAAAATGATTAACCACAAACAAAAAAACAAACAAAAGAACATATGTCACCCACAGGGTGAACCGTATCTTGCCATTTGACCTTGACCTTAATAATTTCGTATGGTGAATAGTATGTCTTCATGACCAACGCACATGAAATATTGAAAGATTTTGATGAGAACTGAGGAAATAATTTTTTCATGAAAATTCCGTTTTTTCGTCATGACGTCATCAAATGACGTCATAGCGTAAAACTGTTTACAGATCTGGGAAGCACTCATCAAGGGCATTCATATGAGGTATTACTCGATATGGTACCTACGATTTCAAAATTTGACCTTGGGGTCAATAATTTTCGACCTCCAGCGCTAACCATGGAGGTCAAGGCCGATCGCCACCAAAAACTAATCAGCTGAGCGCCGGACCATATACTAGATTCCCATGAACTTTGGAGACGATCCGATCAAAGTTACTCAAAAAATAAGGGTTTCGTCGACCTCCATGATTGACCACAACGTGACCTTGACCTTTGACCTTGACCTTCAAAATTTTGTGTGCTGAAGGGTATCTCTATAGGACTCTGATATGCGAAGTTACAGGAGTTTCCAATAATAACTGTGGTCTACAGAGTGATCTAAACGTGGAAAAAAAATGATTAACCACAAACAAAAAAACAAAAAAACAAAAAAACAAAAAAACAAACAAAAAAACAAACATACAAGCTGACTAATACATCTTGCAAAAACTTCGTTTTGGCAAGATAAAAACAAACATACAAGCTGACTAATACATCTTGCAAAAACTTCGTTTTGGCAAGATAATAAAGAACATATGTCACCCACAGGGTGAACCGTATCTTGCCATTTGACCTTGACCTTAATAATTTTGTATGGTGAATAGTATGTCTTCATGACCAACGCACATGAAATATTGAAAGATTTTGATGAGAACTGAGGAAATAATTTTTTCATGAAAATTCCGTTTTTTCGTCATGACGTCATCAAATGACGTCATAGCGTCAAACTGTTTACAGATCTGGGAAGCACTCATCAAGGGCATTCATATGAGGTATTACTCGATATGGTACCTACGATTTCAAAATTTGACCTTGGGGTCAATAATTTTCGACCTCCAGCGCTAACCATGAAGGTCAAGGCCGATCGCCACCAAAAACTAATCAGCTGAGCGCCGGACCATATACTAGATTCCCATGAAGTTTGGAGACGATCCGATCAAAGTTACTCAAAAAATAAGGGTTTCATTGACCTCCATGATTGACCGCAAAGTGACCTTGACCTTTGACCTTGGCCTTCAAAATTTTGTGTGCTGAAGGGTATCTCTATAGGACTCTGATATGCGAAGTTACAGGAGTTTCCAATAATAACTGTGGTCTACAGAGTGATCTAAACGTGAAAAAAAAAAGATTAACCACAAACAAAAAAACAAACAAAAGAACATATGTCACCCACAGGGTGAACCGTATCTTGCCATTTGACCTTGACCTTAATAATTTCGTATGGTGAATAGTATGTCTTCATGACCAACGCACATGAAATATTGAAAGATTTTGATGAGAACTGAGGAAATAATTTTTTCATGAAAATTCCGTTTTTTCGTCATGACGTCATCAAATGACGTCATAGCGTAAAACTGTTTACAGATCTGGGAAGCACTCATCAAGGGCATTCATATGAGGTATTACTCGATATGGTACCTACGATTTCAAAATTTGACCTTGGGGTCAATAATTTTCGACCTCCAGCGCTAACCATGAAGGTCAAGGCCGATCGCCACCAAAAACTAATCAGCTGAGCGCCGGACCATATACTAGATTCCCTTGAAGTTTGGAGACGATCCGATCAAAGTTACTCAAAAAATAAGGGTTTCAACATTTGACCTTGGGGTCAATAATTTTCGACCTCCAGCGCTAACCATGAAGGTCAAGGCCGATCGCCACCAAAAACTAATCAGCTGAGCGCCGGACCATATACTAGATTCCCATGAAGTTTGGAGACGATCCGATCAAAGTTACTCAAAAAATAAGGGTTTCGTCGACCTCCATGATTGACCACAAAGTGACCTTGACCTTTGACCTTGACCTTCAAAATTTTGTGTGCTGAAGGGTATCTCTATAGGACTCTGATATGCGAAGTTACATGCGAAGATATGCGAAGATATGGTACCTACGATTTCAACATTTGACCTTGGGGTCAATAATTATCGACCTCCAGCGCTAACCATGAAGGTCAAGGCCGATCGCCACCAAAAACTAATCAGCTGAGCGCCGGACCATATTCTAGATTCCCATGAAGTTTGGAGACGATCCGATCAAAGTTACTCAAAAAATAAGGGTTTCAACATTTGACCTTGGGGTCAATAATTTTCGACCTCCAGCGCTAACCATGAAGGTCAAGGCCGATCGCCACCAAAAACTAATCAGCTGAGCGCCGGACCATATACTAGATTCCCATGAAGTTTGGAGACGATCCGATCAAAGTTACTCAAAAAATAAGGGTTTCGTCAACCTCCATGATTGACCACAAAGTGACCTTGACCTTTGACCTTGACCTTCAAAATTTTGTGTGCTGAAGGGTATCTCTATAGGACTCTGATATGCGAAGTTACAGGAGTTTCCAATAATAACTGTGGTCTACAGAGTGATCTAAACGTGGAAAAAAAATGATTAACCACAAACAAAAAAACAAAAAAACAAAAAAACAAAAAAACAAACAAAATAAACATATGTCACCCACAGGGTGAACCGTATCTTGCCAATTATATGTTTGGAAAGCACTCAACAAGGGCTTCAATTTGAAGTACTACTCGATATGGTAACTGAAACTTGAAAATTTTACCTTTTGGTCAAAATTGAATGACCTTCAAAATGACCTTGAAGGTCAAGGCCGATCGACACCAAAAACTAATCAACTGAGCGCCATACCACACCCTATATACCCACCCAGTTTGGAGATCATAAGATCAAAGTTACTCAAAAAATAAGGGTTTCGTAATTTGACCTTGGGGTCAATAATTTTCGACCTCCAGCGCTAACCATGAAGGTCAAGGCCGATCGCCACCAAAAACTAATCAGCTGAGCGCCGGACCATATACTAGATTCCCATGAACTTTGGAGACGATCCGATCAAAGTTACTCAAAAAATAAGGGTTTCGTCGACCTCCATGATTGACCACAACGTGACCTTGACCTTTGACCTTGACCTTCAAAATTTTGTGTGCTGAAGGGTATCTCTATAGGACTCTGATATGCGAAGTTACAGGAGTTTCCAATAATAACTGTGGTCTACAGAGTGATCTAAACGTGGAAAAAAAATGATTAACCACAAACAAAAAAACAAAAAAACAAAAAAACAAAAAAACAAACAAAAAAACAAACATACAAGCTGACTAATACATCTTGCAAAAACTTCGTTTTGGCAAGATAAAAACAAACATACAAGCTGACTAATACATCTTGCAAAAACTTCGTTTTGGCAAGATAATAAAGAACATATGTCACCCACAGGGTGAACCGTATCTTGCCATTTGACCTTGACCTTAATAATTTTGTATGGTGAATAGTATGTCTTCATGACCAACGCACATGAAATATTGAAAGATTTTGATGAGAACTGAGGAAATAATTTTTTCATGAAAATTCCGTTTTTTCATCATGACGCCATCAAATGACGTCATAGCGTCAAACTGTTTACAGATCTGGGAAGCACTCATCAAGGGCATTCATATGAGGTATTACTCGATATGGTACCTACGATTTCAAAATTTGACCTTGGGGTCAATAATTTTCGACCTCCAGCGCTAACCATGAAGGTCAAGGCCGATCGCCACCAAAAACTAATCAGCTGAGTGCCGGACCATATACTAGATTCCCATGAAGTTTGGAGACGATCCGATCAAAGTTACTCAAAAAATAAGGGTTTCATTGACCTCCATGATTGACCGCAAAGTGACCTTGACCTTTGACCTTGACCTTCAAAATTTTGTGTGCTGAAGGGTATCTCTATAGGACTCTGATATGCGAAGTTACAGGAGTTTCCAATGACTCGATATGGTAACTGAAACTTGAAAATTTTACCTTTTGGTCAAAATTGAATGACCTTCAAAATGACCTTGAAGGTCAAGGCCGATCGACACCAAAAACTAATCAACTGAGCGCCATACCACACCCTATATACCCACCCAGTTTGGAGATCATAAGATCAAAGTTACTCAAAAAATAAGGGTTTCGTAATTTGACCTTGGGGTCAATAATTTTCGACCTCCAGCGCTAACCATGAAGGTCAAGGCCGATCGCCACCAAAAACTAATCAGCTGAGCGCCGGACCATATACTAGATTCCCATGAACTTTGGAGACGATCCGATCAAAGTTACTCAAAAAATAAGGGTTTCGTCGACCTCCATGATTGACCACAACGTGACCTTGACCTTTGACCTTGACCTTCAAAATTTTGTGTGCTGAAGGGTATCTCTATAGGACTCTGATATGCGAAGTTACAGGAGTTTCCAATAATAACTGTGGTCTACAGAGTGATCTAAACGTGGAAAAAAAATGATTAACCACAAACAAAAAAACAAAAAAACAAAAAAACAAAAAAACAAACAAAAAAACAAACATACAAGCTGACTAATACATCTTGCAAAAACTTCGTTTTGGCAAGATAAAAACAAACATACAAGCTGACTAATACATCTTGCAAAAACTTCGTTTTGGCAAGATAATAAAGAACATATGTCACCCACAGGGTGAACCGTATCTTGCCATTTGACCTTGACCTTAATAATTTTGTATGGTGAATAGTATGTCTTCATGACCAACGCACATGAAATATTGAAAGATTTTGATGAGAACTGAGGAAATAATTTTTTCATGAAAATTCCGTTTTTTCGTCATGACGTCATCAAATGACGTCATAGCGTCAAACTGTTTACAGATCTGGGAAGCACTCATCAAGGGCATTCATATGAGGTATTACTCGATATGGTACCTACGATTTCAAAATTTGACCTTGGGGTCAATAATTTTCGACCTCCAGCGCTAACCATGAAGGTCAAGGCCGATCGCCACCAAAAACTAATCAGCTGAGCGCCGGACCATATACTAGATTCCCATGAAGTTTGGAGACGATCCGATCAAAGTTACTCAAAACATAAGGGTTTCATTGACCTCCATGATTGACCGCAAAGTGACCTTGACCTTTGACCTTGACCTTCAAAATTTTGTGTGCTGAAGGGTATCTCTATAGGACTCTGATATGCGAAGTTACAGGAGTTTCCAATAATAACTGTGGTCTACAGAGTGATCTAAACGTGAAAAAAAAATGATTAACCACAAACAAAAAAACAAACAAAAGAACATATGTCACCCACAGGGTGAACCGTATCTTTCCATTTGACCTTGACCTTAATAATTTCGTATGGTGAATAGTATGTCTTCATGACCAACGCACATGAAATATTGAAAGATTTTGATGAGAACTGAGGAAATAATTTTTTCATGAAAATTCCGTTTTTTCGTCATGACGTCATCAAATGACGTCATAGCGTAAAACTGTTTACAGATCTGGGAAGCACTCATCAAGGGCATTCATATGAGGTATTACTCGATATGGTACCTACGATTTCAAAATTTGACCTTGGGGTCAATAATTTTCGACCTCCAGCGCTAACCATGAAGGTCAAGGCCGATCGCCACCAAAAACTAATCCGCTGAGCGCCGGACCATATACTAGATTCCCATGAAGTTTAGAGACGATCCGATCAAAGTTACTCAAAAAATTAGTGTTTCGTCGACCTCCATGATTGGCCGCAAAGTGACCTTGACCTTTGACCTTGACCTTCATAATTTTGTGTGCTAAAGGGTATCTCTAAAAGACTCTGATATGCGAACTTACAAGAGTTTCCAAAGGGAACTGTGCTCTACAGAGTGACCTAAACAATGCGAACTAAAGCAATACAATATACATGAAAAGTGCAGTTTTTTCGTCATAACGCCGTCAAATGACGTCACATTGTCAAACTAGTTATATGTTTGGAAAGCACTCAACAAGGGCTTCAATTTGAGGTACTACTCGATATGGTAACTGAAACTTGAAAATTTTACCTTTTGGTCAAAATTGAATGACCTTCAAAATGACCTTGAAGGTCAAGGCCGATCGACACCAAAAACTAATCAACTGAGCGCCATACCACACCCTATATACCCACCAAGTTTGGAGATCATAAGATCAAAGTTACTCAAAAAATAAGGGTTTCGTAATTTGACCTTGGGGTCAATAATTTTCGACCTCCAGCGCTAACCATGAAGGTCAAGGCCGATCGCCACCAAAAACTAATCAGCTGAGCGCCGGACCATATACTAGATTCCCATGAAGTTTGGAGACGATCCGATCAAAGTTACTCAAAAAATTAGTGTTTCGTCGACCTCCATGATTGACCACAAAGTGACCTTGACCTTTGACCTTGACCTTCAAAATTTTGTGTGCTGAAGGGTATCTCTATAGGACTCTGATATGCGAAGTTACAGGAGTTTCCAATAATAACTGTGGTCTACAGAGTGATCTAAACGTGAAAAAAAAATGATTAACCACAAACAAAAAAACAAACAAACAAACAGACAAACAAACAGACAAACAGACAAACATACAAGCTGACTAATACATCTTGCAAAAACTTCGTTTTGGCAAGATAACAAACAAACAAACATACAAGCTGACTGATACATCTTGCAAAAACTTCGTTTTGGCAAGATAATAAACATATGTCACCCACAGGGTGAACCGTATCTTGCCAAAATGTGAAAATTCCGTTTTTTCGTCATGACGTCATCAAATGACGTCATAGCGTCAAACTGTTTACAGATCTGGGAAGCACTCATCAAGGGCATTCATATGAGGTATTACTCGATATGGTACCTACGATTTCAAAATTTGACCTTGGGGTCAATAATTTTCGACCTCCAGCGCTAACCATGAAGGTCAAGGCCGATCGCCACCAAAAACTAATCAGCTGAGCGCCGGACCATATACTAGATTCCCATGAAGTTTGGAGACGATCCGATCAAAGTTACTCAAAAAATTAGTGTTTCGTCGACCTCCATGATTGACCACAAAGTGACCTTGACCTTTGACCTTGACCTTCAAAATTTTGTGTGCTGAAGGGTATCTCTATAGGACTCTGATATGCGAAGTTACAGGAGTTTCCAATAATAACTGTGGTCTACAGAGTGATCTAAACGTGAAAAAAAAATGATTAACCACAAACAAATAAAACATATGTCACCCACAGGGTGAACCGTATCTTGCCAAAATGTGAAAATTCCGTTTTTTCGTCATGACGTGATCAAATGACGTCATAGCGTCAAACTGTTTACAGATCTGGGAAGCACTCATCAAGGGCATTCATATGAGGTATTACTCGATATGGTACCTACGATTTCAAAATTTGACCTTGGGGTCAATAATTTTCGACCTCCAGCGCTAACCATGAAGGTCAAGGCCGATCGCCACCAAAAACTAATCAGCTGAGCGCCGGACCATATACTAGATTCCCATGAAGTTTGGAGACGATCCGATCAAAGTTACTCAAAAAATTAGTGTTTTGTCGACCTCCATGATTGACCACAAAGTGACCTTGACCTTTGACCTTGACCTTCAAAATTTTGTGTGCTAAAGGGTATCTCTAAAAGACTCTGATATGCAAACTTACAAGAGTTTCCAAAGGGAACTGTGCTCTACAGAGTGACCTAAACAATGCGAACTAAAGCAATACAATATACATGAAAAGTGCAGTTTTTTCGTCATAACGCCGTCAAATGACGTCACATTGTCAAACTAGTTATATGTTTGGAAAGCACTCAACAAGGGCTTCAATTTGAGGTACTACTCGATATGGTAACTGAAACTTGAAAATTTTACCTTTTGGTCAAAATTGAATGACCTTCAAAATGACCTTGAAGGTCAAGGCTGATCGACACCAAAAACTAATCAGCTGAGCGCCATACCACACCCTATATACCCACCAAGTTTGGAGATCATAAGATCAAAGTTACTCAAAAAATAAGGGTTTCGTTGACCTCCATGATTGACCGCAAAGTGACCTTGACCTTTGACCTTGACCTTCAAAATTTTGTGTGCTGAAGGGTATCTCTAAAAGACTCTGATATGCGAACTTACAAGAGTTTCCAAAGGGAACTGTGCTCTACAGAGTGACCTAAACAATGCGAACTAAAGCAATACAATATACATGAAAAGTGCAGTTTTTTCGTCATAACGCCGTCAAATGACGTCACATTGTCAAACTAGTTATATGTTTGGAAAGCACTCAACAAGGGCTTCAATTTGAGGTACTACTCGATATGGTAACTGAAACTTGAAAATTTTACCTTTTGGTCAAAATTGAATGACCTTCAAAATGACCTTGAAGGTCAAGGCCAATCGACACCAAAAACTAATCAGCTGAGCGCCATACCACACCCTATATACCCACCAAGTTTGGAGATCATAAGATCAAAGTTACTCAAAAAATAAGGGTTTCGTTGACCTCCATGATTGACCGCAAAGTGACCTTGACCTTTGACCTTGACCTTCAAAATTTTGTGTGCTGAAGGGTATCTCTATAGGACTCTGATATGCGAAGTTACAGGAGTTTCCAATAATAACTGTGGTCTACAGAGTGATCTAAACGTGAAAAAAAAAATGATTAACCACAAACAGACAAACATACAAGCTGACTAATACATCTTGCAAAAACTTCGTTTTGGCAAGATAATAAACATATGTCACCCACAGGGTGAACCGTATCTTGCCAAAATGTGAACATGAGTGACTTGCTTCAGGTCACACTGAGGTGAACAGAACTGCTATCCACGAGAAGCGACTCTTTGAGGAATGTCTGCCCACGAGATATTCCGATGATAATCGTTCTAGAGAGTGACCTTGAAAAATACGTGTTTGCCTTATAACGTCACCAAATGACGTCATTTATATAATGTCTAAAGCTTGACCTTGACCTATAAATGTCTAAAGCTTCACTTCGCAAAGTGACCTTGACCTTTGACCTTGACCTTGATAATTTCGTATGGTGAATAGTATGTCTTCATGACCAACGCACATGAAATATTGAAAGATTTTGATGAGAACTGAGGAAATAATTTTTTCATGAAAATTCAGTTTTTTCGTCATGACGTCATCAAATGACGTCATAGCGTCAAACTGTTTACAGATCTGGGAAGCACTCATCAAGGGCATTCATATGAGGTATTACTCGATATGGTACCTACGATTTCAAAATTTGACCTTGGGGTCAATAATTTTCGACCTCCAGCGCTAACCATGAAGGTCAAGGCCGATCGCCACCAAAAACTAATCAGCTGAGCGCCGGACCATATACTAGATTCCCATGAAGTTTGGAGACGATCCGATCAAAGTTACTCAAAAAATAAGGGTTTCGTTGACCTCCATGATTGACCACAAAGTGACCTTGACCTTTGACCTTGACCTTCAAAATTTTGTGTGCTGAAGGGTATCTCTATAGGACTCTGATATGCGAAGTTACAGGAGTTTCCAATAATAACTGTGGTCTACAGAGTGATCTAAACGTGAAAAAAAAATGATTAACCACAAACAAATAAAACATATGTCACCCACAGGGTGAACCGTATCTTGCCAAAATGTGAAAATTCCGTTTTTTCGTCATGACGTCATCAAATGACGTCATAGCGTCAAACTGTTTACAGATCTGGGAAGCACTCATCAAGGGCATTCATATGAGGTATTACTCGATATGGTACCTACGATTTCAAAATTTGACCTTGGGGTCAATAATTTTCGACCTCCAGCGCTAACCATGAAGGTCAAGGCCGATCGCCACCAAAAACTAATCAGCTGAGTGCCGGACCATATACTAGATTCCCATGAAGTTTGGAGACGATCCGATCAAAGTTACTCAAAAAATTAGTGTTTTGTCGACCTCCATGATTGACCACAAAGTGACCTTGACCTTTGACCTTGACCTTCAAAATTTTGTGTGCTAAAGGGTATCTCTAAAAGACTCTGATATGCGAACTTACAAGAGTTTCCAAAGGGAACTGTGCTCTACAGAGTGACCTAAACAATGCGAACTAAAGCAATACAATATACATGAAAAGTGCAGTTTTTTCGTCATAACGCCGTCAAATGACGTCACATTGTCAAACTAGTTATATGTTTGGAAAGCACTCAACAAGGGCTTCAATTTGAGGTACTACTCGATATGGTAACTGAAACTTGAAAATTTTACCTTTTGGTCAAAATTGAATGACCTTCAAAATGACCTTGAAGGTCAAGGCCGATCGACACCAAAAACTAATCAGCTGAGCGCCATACCACACCCTATATACCCACCAAGTTTGGAGATCATAAGATCAAAGTTACTCAAAAAATAAGGGTTTCGTTGACCTCCATGATTGACCGCAAAGTGACCTTGACCTTTGACCTTGACCTTCAAAATTTTGTGTGCTGAAGGGTATCTCTAAAAGACTCTGATATGCGAACTTACAAGAGTTTCCAAAGGGAACTGTGCTCTACAGAGTGACCTAAACAATGCGAACTAAAGCAATACAATATACATGAAAAGTGCAGTTTTTTCGTCATAACGCCGTCAAATGACGTCACATTGTCAAACTAGTTATATGTTTGGAAAGCACTCAACAAGGGCTTCAATTTGAGGTACTACTCGATATGGTAACTGAAACTTGAAAATTTTACCTTTTGGTCAAAATTGAATGACCTTCAAAATGACCTTGAAGGTCAAGGCCAATCGACACCAAAAATTAATCAGCTGAGCGCCATACCACACCCTATATACCCACCAAGTTTGGAGATCATTAGATCAAAGTTACTCAAAAAATAAGGGTTTCGTTGACCTCCATGATTGACCGCAAAGTGACCTTGACCTTTGACCTTGACCTTCAAAATTTTGTGTGCTGAAGGGTATCTCTATAGGACTCTGATATGCGAAGTTACAGGAGTTTCCAATAATAACTGTGGTCTACAGAGTGATCTAAACGTGAAAAAAAAAATGATTAACCACAAACAGACAAACATACAAGCTGACTAATACATCTTGCAAAAACTTCGTTTTGGCAAGATAATAAACATATGTCACCCACAGGGTGAACCGTATCTTGCAAAAATGTGAACATGAGTGACTTGCTTCAGGTCACACTGAGGTGAACAGAACTGCTATCCACGAGAAGCGACTCTTTGAGGAATGTCTGCCCACGAGATATTCCGATGATAATCGTTCTAGAGAGTGACCTTGAAAAATACGTGTTTGCCTTATAACGTCACCAAATGACGTCATTTATATAATGTCTAAAGCTTGACCTTGACCTATAAATGTCTAAAGCTTCACTTCGCAAAGTGACCTTGACCTTTGACCTTGACCTTGATAATTTCGTATGGTGAATAGTATGTCTTCATGACCAACGCACATGAAATATTGAAAGATTTTGATGAGAACTGAGGAAATAATTTTTTCATGAAAATTCCGTTTTTTCGTCATGACGTCATCAAATGACGTCATAGCGTCAAACTGTTTACAGATCTGGGAAGCACTCATCAAGGGCATTCATATGAGGTATTACTCGATATGGTACCTACGATTTCAAAATTTGACCTTGGGGTCAATAATTTTCGACCTCCAGCGCTAACCATGAAGGTCAAGGCCGATCGCCACCAAAAACTAATCAGCTGAGCGCCGGACCATATACTAGATTCCCATGAAGTTTGGAGACGATCCGATCAAAGTTACTCAAAAAATAAGGGTTTCGTTGACCTCCATGATTGACCACAAAGTGACCTTGACCTTTGACCTTGACCTTCAAAATTTTGTGTGCTGAAGGGTATCTCTATAGGACTCTGATATGCGAAGTTACAGGAGTTTCCAATAATAACTGTGGTCTACAGAGTGATCTAAACGTGAAAAAAAAATGATTAACCACAAACAAATAAAACATATGTCACCCACAGGGTGAACCGTATCTTGCCAAAATGTGAAAATTCCGTTTTTTCGTCATGACGTCATCAAATGACGTCATAGCGTCAAACTGTTTACAGATCTGGGAAGCACTCATCAAGGGCATTCATATGAGGTATTACTCGATATGGTACCTACGATTTCAAAATTTGACCTTGGGGTCAATAATTTTCGACCTCCAGCGCTAACCATGAAGGTCAAGGCCGATCGCCACCAAAAACTAATCAGCTGAGCGCCGGACCATATACTAGATTCCCATGAAGTTTGGAGACGATCCGATCAAAGTTACTCAAAAAATTAGTGTTTTGTCGACCTCCATGATTGACCACAAAGTGACCTTGACCTTTGACCTTGACCTTCAAAATTTTGTGTGCTAAAGGGTATCTCTAAAAGACTCTGATATGCGAACTTACAAGAGTTTCCAAAGGGAACTGTGCTCTACAGAGTGACCTAAACAATGCGAACTAAAGCAATACAATATACATGAAAAGTGCAGTTTTTTCGTCATAACGCCGTCAAATGACGTCACATTGTCAAACTAGTTATATGTTTGGAAAGCACTCAACAAGGGCTTCAATTTGAGGTACTACTCGATATGGTAACTGAAACTTGAAAATTTTACCTTTTGGTCAAAATTGAATGACCTTCAAAATGACCTTGAAGGTCAAGGCCGATCGACACCAAAAACTAATCAGCTGAGCGCCATACCACACCCTATATACCCACCAAGTTTGGAGATCATAAGATCAAAGTTACTCAAAAAATAAGGGTTTCGTTGACCTCCATGATTGACCGCAAAGTGACCTTGACCTTTGACCTTGACCTTCAAAATTTTGTGTGCTGAAGGGTATCTCTAAAAGACTCTGATATGCGAACTTACAAGAGTTTCCAAAGGGAACTGTGCTCTACAGAGTGACCTAAACAATGCGAACTAAAGCAATACAATATACATGAAAAGTGCAGTTTTTTCGTCATAACGCCGTCAAATGACGTCACATTGTCAAACTAGTTATATGTTTGGAAAGCACTCAACAAGGGCTTCAATTTGAGGTACTACTCGATATGGTAACTGAAACTTGAAAATTTTACCTTTTGGTCAAAATTGAATGACCTTCAAAATGACCTTGAAGTTCAAGGCCAATCGACACCAAAAATTAATCAGCTGAGCGCCATACCACACCCTATATACCCACCAAGTTTGGAGATCATAAGATCAAAGTTACTCAAAAAATAAGGGTTTCGTTGACCTCCATGATTGACCGCAAAGTGACCTTGACCTTTGACCTTGACCTTCAAAATTTTGTGTGCTGAAGGGTATCTCTATAGGACTCTGATATGCGAAGTTACAGGAGTTTCCAATAATAACTGTGGTCTACAGAGTGATCTAAACGTGAAAAAAAAAATGATTAACCACAAACAGACAAACATACAAGCTGACTAATACATCTTGCAAAAACTTCGTTTTGGCAAGATAATAAACATATGTCACCCACAGGGTGAACCGTATCTTGCCAAAATGTGAACATGAGTGACTTGCTTCAGGTCACACTGAGGTGAACAGAACTGCTATCCACGAGAAGCGACTCTTTGAGGAATGTCTGCCCACGAGATATTCCGATGATAATCGTTCTAGAGAGTGACCTTGAAAAATACGTGTTTGCCTTATAACGTCACCAAATGACGTCATTTATATAATGTCTAAAGCTTGACCTTGACCTATAAATGTCTAAAGCTTCACTTCGCAAAGTGACCTTGACCTTTGACCTTGACCTTGATAATTTCGTATGGTGAATAGTATGTCTTCATGACCAACGCACATGAAATATTGAAAGATTTTGATGAGAACTGAGGAAATAATTTTTTCATGAAAATTCCGTTTTTTCGTCATGACGTCATCAAATGACGTCATAGCGTCAAACTGTTTACAGATCTGGGAAGCACTCATCAAGGGCATTCATATGAGGTATTACTCGATATGGTACCTACGATTTCAAAATTTGACCTTGGGGTCAATAATTTTCGACCTCCAGCGCTAACCATGAAGGTCAAGGCCGATCGCCACCAAAAACTAATCAGCTGAGCGCCGGACCATATACTAGATTCCCATGAAGTTTGGAGACGATCCGATCAAAGTTACTCAAAAAATAAGGGTTTCGTTGACCTCCATGATTGACCGCAAAGTGACCTTGACCTTTGACCTTGACCTTCAAAATTTTGTGTGCTGAAGGGTATCTCTATAGGACTCTGATATGCGAAGTTACAGGAGTTTCCAATAATAACTGTGGTCTACAGAGTGATCTAAACGTGAAAAAAAAATGATTAACCACAAACAAATAAAACATATGTCACCCACAGGGTGAACCGTATCTTGCCAAAATGTGAAAATTCCGTTTTTTCGTCATGACGTCATCAAATGACGTCATAGCGTCAAACTGTTTACAGATCTGGGAAGCACTCATCAAGGGCATTCATATGAGGTATTACTCGATATGGTACCTACGATTTCAAAATTTGACCTTGGGGTCAATAATTTTCGACCTCCAGCGCTAACCATGAAGGTCAAGGCCGATCGCCACCAAAAACTAATCAGCTGAGCGCCGGACCATATACTAGATTCCCATGAAGTTTGGAGACGATCCGATCAAAGTTACTCAAAAAATTAGTGTTTTGTCGACCTCCATGATTGACCACAAAGTGACCTTGACCTTTGACCTTGACCTTCAAAATTTTGTGTGCTAAAGGGTATCTCTAAAAGACTCTGATATGCGAACTTACAAGAGTTTCCAAAGGGAACTGTGCTCTACAGAGTGACCTAAACAATGCGAACTAAAGCAATACAATATACATGAAAAGTGCAGTTTTTTCGTCATAACGCCGTCAAATGACGTCACATTGTCAAACTAGTTATATGTTTGGAAAGCACTCAACAAGGGCTTCAATTTGAGGTACTACTCGATATGGTAACTGAAACTTGAAAATTTTACCTTTTGGTCAAAATTGAATGACCTTCAAAATGACCTTGAAGGTCAAGGCCGATCGACACCAAAAACTAATCAGCTGAGCGCCATACCACACCCTATATACCCACCAAGTTTGGAGATCATAAGATCAAAGTTACTCAAAAAATAAGGGTTTCGTTGACCTCCATGATTGACCGCAAAGTGACCTTGACCTTTGACCTTGACCTTCAAAATTTTGTGTGCTGAAGGGTATCTCTAAAAGACTCTGATATGCGAACTTACAAGAGTTTCCAAAGGGAACTGTGCTCTACAGAGTGACCTAAACAATGCGAACTAAAGCAATACAATATACATGAAAAGTGCAGTTTTTTCGTCATAACGCCGTCAAATGACGTCACATTGTCAAACTAGTTATATGTTTGGAAAGCACTCAACAAGGGCTTCAATTTGAGGTACTACTCGATATGGTAACTGAAACTTGAAAATTTTACCTTTTGGTCAAAATTGAATGACCTTCAAAATGACCTTGAAGGTCAAGGCCAATCGACACCAAAAACTAATCAGCTGAGCGCCATACCACACCCTATATACCCACCAAGTTTGGAGATCATAAGATCAAAGTTACTCAAAAAATAAGGGTTTCGTTGACCTCCATGATTGACCGCAAAGTGACCTTGACCTTTGACCTTGACCTTCAAAATTTTGTGTGCTGAAGGGTATCTCTATAGGACTCTGATATGCGAAGTTACAGGAGTTTCCAATAATAACTGTGGTCTACAGAGTGATCTAAACGTGAAAAAAAAAATGATTAACCACAAACAGACAAACATACAAGCTGACTAATACATCTTGCAAAAACTTCGTTTTGGCAAGATAATAAACATATGTCACCCACAGGGTGAACCGTATCTTGCCAAAATGTGAACATGAGTGACTTGCTTCAGGTCACACTGAGGTGAACAGAACTGCTATCCACGAGAAGCGACTCTTTGAGGAATGTCTGCCCACGAGATATTCCGATGATAATCGTTCTAGAGAGTGACCTTGAAAAATACGTGTTTGCCTTATAACGTCACCAAATGACGTCATTTATATAATGTCTAAAGCTTGACCTTGACCTATAAATGTCTAAAGCTTCACTTCGCAAAGTGACCTTGACCTTTGACCTTGACCTTGATAATTTCGTATGGTGAATAGTATGTCTTCATGACCAACGCACATGAAATATTGAAAGATTTTGATGAGAACTGAGGAAATAATTTTTTCATGAAAATTCAGTTTTTTCGTCATGACGTCATCAAATGACGTCATAGCGTCAAACTGTTTACAGATCTGGGAAGCACTCATCAAGGGCATTCATATGAGGTATTACTCGATATGGTACCTACGATTTCAAAATTTGACCTTGGGGTCAATAATTTTCGACCTCCAGCGCTAACCATGAAGGTCAAGGCCGATCGCCACCAAAAACTAATCAGCTGAGCGCCGGACCATATACTAGATTCCCATGAAGTTTGGAGACGATCCGATCAAAGTTACTCAAAAAATAAGGGTTTCGTTGACCTCCATGATTGACCACAAAGTGACCTTGACCTTTGACCTTGACCTTCAAAATTTTGTGTGCTGAAGGGTATCTCTATAGGACTCTGATATGCGAAGTTACAGGAGTTTCCAATAATAACTGTGGTCTACAGAGTGATCTAAACGTGAAAAAAAAATGATTAACCACAAACAAATAAAACATATGTCACCCACAGGGTGAACCGTATCTTGCCAAAATGTGAAAATTCCGTTTTTTCGTCATGACGTCATCAAATGACGTCATAGCGTCAAACTGTTTACAGATCTGGGAAGCACTCATCAAGGGCATTCATATGAGGTATTACTCGATATGGTACCTACGATTTCAAAATTTGACCTTGGGGTCAATAATTTTCGACCTCCAGCGCTAACCATGAAGGTCAAGGCCGATCGCCACCAAAAACTAATCAGCTGAGCGCCGGACCATATACTAGATTCCCATGAAGTTTGGAGACGATCCGATCAAAGTTACTCAAAAAATTAGTGTTTTGTCGACCTCCATGATTGACCACAAAGTGACCTTGACCTTTGACCTTGACCTTCAAAATTTTGTGTGCTAAAGGGTATCTCTAAAAGACTCTGATATGCGAACTTACAAGAGTTTCCAAAGGGAACTGTGCTCTACAGAGTGACCTAAACAATGCGAACTAAAGCAATACAATATACATGAAAAGTGCAGTTTTTTCGTCATAACGCCGTCAAATGACGTCACATTGTCAAACTAGTTATATGTTTGGAAAGCACTCAACAAGGGCTTCAATTTGAGGTACTACTCGATATGGTAACTGAAACTTGAAAATTTTACCTTTTGGTCAAAATTGAATGACCTTCAAAATGACCTTGAAGGTCAAGGCCGATCGACACCAAAAACTAATCAGCTGAGCGCCATACCACACCCTATATACCCACCAAGTTTGGAGATCATAAGATCAAAGTTACTCAAAAAATAAGGGTTTCGTTGACCTCCATGATTGACCGCAAAGTGACCTTGACCTTTGACCTTGACCTTCAAAATTTTGTGTGCTGAAGGGTATCTCTAAAAGACTCTGATATGCGAACTTACAAGAGTTTCCAAAGGGAACTGTGCTCTACAGAGTGACCTAAACAATGCGAACTAAAGCAATACAATATACATGAAAAGTGCAGTTTTTTCGTCATAACGCCGTCAAATGACGTCACATTGTCAAACTAGTTATATGTTTGGAAAGCACTCAACAAGGGCTTCAATTTGAGGTACTACTCGATATGGTAACTGAAACTTGAAAATTTTACCTTTTGGTCAAAATTGAATGACCTTCAAAATGACCTTGAAGGTCAAGGCCAATCGACACCAAAAATTAATCAGCTGAGCGCCATACCACACCCTATATACCCACCAAGTTTGGAGATCATAAGATCAAAGTTACTCAAAAAATAAGGGTTTCGTTGACCTCCATGATTGACCGCAAAGTGACCTTGACCTTTGACCTTGACCTTCAAAATTTTGTGTGCTGAAGGGTATCTCTATAGGACTCTGATATGCGAAGTTACAGGAGTTTCCAATAATAACTGTGGTCTACAGAGTGATCTAAACGTGAAAAAAAAAATGATTAACCACAAACAGACAAACATACAAGCTGACTAATACATCTTGCAAAAACTTCGTTTTGGCAAGATAATAAACATATGTCACCCACAGGGTGAACCGTATCTTGCCAAAATGTGAACATGAGTGACTTGCTTCAGGTCACACTGAGGTGAACAGAACTGCTATCCACGAGAAGCGACTCTTTGAGGAATGTCTGCCCACGAGATATTCCGATGATAATCGTTCTAGAGAGTGACCTTGAAAAATACGTGTTTGCCTTATAACGTCACCAAATGACGTCATTTATATAATGTCTAAAGCTTGACCTTGACCTATAAATGTCTAAAGCTTCACTTCGCAAAGTGACCTTGACCTTTGACCTTGACCTTGATAATTTCGTATGGTGAATAGTATGTCTTCATGACCAACGCACATGAAATATTGAAAGATTTTGATGAGAACTGAGGAAATAATTTTTTCATGAAAATTCCGTTTTTTCGTCATGACGTCATCAAATGACGTCATAGCGTCAAACTGTTTACAGATCTGGGAAGCACTCATCAAGGGCATTCATATGAGGTATTACTCGATATGGTACCTACGATTTCAAAATTTGACCTTGGGGTCAATAATTTTCGACCTCCAGCGCTAACCATGAAGGTCAAGGCCGATCGCCACCAAAAACTAATCAGCTGAGCGCCGGACCATATACTAGATTCCCATGAAGTTTGGAGACGATCCGATCAAAGTTACTCAAAAAATAAGGGTTTCGTTGACCTCCATGATTGACGGCAAAGTGACCTTGACCTTTGACCTTGACCTTCAAAATTTTGTGTGCTGAAGGGTATCTCTATAGGACTCTGATATGCGAAGTTACAGGAGTTTCCAATAATAACTGTGGTCTACAGAGTGATCTAAACGTGAAAAAAAAATGATTAACCACAAACAAATAAAACATATGTCACCCACAGGGTGAACCGTATCTTGCCAAAATGTGAAAATTCCGTTTTTTCGTCATGACGTCATCAAATGACGTCATAGCGTCAAACTGTTTACAGATCTGGGAAGCACTCATCAAGGGCATTCATATGAGGTATTACTCGATATGGTACCTACGATTTCAAAATTTGACCTTGGGGTCAATAATTTTCGACCTCCAGCGCTAACCATGAAGGTCAAGGCCGATCGCCACCAAAAACTAATCAGCTGAGCGCCGGACCATATACTAGATTCCCATGAAGTTTGGAGACGATCCGATCAAAGTTACTCAAAAAATTAGTGTTTTGTCGACCTCCATGATTGACCACAAAGTGACCTTGACCTTTGACCTTGACCGTCAAAATTTTGTGTGCTAAAGGGTATCTCTAAAAGACTCTGATATGCGAACTTACAAGAGTTTCCAAAGGGAACTGTGCTCTACAGAGTGACCTAAACAATGCGAACTAAAGCAATACAATATACATGAAAAGTGCAGTTTTTTCGTCATAACGCCGTCAAATGACGTCACATTGTCAAACTAGTTATATGTTTGGAAAGCACTCAACAAGGGCTTCAATTTGAGGTACTACTCGATATGGTAACTGAAACTTGAAAATTTTACCTTTTGGTCAAAATTGAATGACCTTCAAAATGACCTTGAAGGTCAAGGCCGATCGACACCAAAAACTAATCAGCTGAGCGCCATACCACACCCTATATACCCACCAAGTTTGGAGATCATAAGATCAAAGTTACTCAAAAAATAAGGGTTTCGTTGACCTCCATGATTGACCGCAAAGTGACCTTGACCTTTGACCTTGACCTTCAAAATTTTGTGTGCTGAAGGGTATCTCTAAAAGACTCTGATATGCGAACTTACAAGAGTTTCCAAAGGGAACTGTGCTCTACAGAGTGACCTAAACAATGCGAACTAAAGCAATACAATATACATGAAAAGTGCAGTTTTTTCGTCATAACGCCGTCAAATGACGTCACATTGTCAAACTAGTTATATGTTTGGAAAGCACTCAACAAGGGCTTCAATTTGAGGTACTACTCGATATGGTAACTGAAACTTGAAAATTTTACCTTTTGGTCAAAATTGAATGACCTTCAAAATGACCTTGAAGGTCAAGGCCAATCGACACCAAAAACTAATCAGCTGAGCGCCATACCACACCCTATATACCCACCAAGTTTGGAGATCATAAGATCAAAGTTACTCAAAAAATAAGGGTTTCGTTGACCTCCATGATTGACCGCAAAGTGACCTTGACCTTTGACCTTGACCTTCAAAATTTTGTGTGCTGAAGGGTATCTCTATAGGACTCTGATATGCGAAGTTACAGGAGTTTCCAATAATAACTGTGGTCTACAGAGTGATCTAAACGTGAAAAAAAAAATGATTAACCACAAACAGACAAACATACAAGCTGACTAATACATCTTGCAAAAACTTCGTTTTGGCAAGATAATAAACATATGTCACCCACAGGGTGAACCGTATCTTGCCAAAATGTGAACATGAGTGACTTGCTTCAGGTCACACTGAGGTGAACAGAACTGCTATCCACGAGAAGCGACTCTTTGAGGAATGTCTGCCCACGAGATATTCCGATGATAATCGTTCTAGAGAGTGACCTTGAAAAATACGTGTTTGCCTTATAACGTCACCAAATGACATCATTTATATAATGTCTAAAGCTTGACCTTGACCTATAAATGTCTAAAGCTTCACTTCGCAAAGTGACCTTGACCTTTGACCTTGACCTTGATAATTTCGTATGGTGAATAGTATGTCTTCATGACCAACGCACATGAAATATTGAAAGATTTTGATGAGAACTGAGGAAATAATTTTTTCATGAAAATTCCGTTTTTTCGTCATGACGTCATCAAATGACGTCATAGCGTCAAACTGTTTACAGATCTGGGAAGCACTCATCAAGGGCATTCTTATGAGGTATTACTCGATATGGTACCTACGATTTCAAAATTTGACCTTGGGGTCAATAATTTTCGACCTCCAGCGCTAACCATGAAGGTCAAGGCCGATCGCCACCAAAAACTAATCAGCTGAGCGCCGGACCATATACTAGATTCCCATGAAGTTTGGAGACGATCCGATCAAAGTTACTCAAAAAATAAGGGTTTCGTTGACCTCCATGATTGACCACAAAGTGACCTTGACCTTTGACCTTGACCTTCAAAATTTTGTGTGCTGAAGGGTATCTCTATAGGACTCTGATATGCGAAGTTACAGGAGTTTCCAATAATAACTGTGGTCTACAGAGTGATCTAAACGTGAAAAAAAAATGATTAACCACAAACAAATAAAACATATGTCACCCACAGGGTGAACCGTATCTTGCCAAAATGTGAAAATTCCGTTTTTTCGTCATGACGTCATCAAATGACGTCATAGCGTCAAACTGTTTACAGATCTGGGAAGCACTCATCAAGGGCATTCATATGAGGTATTACTCGATATGGTACCTACGATTTCAAAATTTGACCTTGGGGTCAATAATTTTCGACCTCCAGCGCTAACCATGAAGGTCAAGGCCGATCGCCACCAAAAACTAATCAGCTGAGCGCCGGACCATATACTAGATTCCCATGAAGTTTGGAGACGATCCGATCAAAGTTACTCAAAAAATTAGTGTTTTGTCGACCTCCATGATTGACCACAAAGTGACCTTGACCTTTGACCTTGACCTTCAAAATTTTGTGTGCTAAAGGGTATCTCTAAAAGACTCTGATATGCGAACTTACAAGAGTTTCCAAAGGGAACTGTGCTCTACAGAGTGACCTAAACAATGCGAACTAAAGCAATACAATATACATGAAAAGTGCAGTTTTTTCGTCATAACGCCGTCAAATGACGTCACATTGTCAAACTAGTTATATGTTTGGAAAGCACTCAACAAGGGCTTCAATTTGAGGTACTACTCGATATGGTAACTGAAACTTGAAAATTTTACCTTTTGGTCAAAATTGAATGACCTTCAAAATGACCTTGAAGGTCAAGGCCGATCGACACCAAAAACTAATCAGCTGAGCGCCATACCACACCCTATATACCCACCAAGTTTGGAGATCACAAGATCAAAGTTACTAAAAAAATAAGGGTTTCGTTGACCTCCATGATTGACCGCAAAGTGACCTTGACCTTTGACCTTGACCTTCAAAATTTTGTGTGCTGAAGGGTATCTCTAAAAGACTCTGATATGCGAACTTACAAGAGTTTCCAAAGGGAACTGTGCTCTACAGAGTGACCTAAACAATGCGAACTAAAGCAATACAATATACATGAAAAGTGCAGTTTTTTCGTCATAACGCCGTCAAATGACGTCACATTGTCAAACTAGTTATATGTTTGGAAAGCACTCAACAAGGGCTTCAATTTGAGGTACTACTCGATATGGTAACTGAAACTTGAAAATTTTACCTTTTGGTCAAAATTGAATGACCTTCAAAATGACCTTGAAGGTCAAGGCCAATCGACACCAAAAACTAATCAGCTGAGCGCCATACCACACCCTATATACCCACCAAGTTTGGAGATCATAAGATCAAAGTTACTCAAAAAATAAGGGTTTCGTTGACCTCCATGATTGACCGCAAAGTGACCTTGACCTTTGACCTTGACCTTCAAAATTTTGTGTGCTGAAGGGTATCTCTATAGGACTCTGATATGCGAAGTTACAGGAGTTTCCAATAATAACTGTGGTCTACAGAGTGATCTAAACGTGAAAAAAAAAATGATTAACCACAAACAGACAAACATACAAGCTGACTAATACATCTTGCAAAAACTTCGTTTTGGCAAGATAATAAACATATGTCACCCACAGGGTGAACCGTATCTTGCCAAAATGTGAACATGAGTGACTTGCTTCAGGTCACACTGAGGTGAACAGAACTGCTATCCACGAGAAGCGACTCTTTGAGGAATGTCTGCCCACGAGATATTCCGATGATAATCGTTCTAGAGAGTGACCTTGAAAAATACGTGTTTGCCTTATAACGTCACCAAATGACGTCATTTATATAATGTCTAAAGCTTGACCTTGACCTATAAATGTCTAAAGCTTCACTTCGCAAAGTGACCTTGACCTTTGACCTTGACCTTGATAATTTCGTATGGTGAATAGTATGTCTTCATGACCAACGCACATGAAATATTGAAAGATTTTGATGAGAACTGAGGAAATAATTTTTTCATGAAAATTCCGTTTTTTCGTCATGACGTCATCAAATGACGTCATAGCGTCAAACTGTTTACAGATCTGGGAAGCACTCATCAAGGGCATTCATATGAGGTATTACTCGATATGGTACCTACGATTTCAAAATTTGACCTTGGGGTCAATAATTTTCGACCTCCAGCGCTAACCATGAAGGTCAAGGCCGATCGCCACCAAAAACTAATCAGCTGAGCGCCGGACCATATACTAGATTCCCATGAAGTTTGGAGACGATCCGATCAAAGTTACTCAAAAAATAAGGGTTTCGTTGACCTCCATGATTGACCGCAAAGTGACCTTGACCTTTGACCTTGACCTTCAAAATTTTGTGTGCTGAAGGGTATCTCTATAGGACTCTGATATGCGAAGTTACAGGAGTTTCCAATAATAACTGTGGTCTACAGAGTGATCTAAACGTGAAAAAAAATGATTAACCACAAACAACAAAAAAATAATTTTCGACCTCCAGCGCTAACCATGAAGGTCAAGGCCGATCGCCACCAAAAACTAATCAGCTGAGCGCCGGACCATATACTAGATTCCCATGAAGTTTGGAGACGATCCGATCAAAGTTACTAAAAAAATAAGGGTTTCGTTGACCTCCATGATTGACCGCAAAGTGACCTTGACCTTTGACCTTGACCTTCAAAATTTTGTGTGCTGAAGGGTATCTCTATAGGACTCTGATATGCGAAGTTACAGGAGTTTCCAATAATAACTGTGGTCTACAGAGTGATCTAAACGTGAAAAAAAAATGATTAACCACAAACAGACAAACATATGAACATATGTCACCCACAGGGTGAACCGTATCTTGCCAAAATGTGAAAATTCCGTTTTTTCGTCATGACGTCATCAAATGACGTCATAGCGTCAAACTGTTTACAGATCTGGGAAGCACTCATCAAGGGCATTCATATGAGGTATTACTCGATATGGTACCTACGATTTCAAAATTTGACCTTGGGGTCAATAATTTTCGACCTCCAGCGCTAACCATGAAGGTCAAGGCCGATCGCCACCAAAAACTAATCAGCTGAGCGCCGGACCATATACTAGATTCCCATGAAGTTTGGAGACGATCCGATCAAAGTTACTCAAACAATTAGTGTTTCGTCGACCTCCATGATTGGCCGCAAAGTGACCTTGACCTTTGACCTTGACCTTCATAATTTTGTGTGCTAAAGGGTATCTCTAAAAGACTCTGATATGCGAACTTACAAGAGTTTCCAAAGGGAACTGTGCTCTACAGAGTGACCTAAACAATGCGAACTAAAGCAATACAATATACATGAAAAGTGCAGTTTTTTCGTCATAACGCCGTCAAATGACGTCACATTGTCAAACTAGTTATATGTTTGGAAAGCACTCAACAAGGGCTTCAATTTGAGGTACTACTCGATATGGTAACTGAAACTTGAAAATTTTGCCTTTTGGTCAAAATTGAATGACCTTCAAAATGACCTTGAAGGTCAAGGCCGATCGACACCAAAAACTAATCAGCTGAGCGCCATACCACACCCTATATACCCACCAAGTTTGGAGATCATAAGATCAAAGTTACTCAAAAAATAAGGGTTTCGTAATTTGACCTTGGGGTCAATAATTTTCGACCTCCAGCGCTAACCATGAAGGTCAAGGCCGATCGCCACCAAAAACTAATCAGCTGAGCGCCGGACCATATACTAGATTCCCATGAAGTTTGGAGACGATCCGATCAAAGTTACTCAAAAAATTAGTGTTTCGTCGACCTCCATGATTGACCACAAAGTGACCTTGACCTTTGACCTTGACCTTCAAAATTTTGTGTGCTGAAGGGTATCTCTATAGGACTCTGATATGCGAAGTTACAGGAGTTTCCAATAATAACTGTGGTCTACAGAGTGATCTAAACGTGAAAAAAAATGATTAACCACAAACAAACAAAAAAAAAACATATGTCACCCACAGGGTGAACCGTATCTTGCCAAAATGTGAACATGAGTGACTTGCTTCAGGTCACACTGAGGTGAACAGAACTGCTATCCACTAGAAGCGACTCTTTGAGGAATGTCTGCCCACGAGATATTGAAAGATTTTGATGAGAACTGAGGAAATAATTGTTTCATGAAAATTCCGTTTTTTCGTCATGACGTCATCAAATGACGTCATAGCGTCAAACTGTTTACAGATCTGGGAAGCACTCATCAAGGGCATTCATATGAGGTATTACTCGATATGGTACCTACGATTTCAAAATTTGACCTTGGGGTCAATAATTTTCGACCTCCAGCGCTAACCATGAAGGTCAAGGCCGATCGCCACCAAAAACTAATCAGCTGAGCGCCGGACCATATACTAGATTCCCATGAAGTTTGGAGACGATCCGATCAAAGTTACTCAAAAAATAAGGATTTCAACATTTGACCTTGGGGTCAATAATTTTCGACCTCCAGCGCTAACCATGAAGGTCAAGGCCGATCGCCACCAAAAACTAATCAGCTGAGCGCCGGACCATATACTAGATTCCCATGAAGTTTGGAGACGATCCGATCAAAGTTACTCAAAAAATAAGGGTTTCGTCGACCTCCATGATTGACCACAAAGTGACCTTGACCTTTGACCTTGACCTTCAAAATTTTGTGTGCTGAAGGGTATCTCTATAGGACTCTGATATGCGAAGTTACATGCGAAGATATGCGAAGATATGGTACCTACGATTTCAACATTTGACCTTGGGGTCAATAATTTTCGACCTCCAGCGCTAACCATGAAGATCAAGGCCGATCGCCACCAAAAACTAATCAGCTGAGCGCCGGACCATATACTAGATTCCCATGAAGTTTGGAGACGATCCGATCAAAGTTACTCAAAAAATAAGGGTTTCAACATTTGACCTTGGGGTCAATAATTTTCGACCTCCAGCGCTAACCATGAAGGTCAAGGCCGATCGCCACCAAAAACTAATCAGCTGAGCGCCGGACCATATACTAGATTCCCATGAAGTTTGGAGACGATCCGATCAAAGTTACTCAAAAAATAAGGGTTTCGTTGACCTCCATGATTGACCGCAAAGTGACCTTGACCTTTGACCTTGACCTTCAAAATTTTGTGTGCTGAAGGGTATCTCTATAGGACTCTGATATGCGAAGTTACAGGAGTTTCCAATAATAACTGTGGTCTACAGAGTGATCTAAACGTGAAAAAAAATGATTAACCACAAACAACAAAAAAATAATTTTCGACCTCCAGCGCTAACCATGAAGGTCAAGGCCGATCGCCACCAAAAACTAATCAGCTGAGCGCCGGACCATATACTAGATTCCCATGAAGTTTGGAGACGATCCGATCAAAGTTACTCAAAAAATAAGGGTTTCGTTGACCTCCATGATTGACCGCAAAGTGACCTTGACCTTTGACCTTGACCTTCAAAATTTTGTGTGCTGAAGGGTATCTCTATAGGACTCTGATATGCGAAGTTACAGGAGTTTCCAATAATAACTGTGGTCTACAGAGTGATCTAAACGTGAAAAAAAATGATTAACCACAAACAACAAAAAAATAATTTTCGACCTCCAGCGCTAACCATGAAGGTCAAGGCCGATCGCCACCAAAAACTAATCAGCTGAGCGCCGGACCATATACTAGATTCCCATGAAGTTTGGAGACGATCCGATCAAAGTTACTAAAAAAATAAGGGTTTCGTTGACCTCCATGATTGACCGCAAAGTGACCTTGACCTTTGACCTTGACCTTCAAAATTTTGTGTGCTGAAGGGTATCTCTATAGGACTCTGATATGCGAAGTTACAGGAGTTTCCAATAATAACTGTGGTCTACAGAGTGATCTAAACGTGAAAAAAAAATGATTAACCACAAACAGACAAACATATGAACATATGTCACCCACAGGGTGAACCGTATCTTGCCAAAATGTGAAAATTCCGTTTTTTCGTCATGACGTCATCAAATGACGTCATAGCGTCAAACTGTTTACAGATCTGGGAAGCACTCATCAAGGGCATTCATATGAGGTATTACTCGATATGGTACCTACGATTTCAAAATTTGACCTTGGGGTCAATAATTTTCGACCTCCAGCGCTAACCATGAAGGTCAAGGCCGATCGCCACCAAAAACTAATCAGCTGAGCGCCGGACCATATACTAGATTCCCATGAAGTTTGGAGACGATCCGATCAAAGTTACTCAAAAAATTAGTGTTTCGTCGACCTCCATGATTGACCACAAAGTGACCTTGACCTTTGACCTTGACCTTCAAAATTTTGTGTGCTGAAGGGTATCTCTATAGGACTCTGATATGCAAAGTTACAGGAGTTTCCAATAATAACTGTGGTCTACAGAGTGATCTAAACGTGAAAAAAAAATGATTAACCACAAACAAAAAAACAAACAAATAAACATATGTCACCCACAGGGTGAACCGTATCTTGCCAAAATGTGAAAATTCCGTTTTTTCGTCATGACGTCATCAAATGACGTCATCAAATGACGTCATAGCGTCAAACTGTTTACAGATCTGGGAAGCACTCATCAAGGGCATTCATATGAGGTATTACTCGATATGGTACCTACGATTTCAAAATTTGACCTTGGGGTCAATAATTTTCGACCTCCAGCGCTAACCATGAAGGTCAAGGCCGATCGCCACCAAAAACTAATCAGCTGAGCGCCGGACCATATACTAGATTCCCATGAAGTTTGGAGACGATCCGATCAAAGTTACTCAAACAATTAGTGTTTCGTCGACCTCCATGATTGGCCGCAAAGTGACCTTGACCTTTGACCTTGACCTTCATAATTTTGTGTGCTAAAGGGTATCTCTAAAAGACTCTGATATGCGAACTTACAAGAGTTTCCAAAGGGAACTGTGCTCTACAGAGTGACCTAAACAATGCGAACTAAAGCAATACAATATACATGAAAAGTGCAGTTTTTTCGTCATAACGCCGTCAAATGACGTCACATTGTCAAACTAGTTATATGTTTGGAAAGCACTCAACAAGGGCTTCAATTTGAGGTACTACTCGATATGGTAACTGAAACTTGAAAATTTTACCTTTTGGTCAAAATTGAATGACCTTCAAAATGACCTTGAAGGTCAAGGCCGATCGACACCAAAAACTAATCAGCTGAGCGCCATACCACACCCTATATACCCACCAAGTTTGGAGATCATAAGATCAAAGTTACTCAAAAAATAAGGGTTTCGTAATTTGACCTTGGGGTCAATAATTTTCGACCTCCAGCGCTAACCATGAAGGTCAAGGCCGATCGCCACCAAAAACTAATCAGCTGAGCGCCGGACCATATACTAGATTCCCATGAAGTTTGGAGACGATCCGATCAAAGTTACTCAAAAAATTAGTGTTTCGTCGACCTCCATGATTGACCACAAAGTGACCTTGACCTTTGACCTTGACCTTCAAAATTTTGTGTGCTGAAGGGTATCTCTATAGGACTCTGATATGCGAAGTTACAGGAGTTTCCAATAATAACTGTGGTCTACAGAGTGATCTAAACGTGAAAAAAAATGATTAACCACAAACAAACAAAAAAAAAACATATGTCACCCACAGGGTGAACCGTATCTTGCCAAAATGTGAACATGAGTGACTTGCTTCAGGTCACACTGAGGTGAACAGAACTGCTATCCACTAGAAGCGACTCTTTGAGGAATGTCTGCCCACGAGATATTGAAAGATTTTGATGAGAACTGAGGAAATAATTTTTTCATGAAAATTCCGTTTTTTCGTCATGACGTCATCAAATGACGTCATAGCGTCAAACTGTTTACAGATCTGGGAAGCACTCATCAAGGGCATTCATATGAGGTATTACTCGATATGGTACCTACGATTTCAAAATTTGACCTTGGGGTCAATAATTTTCGACCTCCAGCGCTAACCATGAAGGTCAAGGCCGATCGCCACCAAAAACTAATCAGCTGAGCGCCGGACCATATACTAGATTCCCATGAAGTTTGGAGACGATCCGATCAAAGTTACTCAAAAAATAAGGATTTCAACATTTGACCTTGGGGTCAATAATTTTCGACCTCCAGCGCTAACCATGAAGGTCAAGGCCGATCGCCACCAAAAACTAATCAGCTGAGCGCCGGACCATATACTAGATTCCCATGAAGTTTGGAGACGATCCGATCAAAGTTACTCAAAAAATAAGGGTTTCGTCGACCTCCATGATTGACCACAAAGTGACCTTGACCTTTGACCTTGACCTTCAAAATTTTGTGTGCTGAAGGGTATCTCTATAGGACTCTGATATGCGAAGTTACATGCGAAGATATGCGAAGATATGGTACCTACGATTTCAACATTTGACCTTGGGGTCAATAATTTTCGACCTCCAGCGCTAACCATGAAGATCAAGGCCGATCGCCACCAAAAACTAATCAGCTGAGCGCCGGACCATATACTAGATTCCCATGAAGTTTGGAGACGATCCGATCAAAGTTACTCAAAAAATAAGGGTTTCAACATTTGACCTTGGGGTCAATAATTTTCGACCTCCAGCGCTAACCATGAAGGTCAAGGCCGATCGCCACCAAAAACTAATCAGCTGAGCGCCGGACCATATACTAGATTCCCATGAAGTTTGGAGACGATCCGATCAAAGTTACTCAAAAAATAAGGGTTTCGTTGACCTCCATGATTGACCGCAAAGTGACCTTGACCTTTGACCTTGACCTTCAAAATTTTGTGTGCTGAAGGGTATCTCTATAGGACTCTGATATGCGAAGTTACAGGAGTTTCCAATAATAACTGTGGTCTACAGAGTGATCTAAACGTGAAAAAAAATGATTAACCACAAACAACAAAAAAATAATTTTCGACCTCCAGCGCTAACCATGAAGGTCAAGGCCGATCGCCACCAAAAACTAATCAGCTGAGCGCCGGACCATATACTAGATTCCCATGAAGTTTGGAGACGATCTGATCAAAGTTACTCAAAAAATAAGGGTTTCGTTGACCTCCATGATTGACCGCAAAGTGACCTTGACCTTTGACCTTGACCTTCAAAATTTTGTGTGCTGAAGGGTATCTCTATAGGACTCTGATATGCGAAGTTACAGGAGTTTCCAATAATAACTGTGGTCTACAGAGTGATCTAAACGTGAAAAAAAATGATTAACCACAAACAACAAAAAAATAATTTTCGACCTCCAGCGCTAACCATGAAGGTCAAGGCCGATCGCCACCAAAAACTAATCAGCTGAGCGCCGGACCATATACTAGATTCCCATGAAGTTTGGAGACGATCCGATCAAAGTTACTAAAAAAATAAGGGTTTCGTTGACCTCCATGATTGACCGCAAAGTGACCTTGACCTTTGACCTTGACCTTCAAAATTTTGTGTGCTGAAGGGTATCTCTATAGGACTCTGATATGCGAAGTTACAGGAGTTTCCAATAATAACTGTGGTCTACAGAGTGATCTAAACGTGAAAAAAAAATGATTAACCACAAACAGACAAACATATGAACATATGTCACCCACAGGGTGAACCGTATCTTGCCAAAATATGAAAATTCCGTTTTTTCGTCATGACGTCATCAAATGACGTCATAGCGTCAAACTGTTTACAGATCTGGGAAGCACTCATCAAGGGCATTCATATGAGGTATTACTCGATATGGTACCTACGATTTCAAAATTTGACCTTGGGGTCAATAATTTTCGACCTCCAGCGCTAACCATGAAGGTCAAGGCCGATCGCCACCAAAAACTAATCAGCTGAGCGCCGGACCATATACTAGATTCCCATGAAGTTTGGAGACGATCCGATCAAAGTTACTCAAAAAATTAGTGTTTCGTCGACCTCCATGATTGACCACAAAGTGACCTTGACCTTTGACCTTGACCTTCAAAATTTTGTGTGCTGAAGGGTATCTCTATAGGACTCTGATATGCAAAGTTACAGGAGTTTCCAATAATAACTGTGGTCTACAGAGTGATCTAAACGTGAAAAAAAAATGATTAACCACAAACAAAAAAACAAACAAATAAACATATGTCACCCACAGGGTGAACCGTATCTTGCCAAAATGTGAAAATTCCGTTTTTTCGTCATGACGTCATCAAATGACGTCATCAAATGACGTCATAGCGTCAAACTGTTTACAGATCTGGGAAGCACTCATCAAGGGCATTCATATGAGGTATTACTCGATATGGTACCTACGATTTCAAAATTTGACCTTGGGGTCAATAATTTTCGACCTCCAGCGCTAACCATGAAGGTCAAGGCCGATCGCCACCAAAAACTAATCAGCTGAGCGCCGGACCATATACTAGATTCCCATGAAGTTTGGAGACGATCCGATCAAAGTTACTCAAACAATTAGTGTTTCGTCGACCTCCATGATTGGCCGCAAAGTGACCTTGACCTTTGACCTTGACCTTCATAATTTTGTGTGCTAAAGGGTATCTCTAAAAGACTCTGATATGCGAACTTACAAGAGTTTCCAAAGGGAACTGTGCTCTACAGAGTGACCTAAACAATGCGAACTAAAGCAATACAATATACATGAAAAGTGCAGTTTTTTCGTCATAACGCCGTCAAATGACGTCACATTGTCAAACTAGTTATATGTTTGGAAAGCACTCAACAAGGGCTTCAATTTGAGGTACTACTCGATATGGTAACTGAAACTTGAAAATTTTACCTTTTGGTCAAAATTGAATGACCTTCAAAATGACCTTGAAGGTCAAGGCCGATCGACACCAAAAACTAATCAGCTGAGCGCCATACCACACCCTATATACCCACCAAGTTTGGAGATCATAAGATCAAAGTTACTCAAAAAATAAGGGTTTCGTAATTTGACCTTGGGGTCAATAATTTTCGACCTCCAGCGCTAACCATGAAGGTCAAGGCCGATCGCCACCAAAAACTAATCAGCTGAGCGCCGGACCATATACTAGATTCCCATGAAGTTTGGAGACGATCCGATCAAAGTTACTCAAAAAATTAGTGTTTCGTCGACCTCCATGATTGACCACAAAGTGACCTTGACCTTTGACCTTGACCTTCAAAATTTTGTGTGCTGAAGGGTATCTCTATAGGACTCTGATATGCGAAGTTACAGGAGTTTCCAATAATAACTGTGGTCTACAGAGTGATCTAAACGTGGAAAAAAAATGATTAACCACAAACAAACAAAAAAAAAACATATGTCACCCACAGGGTGAACCGTATCTTGCCAAAATGTGAACATGAGTGACTTGCTTCAGGTCACACTGAGGTGAACAGAACTGCTATCCACTAGAAGCGACTCTTTGAGGAATGTCTGCCCACGAGATATTGAAAGATTTTGATGAGAACTGAGGAAATAATTGTTTCATGAAAATTCCGTTTTTTCGTCATGACGTCATCAAATGACGTCATAGCGTCAAACTGTTTACAGATCTGGGAAGCACTCATCAAGGGCATTCATATGAGGTATTACTCGATATGGTACCTACGATTTCAAAATTTGACCTTGGGGTCAATAATTTTCGACCTCCAGCGCTAACCATGAAGGTCAAGGCCGATCGCCACCAAAAACTAATCAGCTGAGCGCCGGACCATATACTAGATTCCCATGAAGTTTGGAGACGATCCGATCAAAGTTACTCAAAAAATAAGGATTTCAACATTTGACCTTGGGGTCAATAATTTTCGACCTCCAGCGCTAACCATGAAGGTCAAGGCCGATCGCCACCAAAAACTAATCAGCTGAGCGCCGGACCATATACTAGATTCCCATGAAGTTTGGAGACGATCCGATCAAAGTTACTCAAAAAATAAGGGTTTCGTCGACCTCCATGATTGACCACAAAGTGACCTTGACCTTTGACCTTGACCTTCAAAATTTTGTGTGCTGAAGGGTATCTCTATAGGACTCTGATATGCGAAGTTACATGCGAAGATATGCGAAGATATGGTACCTACGATTTCAACATTTGACCTTGGGGTCAATAATTTTCGACCTCCAGCGCTAACCATGAAGATCAAGGCCGATCGCCACCAAAAACTAATCAGCTGAGCGCCGGACCATATACTAGATTCCCATGAAGTTTGGAGACGATCCGATCAAAGTTACTCAAAAAATAAGGGTTTCAACATTTGACCTTGGGGTCAATAATTTTCGACCTCCAGCGCTAACCATGAAGGTCAAGGCCGATCGCCACCAAAAACTAATCAGCTGAGCGCCGGACCATATACTAGATTCCCATGAAGTTTGGAGACGATCCGATCAAAGTTACTCAAAAAATAAGGGTTTCGTCGACCTCCATGATTGACCACAAAGTGACCTTGACCTTTGACCTTGACCTTCAAAATTTTGTGTGCTGAAGGGTATCTCTATAGGACTCTGATATGCGAAGTTACAGGAGTTTCCAATAATAACTGTGGTCTACAGAGTGATCTAAACGTGGAAAAAAAATGATTAACCACAAACAAAAAAACAAAAAAACAAAAAAACAAAAAAACAAACAAAAAAACAAACATACAAGCTGACTAATACATCTTGCAAAAACTTCGTTTTGGCAAGATAAAAACAAACATACAAGCTGACTAATACATCTTGCAAAAACTTCGTTTTGGCAAGATAACAAAAAAAAAAACATATGTCACCCACAGGGTGAACCGTATCTTGCCAAAATGTGAACATGAGTGACTTGCTTCAGGTCACACTGAGGTGAACAGAACTGCTATCCACTAGAAGCGACTCTTTGAGGAATGTCTGCCCACGAGATATTGAAAGATTTTGATGAGAACTGAGGAAATAATTGTTTCATGAAAATTCCGTTTTTTCGTCATGACGTCATCAAATGACGTCATAGCGTCAAACTGTTTACATATCTGGGAAGCACTCATCAAGGGCATTCATATGAGGTATTACTCGATATGGTACCTACGATTTCAACATTTGACCTTGGGGTCAATAATTTTCGACCTCCAGCGCTAACCATGAAGGTCAAGGCCGATCGCCACCAAAAACTAATCAGCTGAGCGCCGGACCATATACTAGATTCCCATGAAGTTTGGAGACGATCCGATCAAAGTTACTCAAAAAATAAGGGTTTCGTCGACCTCCATGATTGACCACAAAGTGACCTTGACCTTTGACCTTGACCTTCAAAATTTTGTGTGCTGAAGGGTATCTCTATAGGACTCTGATATGCGAAGTTACATGCGAAGATATGCGAAGATATGGTACCTACGATTTCAACATTTGACCTTGGGGTCAATAATTTTCGACCTCCAGCGCTAACCATGAAGGTCAAGGCCGATCGCCACCAAAAACTAATCAGCTGAGCGCCGGACCATATACTAGATTCCCATGAAGTTTGGAGACGATCCGATCAAAGTTACTCAAAAAATAAGGGTTTCAACATTTGACCTTGGGGTCAATAATTTTCGACCTCCAGCGCTAACCATGAAGGTCAAGGCCGATCGCCACCAAAAACTAATCAGCTGAGCGCCGGACCATATACTAGATTCCCATGAAGTTTGGAGACGATCCGATCAAAGTTACTCAAAAAATAAGGGTTTCGTCGACCTCCATGATTGACCACAAAGTGACCTTGACCTTTGACCTTCAAAATTTTGTGTGCTGAAGGGTATCTCTATAGGACTCTGATATGCGAAGTTACAGGAGTTTCCAATAATAACTGTGGTCTACAGAGTGATCTAAACGTGGAAAAAAAATGATTAACCACAAACAAAAAAACAAAAAAACAAAAAAACAAAAAAACAAACAAAAAAACAAACATACAAGCTGACTAATACATCTTGCAAAAACTTCGTTTTGGCAAGATAATGAACATATGTCACCCACAGGGTGAACCGTATCTTGCCAAAATGTGAAAATTCCGTTTTTTCGTCATGACGTCATCAAATGACGTCATAGCGTCAAACTGTTTACAGATCTGGGAAGCACTCATCAAGGGCATTCATATGAGGTATTACTCGATATGGTACCTACGATTTCAAAATTTGACCTTGGGGTCAATAATTTTCGACCTCCAGCGCTAACCATGAAGGTCAAGGCCGATCGCCACCAAAAACTAATCAGCTGAGCGCCGGACCATATACTAGATTCCCATGAAGTTTGGAGACGATCCGATCAAAGTTACTCAAAAAATTAGTGTTTCGTCGACCTCCATGATTGACCACAAAGTGACCTTGACCTTTGACCTTGACCTTCAAAATTTTGTGTGCTGAAGGGTATCTCTATAGGACTCTGATATGCGAAGTTACAGGAGTTTCCAATAATAACTGTGGTCTACAGAGTGATCTAAACGTGAAAAAAAAATGATTAACCACAAACAAAAAAACAAAAAAATGAACAAATGTCACCCACAGGGTGAACCGTATCTTGCCAAAATGTGAAAATTCCGTTTTTTCGTCATGACGTCATCAAATGACGTCATAGCGTCAAACTGTTTACAGATCTGGGAAGCACTCATCAAGGGCATTCATATGAGGTATTACTCGATATGGTACCTACGATTTCAAAATTTGACCTTGGGGTCAATAATTTTCGACCTCCAGCGCTAACCATGAAGGTCAAGGCCGATCGCCACCAAAAACTAATCAGCTGAGCGCCGGACCATATACTAGATTCCCATGAAGTTTGGAGACGATCCGATCAAAGTTACTCAAAAAATTAGTGTTTCGTCGACCTCCATTATTGACCACAAAGTGACCTTGACCTTTGACCTTGACCTTCAAAATTCTGTGTGCTGAAGGGTATCTCTATAGGACTCTGATATGCGAAGTTACAGGAGTTTCCAATAATAACTGTGGTCTACAGAGTGATCTAAACGTGAAAAAAAAATGATTAACCACAAACAAAAAAACAAACAAACATACAAGCTGACTAATACATCTTGCAAAAACTTCGTTTTGGCAAGATAATAATTTTCGACCTCCAGCGCTAACCATGAAGGTCAAGGCCGATCGCCACCAGAAACTAATCAGCTGAGCGCCGGACCATATACTAGATTCCCATGAAGTTTGGAGACGATCCGATCAAAGTTACTCAAAAAATAAGGGTTTCGTTGACCTCCATGATTGACCGCAAAGTGACCTTGACCTTTGACCTTGACCTTCAAAATTTTGTGTGCTGAAGGGTATCTCTATGGGACTCTGATATGCGAAGTTACAGGAGTTTCCAATAATAACTGTGGTCTACAGAGTGATCTAAACGTGAAAAAAAAAATGATTAACCACAAACAGACAAACATACAAGCTGACTAATACATCTTGCAAAAACTTCGTTTTGGCAAGATAATAAAACATATGTCACCCACAGGGTGAACCGTATCTTGCCAAAATGTGAAAATTCCGTTTTTTCGTCATGACGTCATCAAATGACGTCATAGCGTCAAACTGTTTACAGATCTGGGAAGCACTCATCAAGGGCATTCATATGAGGTATTACTCGATATGGTACCTACGATTTCAAAATTTGACCTTGGGGTCAATAATTTTCGACCTCCAGCGCTAACCATGAAGGTCAAGGCCGATCGCCACCAAAAACTAATCAGCTGAGCGCCGGACCATATACTAGATTCCCATGAAGTTTGGAGACGATCCGATCAAAGTTACTCAAAAAATAAGGGTTTCGTTGACCTCCATGATTGACCACAAAGTGACCTTGACCTTTGACCTTGACCTTCAAAATTTTGTGTGCTGAAGGGTATCTCTATAGGACTCTGATCTGCGAAGTTACAGGAGTTTCCAATAATAACTGTGGTCTACAGAGTGATCTAAACAATGCGAACTAAAGCAATACAATATACATGAAAAGTGCAGTTTTTTCGTCATAACGCCGTCAAATGACGTCACATTGTCAAACTAGTTATATGTTTGGAAAGCACTCAACAAGGGCTTCAATTTGAGGTACTACTCGATATGGTAACTGAAACTTGAAAATTTTACCTTTTGGTCAAAATTGAATGACCTTCAAAATGACCTTGAAGGTCAAGGCCGATCGACACCAAAAACTAATCAGCTGAGCGCCATACCACACCCTATATACCCACCAAGTTTGGAGATCATAAGATCAAAGTTACTCAAAAAATAAGGGTTTCGTTGACCTCCATGATTGACCGCAAAGTGACCTTGACCTTTGACCTTGACCTTCAAAATTTTGTGTGCTGAAGGGTATCTCTAAAAGACTCTGATATGCGAACTTACAAGAGTTTCTAAAGGGAACTGTGCTCTACAGAGTGACCTAAACAATGCGAACTAAAGCAATACAATATACATGAAAAGTGCAGTTTTTTCGTCATAACGCCGTCAAATGACGTCACATTGTCAAACTAGTTATATGTTTGGAAAGCACTCAACAAGGGCTTCAATTTGAGGTACTACTCGATATGGTAACTGAAACTTGAAAATTTTACCTTTTGGTCAAAATTGAATGACCTTCAAAATGACCTTGAAGGTCAAGGCCGATCGACACCAAAAACTAATCAGCTGAACGCCATACCACACCCTATATACCCACCAAGTTTGGAGATCATAAGATCAAAGTTACTCAAAAAATAAGGGTTTCGTTGACCTCCATGATTGACCGCAAAGTGACCTTGACCTTTGACCTTGACCTTCAAAATTTTGTGTGCTGAAGGGTATCTCTATAGGACTCTGATTTGCGAAGTTACAGGAGTTTCCAATAATAACTGTGGTCTACAGAGTGATCTAAACGTGAAAAAAAAAAAGATTAACCACAAACAGACAAACATACAAGCTGACTAATACATCTTGCAAAAACTTCGTTTTGGCAAGATAATGAACATATGTCACCCACAGGGTGAACCGTATCTTGCCATTTGACCTTGACCTTAATAATTTCGTATGGTGAATAGTATGTCTTCATGACCAACGCACATGAAATATTGAAAGATTTTGATGAGAACTGAGGAAATAATTTTTTCATGAAAATTCCGTTTTTTCGTCATGACGTCATCAAATGACGTCATAGCGTCAAACTGTTTACAGATCTGGGAAGCACTCATCAAGGGCATTCATATGAGGTATTACTCGATATGGTACCTACGATTTCAAAATTTGACCTTGGGGTCAATAATTTTCGACCTCCAGCGCTAACCATGAAGGTCAAGGCCGATCGCCACCAAAAAATAATCAGCTGAGCGCCATACCACACCCTATATACCCACCAAGTTTGGAGATCATAAGATCAAAGTTACTCAAAAAATAAGGGTTTCGTTGACCTCCATGATTGACCGCAAAGTGACCTTGACCTTTGACCTTGACCTTCAAAATTTTGTGTGCTGAAGGGTATCTCTATAGGACTCTGATATGCGAAGTTACAGGAGTTTCCAATAATAACTGTGGTCTACAGAGTGATCTAAATGTGAAAAAAAAAATGATTAACCACAAACAGACAAACATACAAGCTGACTAATACATCTTGCAAAAACTTCGTTTTGGCAAGATAATAAACATATGTCACCCACAGGGTGAACCGTATCTTGCCAAAATGTGAACATGAGTGACTTGCTTCAGGTCACACTGAGGTGAACAGAACTGCTATCCACGAGAAGCGACTCTTTGAGGAATGTCTGCCCACGAGATATTCCGATGATAATCGTTCTAGAGAGTGACCTTGAAAAATACGTGTTTGCCTTATAACGTCGCCAAATGACGTCATTTATATAATGTCTAAAGCTTGACCTTGACCTATAAATGTCTAAAGCTTCACTTCGCAAAGTGACCTTGACCTTTGACCTTGACCTTGATAATTTCGTATGGTGAATAGTATGTCTTCATGACCAACGCACATGAAATATTGAAAGATTTTGATGAGAACTGAGGAAATAATTTTTTCATGAAAATTCCGTTTTTTCGTCATGACGTCATCAAATGACGTCATAGCGTCAAACTGTTTACAGATCTGGGAAGCACTCATCAAGGGCATTCATATGAGGTATTACTCGATATGGTACCTACGATTTCAAAATTTGACCTTGGGGTCAATAATTTTCGACCTCCAGCGCTAACCATGAAGGTCAAGGCCGATCGCCACCAAAAACTAATCAGCTGAGCGCCGGACCATATACTAGATTCCCATGAAGTTTGGAGACGATCCGATCAAAGTTACTCAAAAAATAAGGGTTTCGTTGACCTCCATGATTGACCGCAAAGTGACCTTGACCTTTGACCTTGACCTTCAAAATTTTGTGTGCTGAAGGGTATCTCTATAGGACTCTGATATGCGAAGTTACAGGAGTTTCCAATAATAACTGTGGTCTACAGAGTGATCTAAACGTGAAAAAAAAATGATTAACCACAAACAAATAAAACATATGTCACCCACAGGGTGAACCGTATCTTGCCAAAATGTGAAAATTCCGTTTTTTCGTCATGACGTCATCAAATGACGTCATAGCGTCAAACTGTTTACAGATCTGGGAAGCACTCATCAAGGGCATTCATATGAGGTATTACTCGATATGGTACCTACGATTTCAAAATTTGACCTTGGGGTCAATAATTTTCGACCTCCAGCGCTAACCATGAAGGTCAAGGCCGATCGCCACCAAAAACTAATCAGCTGAGCGCCGGACCATATACTAGATTCCCATGAAGTTTGGAGACGATCCGATCAAAGTTACTCAAAAAATTAGTGTTTTGTCGACCTCCATGATTGACCACAAAGTGACCTTGACCTTTGACCTTGACCTTCAAAATTTTGTGTGCTAAAGGGTATCTCTAAAAGACTCTGATATGCGAACTTACAAGAGTTTCCAAAGGGAACTGTGCTCTACAGAGTGACCTAAACAATGCGAACTAAAGCAATACAATATACATGAAAAGTGCAGTTTTTTCGTCATAACGCCGTCAAATGACGTCACATTGTCAAACTAGTTATATGTTTGGAAAGCACTCAACAAGGGCTTCAATTTGAGGTACTACTCGATATGGTAACTGAAACTTGAAAATTTTACCTTTTGGTCAAAATTGAATGACCTTCAAAATGACCTTGAAGGTCAAGGCCGATCGACACCAAAAACTAATCAGCTGAGCGCCATACCACACCCTATATACCCACTAAGTTTGAAGATCATAAGATCAAAGTTACTCAAAAAATAAGGGTTTCGTAATTTGACCTTGGGGTCAATAATTTTCGACCTCCAGCGCTAACCATGAAGGTCAAGGCCGATCGCCACCAAAAACGAATCAGCTGAGCGCCGGACCATATACTAGATTCCCATGAAGTTTGGAGACGATCCGATCAAAGTTACTCAAAAAATAAGGGTTTCGTTGACCTCCATGATTGACCGCAAAGTGACCTTGACCTTTGACCTTGACCTTCAAAATTTTGTGTGCTGAAGGGTATCTCTATAGGACTCTGATATGCGAAGTTACAGGAGTTTCCAATAATAACTGTGGTCTACAGAGTGATCTAAACGTGGAAAAAAAATGATTAACCACAAACAAAAAAACAAAAAAACAAAAAAACAAAAAAACAAACAAAAAAACAAACATACAAGCTGACTAATACATCTTGCAAAAACTTCGTTTTGGCAAGATAAAAACAAACATACAAGCTGACTAATACATCTTGCAAAAACTTCGTTTTGGCAAGATAACAAAAAAAATAACATATGTCACCCACAGGGTGAACCGTATCTTGCCAAAATGTGAACATGAGTGACTTGCTTCAGGTCACACTGAGGTGAACAGAACTGCTATCCACTAGAAGCGACTCTTTGAGGAATGTCTGCCCACGAGATATTGAAAGATTTTGATGAGAACTGAGGAAATAATTGTTTCATGAAAATTCCGTTTTTTCGTCATGACGTCATCAAATGACGTCATAGCGTCAAACTGTTTACATATCTGGGAAGCACTCATCAAGGGCATTCATATGAGGTATTACTCGATATGGTACCTACGATTTCAACATTTGACCTTGGGGTCAATAATTTTCGACCTCCAGCGCTAACCATGAAGGTCAAGGCCGATCGCCACCAAAAACTAATCAGCTGAGCGCCGGACCATATACTAGATTCCCATGAAGTTTGGAGACGATCCGATCAAAGTTACTCAAAAAATAAGGGTTTCGTCGACCTCCATGATTGACCACAAAGTGACCTTGACCTTTGACCTTGACCTTCAAAATTTTGTGTGCTGAAGGGTATCTCTATAGGACTCTGATATGCGAAGTTACATGCGAAGATATGCGAAGATATGGTACCTACGATTTCAACATTTGACCTTGGGGTCAATAATTTTCGACCTCCAGCGCTAACCATGAAGGTCAAGGCCGATCGCCACCAAAAACTAATCAGCTGAGCGCCGGACCATATACTAGATTCCCATGAAGTTTGGAGACGATCCGATCAAAGTTACTCAAAAAATAAGGGTTTCAACATTTGACCTTGGGGTCAATAATTTTCGACCTCCAGCGCTAACCATGAAGGTCAAGGCCGATCGCCACCAAAAACTAATCAGCTGAGCGCCGGACCATATACTAGATTCCCATGAAGTTTGGAGACGATCCGATCAAAGTTACTCAAAAAATAAGGGTTTCGTCGACCTCCATGATTGACCACAAAGTGACCTTGACCTTTGACCTTCAAAATTTTGTGTGCTGAAGGGTATCTCTATAGGACTCTGATATGCGAAGTTACAGGAGTTTCCAATAATAACTGTGGTCTACAGAGTGATCTAAACGTGGAAAAAAAATGATTAACCACAAACAAAAAAACAAAAAAACAAAAAAACAAAAAAACAAACAAAAAAACAAACATACAAGCTGACTAATACATCTTGCAAAAACTTCGTTTTGGCAAGATAATGAACATATGTCACCCACAGGGTGAACCGTATCTTGCCAAAATGTGAAAATTCCGTTTTTTCGTCATGACGTCATCAAATGACGTCATAGCGTCAAACTGTTTACAGATCTGGGAAGCACTCATCAAGGGCATTCATATGAGGTATTACTCGATATGGTACCTACGATTTCAAAATTTGACCTTGGGGTCAATAATTTTCGACCTCCAGCGCTAACCATGAAGGTCAAGGCCGATCGCCACCAAAAACTAATCAGCTGAGCGCCGGACCATATACTAGATTCCCATGAAGTTTGGAGACGATCCGATCAAAGTTACTCAAAAAATTAGTGTTTCGTCGACCTCCATGATTGACCACAAAGTGACCTTGACCTTTGACCTTGACCTTCAAAATTTTGTGTGCTGAAGGGTATCTCTATAGGACTCTGATATGCGAAGTTACAGGAGTTTCCAATAATAACTGTGGTCTACAGAGTGATCTAAACGTGAAAAAAAAATGATTAACCACAAACAAAAAAACAAAAAAATGAACAAATGTCACCCACAGGGTGAACCGTATCTTGCCAAAATGTGAAAATTCCGTTTTTTCGTCATGACGTCATCAAATGACGTCATAGCGTCAAACTGTTTACAGATCTGGGAAGCACTCATCAAGGGCATTCATATGAGGTATTACTCGATATGGTACCTACGATTTCAAAATTTGACCTTGGGGTCAATAATTTTCGACCTCCAGCGCTAACCATGAAGGTCAAGGCCGATCGCCACCAAAAACTAATCAGCTGAGCGCCGGACCATATACTAGATTCCCATGAAGTTTGGAGACGATCCGATCAAAGTTACTCAAAAAATTAGTGTTTCGTCGACCTCCATGATTGACCACAAAGTGACCTTGACCTTTGACCTTGACCTTCAAAATTCTGTGTGCTGAAGGGTATCTCTATAGGACTCTGATATGCGAAGTTACAGGAGTTTCCAATAATAACTGTGGTCTACAGAGTGATCTAAACGTGAAAAAAAAATGATTAACCACAAACAAAAAAACAAACAAACATACAAGCTGACTAATACATCTTGCAAAAACTTCGTTTTGGCAAGATAATAATTTTCGACCTCCAGCGCTAACCATGAAGGTCAAGGCCGATCGCCACCAGAAACTAATCAGCTGAGCGCCGGACCATATACTAGATTCCCATGAAGTTTGGAGACGATCCGATCAAAGTTACTCAAAAAATAAGGGTTTCGTTGACCTCCATGATTGACCGCAAAGTGACCTTGACCTTTGACCTTGACCTTCAAAATTTTGTGTGCTGAAGGGTATCTCTATGGGACTCTGATATGCGAAGTTACAGGAGTTTCCAATAATAACTGTGGTCTACAGAGTGATCTAAACGTGAAAAAAAAAATGATTAACCACAAACAGACAAACATACAAGCTGACTAATACATCTTGCAAAAACTTCGTTTTGGCAAGATAATAAAACATATGTCACCCACAGGGTGAACCGTATCTTGCCAAAATGTGAAAATTCCGTTTTTTCGTCATGACGTCATCAAATGACGTCATAGCGTCAAACTGTTTACAGATCTGGGAAGCACTCATCAAGGGCATTCATATGAGGTATTACTCGATATGGTACCTACGATTTCAAAATTTGACCTTGGGGTCAATAATTTTCGACCTCCAGCGCTAACCATGAAGGTCAAGGCCGATCGCCACCAAAAACTAATCAGCTGAGCGCCGGACCATATACTAGATTCCCATGAAGTTTGGAGACGATCCGATCAAAGTTACTCAAAAAATAAGGGTTTCGTTGACCTCCATGATTGACCACAAAGTGACCTTGACCTTTGACCTTGACCTTCAAAATTTTGTGTGCTGAAGGGTATCTCTATAGGACTCTGATCTGCGAAGTTACAGGAGTTTCCAATAATAACTGTGGTCTACAGAGTGATCTAAACAATGCGAACTAAAGCAATACAATATACATGAAAAGTGCAGTTTTTTCGTCATAACGCCGTCAAATGACGTCACATTGTCAAACTAGTTATATGTTTGGAAAGCACTCAACAAGGGCTTCAATTTGAGGTACTACTCGATATGGTAACTGAAACTTGAAAATTTTACCTTTTGGTCAAAATTGAATGACCTTCAAAATGACCTTGAAGGTCAAGGCCAATCGACACCAAAAACTAATCAGCTGAGCGCCATACCACACCCTATATACCCACCAAGTTTGGAGATCATAAGATCAAAGTTACTCAAAAAATAAGGGTTTCGTTGACCTCCATGATTGACCGCAAAGTGACCTTGACCTTTGACCTTGACCTTCAAAATTTTGTGTGCTGAAGGGTATCTCTATAGGACTCTGATTTGCGAAGTTACAGGAGTTTCCAATAATAACTGTGGTCTACAGAGTGATCTAAACGTGAAAAAAAAAAAGATTAACCACAAACAGACAAACATACAAGCTGACTAATACATCTTGCAAAAACTTCGTTTTGGCAAGATAATGAACATATGTCACCCACAGGGTGAACCGTATCTTGCCATTTGACCTTGACCTTAATAATTTCGTATGGTGAATAGTATGTCTTCATGACCAACGCACATGAAATATTGAAAGATTTTGATGAGAACTGAGGAAATAATTTTTTCATGAAAATTCCGTTTTTTCGTCATGACGTCATCAAATGACGTCATAGCGTCAAACTGTTTACAGATCTGGGAAGCACTCATCAAGGGCATTCATATGAGGTATTACTCGATATGGTACCTACGATTTCAAAATTTGACCTTGGGGTCAATAATTTTCGACCTCCAGCGCTAACCATGAAGGTCAAGGCCGATCGCCACCAAAAAATAATCAGCTGAGCGCCATACCACACCCTATATACCCACCAAGTTTGGAGATCATAAGATCAAAGTTACTCAAAAAATAAGGGTTTCGTTGACCTCCATGATTGACCGCAAAGTGACCTTGACCTTTGACCTTGACCTTCAAAATTTTGTGTGCTGAAGGGTATCTCTATAGGACTCTGATATGCGAAGTTACAGGAGTTTCCAATAATAACTGTGGTCTACAGAGTGATCTAAATGTGAAAAAAAAAATGATTAACCACAAACAGACAAACATACAAGCTGACTAATACATCTTGCAAAAACTTCGTTTTGGCAAGATAATAAACATATGTCACCCACAGGGTGAACCGTATCTTGCCAAAATGTGAACATGAGTGACTTGCTTCAGGTCACACTGAGGTGAACAGAACTGCTATCCACTAGAAGCGACTCTTTGAGGAATGTCTGCCCACGAGATATTCCGATGATAATCGTTCTAGAGAGTGACCTTGAAAAATACGTGTTTGCCTTATAACGTCACCAAATGACGTCATTTATATAATGTCTAAAGCTTGACCTTGACCTATAAATGTCTAAAGCTTCACTTCGCAAAGTGACCTTGACCTTTGACCTTGACCTTGATAATTTCGTATGGTGAATAGTATGTCTTCATGACCAACGCACATGAAATATTGAAAGATTTTGATGAGAACTGAGGAAATAATTTTTTCATGAAAATTCCGTTTTTTCGTCATGACGTCATCAAATGACGTCATAGCGTCAAACTGTTTACAGATCTGGGAAGCACTCATCAAGGGCATTCATATGAGGTATTACTCGATATGGTACCTACGATTTCAAAATTTGACCTTGGGGTCAATAATTTTCGACCTCCAGCGCTAACCATGAAGGTCAAGGCCGATCGCCACCAAAAACTAATCAGCTGAGCGCCGGACCATATACTAGATTCCCATGAAGTTTGGAGACGATCCGATCAAAGTTACTCAAAAAATTAGTGTTTTGTCGACCTCCATGATTGACCACAAAGTGACCTTGACCTTTGACCTTGACCTTCAAAATTTTGTGTGCTAAAGGGTATCTCTAAAAGACTCTGATATGCGAACTTACAAGAGTTTCCAAAGGGAACTGTGCTCTACAGAGTGACCTAAACAATGCGAACTAAAGCAATACAATATACATGAAAAGTGCAGTTTTTTCGTCATAACGCCGTCAAATGACGTCACATTGTCAAACTAGTTATATGTTTGGAAAGCACTCAACAAGGGCTTCAATTTGAGGTACTACTCGATATGGTAACTGAAACTTGAAAATTTTACCTTTTGGTCAAAATTGAATGACCTTCAAAATGACCTTGAAGGTCAAGGCCGATCGACACCAAAAACTAATCAGCTGAGCGCCATACCACACCCTATATACCCACCAAGTTTGGAGATCATAAGATCAAAGTTACTCAAAAAATAAGGGTTTCGTTGACCTCCATGATTGACCGCAAAGTGACCTTGACCTTTGACCTTGACCTTCAAAATTTTGTGTGCTGAAGGGTATCTCTAAAAGACTCTGATATGCGAACTTACAAGAGTTTCCAAAGGGAACTGTGCTCTACAGAGTGACCTAAACAATGCGAACTAAAGCAATACAATATACATGAAAAGTGCAGTTTTTTCGTCATAACGCCGTCAAATGACGTCACATTGTCAAACTAGTTATATGTTTGGAAAGCACTCAACAAGGGCTTCAATTTGAGGTACTACTCGATATGGTAACTGAAACTTGAAAATTTTACCTTTTGGTCAAAATTGAATGACCTTCAAAATGACCTTGAAGGTCAAGGCCGATCGACACCAAAAACTAATCAGCTGAGCGCCATACCACACCCTATATACCCACCAAGTTTGGAGATCATAAGATCAAAGTTACTCAAAAAATAAGGGTTTCGTTGACCTCCATGATTGACCGCAAAGTGACCTTGACCTTTGACCTTGACCTTCAAAATTTTGTGTGCTGAAGGGTATCTCTATAGGACTCTGATATGCGAAGTTACAGGAGTTTCCAATAATAACTGTGGTCTACAGAGTGATCTAAACGTGAAAAAAAAAAATGATTAACCACAAACAGACAAACATACAAGCTGACTAATACATCTTGCAAAAACTTCGTTTTGGCAAGATAATAAACATATGTCACCCACAGGGTGAACCATATCTTGCCAAAATGTGAACATGAGTGACTTGCTTCAGGTCACACTGAGGTGAACAGAACTGCTATCCACTAGAAGCGACTCTTTGAGGAATGTCTGCCCACGAGATATTCCGATGATAATCGTTCTAGAGAGTGACCTTGAAAAATACGTGTTTGCCTTATAACGTCACCAAATGACGTCATTTATATAATGTCTAAAGCTTGACCTTGACCTATAAATGTCTAAAGCTTCACTTCGCAAAGTGACCTTGACCTTTGACCTTGACCTTAATAATTTCGTATGGTGAATAGTATGTCTTCATGACCAACGCACATGAAATATTGAAAGATTTTGATGAGAACTGAGGAAATAATTTTTTCATGAAAATTCCGTTTTTTCGTCATGACGTCATCAAATGACGTCATAGCGTCAAACTGTTAACAGATCTGGGAAGCACTCATCAAGGGCATTCATACGAGGTATTACTCGATATGGTACCTACGATTTCAAAATTTGACCTTGGGGTCAATAATTTTCGACCTCCAGCGCTAACCATGAAGGTCAAGGCCGATCGCCACCAAAAACTAATCAGCTGAGCGCCGGACCATATACTAGATTCCCATGAAGTTTGGAGACGATCCGACCAAAGTTACTCAAAAAATAAGGGTTTCGTTGACCTCCATGATTGACCGCAAAGTGACCTTGACCTTTGACCTTGACCTTCAAAATTTTGTGTGCTGAAGGGTATCTCTATAGGACTCTGATATGCGAAGTTACAGGAGTTTCCAATAATAACTGTGGTCTACAGAGTGATCTAAACGTGAAAAAAAATGATTAACCACAAACAACAAAAAAATAATTTTCGACCTCCAGCGCTAACCATGAAGGTCAAGGCCGATCGCCACCAAAAACTAATCAGCTGAGCGCCGGACCATATACTAGATTCCCATGAAGTTTGGAGACGATCCGATCAAAGTTACTCAAAAAATAAGGGTTTCGTTGACCTCCATGATTGACCGCAAAGTGACCTTGACCTTTGACCTTGACCTTCAAAATTTTGTGTGCTGAAGGGTATCTCTATAGGACTCTGATATGCGAAGTTACAGGAGTTTCCAATAATAACTGTGGTCTACAGAGTGATCTAAACGTGAAAAAAAAATGATTAACCACAAACAGACAAACATATGAACATATGTCACCCACAGGGTGAACCGTATCTTGCCAAAATGTGAAAATTCCGTTTTTTCGTCATGACGTCATCAAATGACGTCATAGCGTCAAACTGTTTACAGATCTGGGAAGCACTCATCAAGGGCATTCATATGAGGTATTACTCGATATGGTACCTACGATTTCAAAATTTGACCTTGGGGTCAATAATTTTCGACCTCCAGCGCTAACCATGAAGGTCAAGGCCGATCGCCACCAAAAACTAATCAGCTGAGCGCCGGACCATATACTAGATTCCCATGAAGTTTGGAGACGATCCGATCAAAGTTACTCAAAAAATTAGTGTTTCGTCGACCTCCATGATTGACCATAAAGTGACCTTGACCTTTGACCTTGACCTTCAAAATTTTGTGTGCTGAAGGGTATCTCTATAGGACTCTGATATGCGAAGTTACAGGAGTTTCCAATAATAACTGTGGTCTACAGAGTGATCTAAACGTGAAAAAAAAATGATTAACCACAAACAAAAAAACAAACAAACAAACAGACAAACAGACAAACATACAAGCTGACTAATACATCTTGCAAAAACTTCGTTTTGGCAAGATAACAAACAGACAAACAGACAAACATACAAGCTGACTAATACATCTTGCAAAAACTTCGTTTTGGCAAGATAACAAGCTGACTAATACATCTTGCAAAAACTTCGTTTTGGCAAGATAAAAATAAACATATGTCACCCACAGGGTGAACCGTATCTTGCCAAAATGTGAACATGAGTGACTTGCTTCAGGTCACACTGAGGTGAACAGAACTGCTATCCACTAGAAGCGACTCTTTGAGGAATGTCTGCCCACGAGATATTCCGATGATAATCGTTCTAGAGAGTGACCTTGAAAAATACGTGTTTGCCTTATAACGTCACCAAATGATGTCATTTATATAATGTCTAAAGCTTGACCTTGACCTATAAATGTCTAAAGCTTCACTTCGCAAAGTGACCTTGACCTTTGACCTTGACCTTAATAATTTCGTATGGTGAATAGTATGTCTTCATGACCAACGCACATGAAATATTGAAAGATTTTGATGAGAACTGAGGAAATAATTTTTTCATGAAAATTCCGTTTTTTCGTCATGACGTCATCAAATGACGTCATAGCGTCAAACTGTTTACAGATCTGGGAAGCACTCATCAAGGGCATTCATATGAGGTATTACTCGATATGGTACCTACGATTTCAAAATTTGACCTTGGGGTCAATAATTTTCGACCTCCAGCGCTAACCATGAAGGTCAAGGCCGATCGCCACCAAAAACTAATCAGCTGAGCGCCGGACCATATACTAGATTCCCATGAAGTTTGGAGACGATCCGATCAAAGTTACTCAAAAAATAAGGGTTTCGTTGACCTCCATGATTGCCGCAAAGTGACCTTGACCTTTGACCTTGACCTTCAAAATTTTGTGTGCTGAAGGGTATCTCTATAGGACTCTGATATGCGAAGTTACAGGAGTTTCCAATAATAACTGTGGTCTACAGAGTGATCTAAACGTGAAAAAAAATGATTAACCACAAACAACAAAAAAATGAACATATGTCACCCACAGGGTGAACCGTATCTTGCCAAAATGTGAAAATTCCGTTTTTTCGTCATGACGTCATCAAATGACGTCATAGCGTCAAACTGTTTACAGATCTGGGAAGCACTCATCAAGGGCATTCATATGAGGTATTACTCGATATGGTACCTACGATTTCAAAATTTGACCTTGGGGTCAATAATTTTCGACCTCCAGCGCTAACCATGAAGGTCAAGGCCGATCGCCACCAAAAACTAATCAGCTGAGCGCCGGACCATATACTAGATTCCCATGAAGTTTGGAGACGATCCGATCAAAGTTACTCAAAAAATTAGTGTTTCGTCGACCTCCATGATTGACCACAAAGTGACCTTGACCTTTGACCTTGACCTTCAAAATTTTGTGTGCTGAAGGGTATCTCTATAGGACTCTGATATGCGAAGTTACAGGAGTTTCCAATAATAACTGTGGTCTACAGAGTGATCTAAACGTGAAAAAAAAATGATTAACCACAAACAAAAAAACAAAAAAATGAACATATGTCACCCACAGGGTGAACCGTATCTTGCCAAAATGTGAAAATTCCGTTTTTTCGTCATGACGTCATCAAATGACGTCATAGCGTCAAACTGTTTACAGATCTGGGAAGCACTCATCAAGGGCATTCATATGAGGTATTACTCGATATGGTACCTACGATTTCAAAATTTGACCTTGGGGTCAATAATTTTCGACCTCCAGCGCTAACCATGAAGGTCAAGGCCGATCGCCACCAAAAACTAATCAGCTGAGCGCCGGACCATATACTAGATTCCCATGAAGTTTGGAGACGATCTGATCAAAGTTACTCAAAAAATTAGTGTTTCGTCGACCTCCATGATTGACCACAAAGTGACCTTGACCTTTGACCTTGACCTTCAAAATTTTGTGTGCTGAAGGGTATCTCTATAGGACTCTGATATGCGAAGTTCAGGAGTTTCCAATAATAACTGTGGTCTACAGAGTGATCTAAACGTGAAAAAAAAATGATTAACCACAAACAAAAAAACAAACAAACATACAAGCTGACTAATACATCTTGCAAAAACTTCGTTTTGGCAAGATAATAATTTTCGACCTCCAGCGCTAACCATGAAGGTCAAGGCCGATCGCCACCAAAAACTAATCAGCTGAGCGCCGGACCATATACTAGATTCCCATGAAGTTTGGAGACGATCCGATCAAAGTTACTCAAAAAATTAGTGTTTTGTCGACCTCCATGATTGACCACAAAGTGACCTTGACCTTTGACCTTGACCTTCAAAATTTTGTGTGCTGAAGGGTATCTCTATAGGACTCTGATATGCGAAGTTACAGGAGTTTCCAATAATAACTGTGGTCTACAGAGTGATCTAAACGTGAAAAAAAAATGATTAACCACAAACAAAAAAACAAACAAACAAACAGACAAACATACAAGCTGACTAATACATCTTGCAAAAACTTCGTTTTGGCAAGATAACAAACAGACAAACAGACAAACATACAAGCTGACTAATACATCTTGCAAAAACTTCGTTTTGGCAAGATAACAAGCTGACTAATACATCTTGCAAAAACTTCGTTTTGGCAAGATAAAAATAAACATATGTCACCCACAGGGTGAACCGTATCTTGCCAAAATGTGAACATGAGTGACTTGCTTCAGGTCACACTGAGGTGAACAGAACTGCTATCCACTAGAAGCGACTCTTTGAGGAATGTCTGCCCACGAGATATTCCGATGATAATCGTTCTAGAGAGTGACCTTGAAAAATACGTGTTTGCCTTATAACGTCACCAAATGACGTCATTTATATAATGTCTAAAGCTTGACCTTGACCTATAAATGTCTAAAGCTTCACTTCGCAAAGTGACCTTGACCTTTGACCTTGACCTTAATAATTTCGTATGGTGAATAGTATGTCTTCATGACCAACGCACATGAAATATTGAAAGATTTTGATGAGAACTGAGGAAATAATTTTTTCATGAAAATTCCGTTTTTTCGTCATGACGTCATCAAATGACGTCATAGCGTCAAACTGTTTACAGATCTGGGAAGCACTCATCAAGGGCATTCATATGAGGTATTACTCGATATGGTACCTACGATTTCAAAATTTGACCTTGGGGTCAATAATTTTCGACCTCCAGCGCTAACCATGAAGGTCAAGGCCGATCGCCACCAAAAACTAATCAGCTGAGCGCCGGACCATATACTAGATTCCCCTGAAGTTTGGAGACGATCCGATCAAAGTTACTCAAAAAATAAGGGTTTCGTTGACCTCCATGATTGACCGCAAAGTGACCTTGACCTTTGACCTTGACCTTCAAAATTTTGTGTGCTGAAGGGTATCTCTATAGGACTCTGATATGCGAAGTTACAGGAGTTTCCAATAATAACTGTGGTCTACAGAGTGATCTAAACGTGAAAAAAAATGATTAACCACAAACAACAAAAAAATGAACATATGTCACCCACAGGGTGAACCGTATCTTGCCAAAATGTGAAAATTCCGTTTTTTCGTCATGACGTCATCAAATGACGTCATAGCGTCAAACTGTTTACAGATCTGGGAAGCACTCATCAAGGGCATTCATATGAGGTATTACTCGATATGGTACCTACGATTTCAAAATTTGACCTTGGGGTCAATAATTTTCGACCTCCAGCGCTAACCATGAAGGTCAAGGCCGATCGCCACCAAAAACTAATCAGCTGAGCGCCGGACCATATACTAGATTCCCATGAAGTTTGGAGACGATCCGATCAAAGTTACTCAAAAAATTAGTGTTTCGTCGACCTCCATGATTGACCACAAAGTGACCTTGACCTTTGACCTTGACCTTCAAAATTTTGTGTGCTGAAGGGTATCTCTATAGGACTCTGATATGCGAAGTTACAGGAGTTTCCAATAATAACTGTGGTCTACAGAGTGATCTAAACGTGAAAAAAAAATGATTAACCACAAACAAAAAAACAAACAAACATACAAGCTGACTAATACATCTTGCAAAAACTTCGTTTTGGCAAGATAATAATTTTCGACCTCCAGCGCTAACCATGAAGGTCAAGGCCGATCGCCACCAAAAACTAATCAGCTGAGCGCCGGACCATATACTAGATTCCCATGAAGTTTGGAGACGATCCGATCAAAGTTACTCAAAAAATAAGGGTTTCGTTGACCTCCATGATTGACCGCAAAGTGACCTTGACCTTTGACCTTGACCTTCAAAATTTTGTGTGCTGAAGGGTATCTCTATAGGACTCTGATATGCGAAGTTACAGGAGTTTCCAATAATAACTGTGGTCTACAGAGTGATCTAAACGTGAAAAAAAAATGATTAACCACAAACAGACAAACATACAAGCTGACTAATTAATACATCTTGCAAAAACTTCGTTTTGGCAAGATAATAAAACATATGTCACCCACAGGGTGAACCGTATCTTGCCAAAATGTGAAAATTCCGTTTTTTCGTCATGACGTCATAAAATGACGTCGTAGCGTCAAACTGTTTACAGATCTGGGAAGCACTCATCAAGGGCATTCATATGAGGTATTACTCGATATGGTACCTACGATTTCAAAATTTGACCTTGGGGTCAATAATTTTCGACCTCCAGCGCTAACCATGAAGGTCAAGGCCGATCGCCACCAAAAACTAATCAGCTGAGCGCCGGACCATATACTAGATTCCCATGAAGTTTGGAGACGATCCGATCAAAGTTACTCAAAAAATAAGGGTTTCGTTGACCTCCATGATTGACCGCAAAGTGACCTTGACCTTTGACCTTGACCTTCAAAATTTTGTGTGCTGAAGGGTATCTCTATAGGACTCTGATATGCGAAGTTACAGGAGTTTCCAATAATAACTGTGGTCTACAGAGTGATCTAAACAATGCGAACTAAAGCAATACAATATACATGAAAAGTGCAGTTTTTTCGTCATAACGCCGTCAAATGACGTCACATTGTCAAACTAGTTATATGTTTGGAAAGCACTCAACAAGGGCTTCAATTTGAGGTACTACTCGATATGGTAACTGAAACTTGAAAATTTTACCTTTTGGTCAAAATTGAATGACCTTCAAAATGACCTTGAAGGTCAAGGCCGATCGACACCAAAAACTAATCAGCTGAGCGCCATACCACACCCTATATACCCACCAAGTTTGGAGATCATAAGATCAAAGTTACTCAAAAAATAAGGGTTTCGTTGACCTCCATGATTGACCGCAAAGTGACCTTGACCTTTGACCTTGACCTTCAAAATTTTGTGTGCTGAAGGGTATCTCTAAAAGACTCTGATATGCGAACTTACAAGAGTTTCCAAAGGGAACTGTGCTCTACAGAGTGACCTAAACAATGCGAACTAAAGCAATACAATATACATGAAAAGTGCAGTTTTTTCGTCATAACGCCGTCAAATGACGTCACATTGTCAAACTAGTTATATGTTTGGAAAGCACTCAACAAGGGCTTCAATTTGAGGTACTACTCGATATGGTAACTGAAACTTGAAAATTTTACCTTTTGGTCAAAATTGAATGACCTTCAAAATGACCTTGAAGGTCAAGGCCAATCGACACCAAAAACTAATCAGCTGAGCGCCATACCACACCCTATATACCCACCAAGTTTGGAGATCATAAGATCAAAGTTACTCAAAAAATAAGGGTTTCGTTGACCTCCATGATTGACCGCAAAGTGACCTTGACCTTTGACCTTGACCTTCAAATTTTTGTGTGCTGAAGGGTATCTCTATAGGACTCTGATATGCGAAGTTACAGGAGTTTCCAATAATAACTGTGGTCTACAGAGTGATCTAAACGTGAAAAAAAAAATGATTAACCACAAACAGACAAACATACAAGCTGACTAATACATCTTGCAAAAACTTCGTTTTGGCAAGATAACAAATAACATCGGGAGCGGTAGACAAGATGGGGAGAGAGGGGGAAGGACACAAACACAACATTTGAGAGCAGGGACCGAGAGACATGGAGACATCGAGAGATCTGTGGGAGGGAGAGGGCTTTGGGGGGGGCATGGGAAGGGGGGGTGGGAGAGGTATAAAACATATGGACACTGCCAGGACTTCCAGGAAAGAAGTTGGAATTTCAAACAAGGTGGATCTGGGGTGAATTAGTGGGGGTAGAAAAGATCAAGGTTTTGGATGGGGGAAGATAAGAGATGGTGGTGAACAGCTGTTTTAAAGACCTGGAGGGAGGAGTGGGATTGAAGGGAGTGTGGGAGTTTGTTCCAGAGGCGGGAGAAAAGAGGAATGAAAGAGTGAAGGTGAGCAGAGAGCCGTGATTTCGGCAGTTTAACCATCAGAGGGTTGCTGGCAGATCTTGTGCGACCTGTAGGAATATTTGGGGGACAGAGCACAGAGAGAGCTGGGGGAGCAAGGCCGGAGAGGAGTCGGTAGAAGACAGAAAGACCACCTACCTGCCTGAGGTGAGTGAGTGAAAGGCCCTCAGAGATAGCTTCATCGCAGGAGATTCCAATGATTCTGAAAGCTTTGGATTCAACAGCGTGAAGCCGAGCTAGGTGTGAGGCAGGAGCACCAGCCCATAGGGGAGAACAATATTCCATCGAGCTGCAGATGAAAGCCTTCTATGTGGTGAGGAGCTCAGGTGTGCCTAGGAAGGACTTCGCACGACGGAGGATGCCCAGTCGGCGACTGGCTTTGGAGGCCAGCTTGGAAATGTGGTTTTCCCAAGAAAGATCATGGCAGATATTGAGACACAAAAGCTTGAGCGACAGAACTTCTTGGAGAGGATTGTTGAGAAAGTAGATGGGAGGGTTGTCCAGTCGATCATTTCGGAGAGACATAGTAAGAGTGTGAGATTTGTCAGGATTGAAAGACATGTTCCACTTGTTTGACCAGTCTGTGATTTTGTCCAGGTCTTCAGAGAGTGAGGAGGCTGCAGACTGCCGATCTGAGGGAAGAGAAATGGAGCGGCAGAGAGTGGAGTCATCAGCAAAGAGATAGAGAGGATTTTCCAGAGAGTCGGAGAGATCATTGATAAAGACCAGAAAAAGCACAGGGCCCAGCACACTGCTTTGGGGAACTCCAGCCTGAACAGGAAGGGGAGATGAGAGAAATCCATTCAGGGCCACACGTTGACTCCGACCAGAGAGGAAGTCCGCAAGCCATGCATGGAGATTTCCATGGATACCATAGGAGGAGAGTTTGGTGAGCAGAGCTGGGTGCCAGACCGTATCGAAGGCACGTGATATGTAAAGGGAGACAGCTCTGATTTCCTGTTTGGCATTGAGGACCTCCATCCATTGTTGAGACAGCAGAAGCAGCATGTCCAGAGGAGAGTGACCTGGTTTGAAACCAAATTAATGATCAGAGATCAAGCCATTGGAGCAGAGGAAAGATTTCATATCTGAAGCAATGATGGATTCCATGACTTTGCTGATAATTGGGAGCAGGCTGATTGGTCTGTAGTTGCAAGGATCTGTTTTTGCACCTTTTTTGTGTAAAGCGGTAATGTTTGCTGATTTCCAGGATGCTGGCAGATGACCTTGAGCAAAAGATAGGGTGAAAGGAACAGAGAGAGGGTGAGATAGAGCGGCAGAGCAGGATTTTAGGACCCGTGGGCTGATGCCATCTGGTCCAGTTGCAGAATCAGAGTCGAGGTTTGACAAAAACTCCTCACCTTGTCAGGAGAGAAGGACACAGAGTCCAGGAGCAGTTGGTTTCGACTGGGAAAGGTGGGAACAGAGAGAGATGGGTTTGGGACTAAGGATTTTGAGGCAAACACAGAGTTGAGGCATTCGGCTTTGTCACGTGCGATGTGAACTGTGTGGCCATTTGAGGTAAGGGAGGGGATGGAGGGGGAACAAACACCAGAAACGGATTTGACCAGACGCCACCAGGATTTGGAGGAAGGAGACAGGTTTGAGAGTTCATTCTTGAGTGAGGAGAGATAGTGCTTCATGGCACTCCTGAGGGTAGACACACATTTGGTCCGAGCTTGGTGGAAGGAACTGAGATTGCCTTCAGTTGGACTAGCCTTCCAAGAGGCAAAGGCAAGTTGTTTAAGGGCAACTGCCTCACCACAAGATTCAGTGTACCATGGACGGGAGGAAGGGTAAGACAACTGAAGGCGAGATGGGATAAATCTGTGCATGAGAGAGATCAGTTTGCTTTGGAAGAATTCCCAGGAAGAATTGATGTCAGAGGCAGTGGAGATGGGAGACCAATCCAGACGATTGATGGCTGCTTGAAGACCGTCCCAGTCGGCCTGAGTGAAATGCCAGACTCGTCGACGCTGAGGAGGCTCTCTGAGAATGGCCAGAGAGATGTCCACTTTGACAAGCACATGATCAGAAGAACCGATTGGAGCAGAAGAAGCGCAACAGACATTAGCAGGGAAGTTTGTCATAACCAAGTCTAGAAGAGAAGATACTCCATTGGCTGAGATCCGGGTCGGGAAATTGACAGATTGTGTCAATCCCAGTGAGTCACAGAAGTCCTTTGCTGAGGTGCCATGACTGGTGAGAGAGGAACCCACACCCAACCAGGTGGCATGATGACAGTTGAAGTCACCACATATGAGGAAGAGAGAGTTGGGATGAGTGGATAGAAGTTGGTCCATGTTGTCAGACAGTGAAATGTAGATGGAGTCATCACTGTTTGGGGGACGGTACAGAACACATATGAACAAAAGGAGGGAGCGGAGAGGAAGCCGTAGCCAGAGGTACTCCTGGGGGTGATGAGGAGAGAGGGCAGTGCAAGGAGAGTGAGGAAGAGAGTTTTTGATAAAGATAGCCACCCCACCACCAGGACGAGGCTCAGGTCCGGAGGAGGGAGTAACCAGGAAGAGATATTAAGGAATCAGAGACATCTTGAAGGAGGAAAGTCTTTGTTAAGCAGATCAAGTCTGGCTTGTCAGAATAAACCTGTATGGAGAGATCAGTCAGGTTTGAGCGAAGGCCCCGGATGTTTGAGGTCCATACCGTTAACGAAGAGAGAGAGGGGGAGCATCGGGTACAGGACAGGGGAGGGGAGGGTTAGGGTAAGATGAAGCATGAGAGGGGGAGGTAGGGAGAGCAGTTGATAGTGTGTCAGAGATTGCAGAAGAGTTCCAAGAAAGGGAAGGATGAGGAGGATGAAAGGTTTGATGGTGAAGGGATGAGGCACAGTGAGGGGTTGTTTGAGGGGGGGCAGAGGAAAGTAGAAGGTTGGGGGGGGGGTGGAGGTATGAGACAGAAGGGAGACGAAGTGGGGAGGAGGCAGCTTTGAGGAGGAGGAGGGAGGAGGGAGAATTGGAGAGGAATGGTATGGGGGGAGATTTGAATGGGAGGGTTTGGGGGGGAGTTTTGAAGGGGAGGGGCAAGGGGGGAGTTTAGGAGGGAAGGGGCAAGGGGGAAGTTTAGAAGTGGAGGGGCAAGGGGGGAGTTTAGGAGTGTAGGGGCAAGGGGAGGGATTTGGAGGGGAGGGGCAAGGGGGGAGTTTAGGAGGGGAAGGGCAAGGGGGGAGTTCAGGAGTGGAGGGGCAATGGGGGAGTTTAAGAGTGGAGGGGCAAGGGGGGAGTTTAGGAGTGTAGGTGCAAGGGGGGGGATTTGGATGGGAGGGGCAAGAGGGGAGTTTAGAAAGTGGATGATTAATGAAAGACGAACATTGATAACAAATTGGGTTTGTTGTGATTTTCAAGTTAGCAATTCGATTCAGGACGATGGAGGAGGGATGGAATGAATGTGAATTTAGACCACGTAGTGAGGGAGATGTATAAGATATTGAATTTCTTTTTTTTGAAGTGGAATGAGTTGGAGAGGACATTGAGAAAAGCCTTTTAAATAGGAAGAAAAACAGCGTGTTGTAATATACCACTGAATAAAACACTGAAGGGGGAAGGTTAAACATATTTAAATAATATTTAAACAGAACCGTGAACAATCTTATATGCACAAAATACCAACGGGGGGAGAGCCGAGAGGGACCACCACGAGTCACGTGAACAGGGCAAAAGGTGGATGGCAAGGAGATAATGGGGGCGGAGCGAACAGCACACCTGGACAGAAAATACAGGATGAGACAACAGTACACGTGGAGAAAAGAAAATAAATGTTTTTTTTTTTTTTTTTTTTTTTTTTAGGGTGGGGGGATGGGGATTTAGAACGTTAGACAGAGTATTATGTTCGGGGTAGAAGGGAAAAAACTAAGAGCCAAGCAAAACACGCTTAAGTTAACAAACACCGATGGGGGTACAACTACAAGGCCGCACACGAGGAGCAGAACACGATTAATTAATTACGAGTTACAGGAAATTCAAACCAAAACTAACTATAATCAAACAATAACGCATGGACGATAAAATAACGGGTTGGAATTTGACAAACACACGAATGAAAAAATAACTTCGCGTTGGATGCCCGGAGAGAACCAGGCCTCAAGGGTGCAAGCTTCAACAACTAGGCCGCGTGGCACGAAATACTCGACTATTTTTTACAGGTATGAAAGATTAACACCGATAAATCTCCCGAGGGACATGCAAAAGGTACACACACGTAAGATAAATACAGTTTCGACAAAAATACAAATGTGACAATTACTTAACTTCGAGCGTGCGTGAAGATCGTGGAACAGCCAACTCTATTGCCCAGAAACAACTTGCTTTCGTCTCCTGGAAAGCAAATCCAATGGAAGGAAATCTCATTTCCTTCCACAAAGCCCGAAACAAGTGTGTGTCCACCCTCAGGAGAGCCAGGAAACAATATCTCTCCGTTCTCAGGACAGAACTCTCTTATCTGTCTCCCTCTTCCAAATTCTGATGGCATATGGTCAAATCTGTTTCTGGTGTTTGTTCCCCCTCCATCCCCTCCCTCACCTCAAACGGCCACACGGCTGACTCCACACGTGAAAAAGCTGAATGCCTCAACTCTGTGTTTGCCTCTAAATCTTGTGTCCAAAACCCATCCCTCTCTGTACCCACCGTACCCAGTCGTACCCAGCCGCTCCTGGACTCCTGACCTTTCCTTTCCTCCTGACAAGGTGGAAAAGTTTCTGTCAACCCTCGACTCTGATTCTGCAACTGGACCTGACGGCATCAGCCCACGGGTCATAAAATCCTGTTCTTCCACTCTTTCACTCCCTCTCTCTGTTCTCTTCACTCTCTCTTTTGCTCAAGGTCATCTGCCATCTGCTTGGAAATCTGCCAACATCACCGCTTTGCACAAAAAAGGCGCAAAAACAGATCCCAGCAACTACAGACCAATCAGCCTTCTCCCAATTATCAACAAAGTCATGGAATCCATCATTGCTTCAGAAATGAAATCTTTCCTCTTCTCCAAAGGCTTGATCTCTGATCATCAATTTGGTTTCAGACCTGGTCACTCTACTATAGGCATGCATGCTGCTTCTGCTTTCTCAACAATGGATGGAGGTCCTCAATGCCAAACAGGAAATTAGAGCTGTATCCCTTGACATATCACATGCCTTCGATATGGTCTGGCACCCCGCTCTGCTCACCAAACTCTCCTCTTTTGGTATCCATGGAAATCTCCACGCATGGCTGGTGGACTTCCTCTCCAGTCGTAGTCAACGTGTGGCCCTGAATGGGTTTCTCTCATCTCCTCTTCCTGTTCAGGCTGAAGTTCCCCAAGGCAGTGTTCTGGGCCCTTTGCTTTTTCTGGTCTTCATCAATGATCTCTCTGACTCTTGAAAATCCTCTCTATCTCTTTGCTGATGACTCTACTCTCTGTCGCTCCATTCTTCATCCCTCAGATCGGCAGTCTCCAGCGTCCTCACTCTCTGCAGACCTGGACAAAATCACAGACTGGGCAAACAAGTGGAACATGTCTTTCAATCCTGACAAATCTCACACTCTTACGATGTCTCTCCGAAAAGACGGACTGGACAACCCTCCCATCCACTTTCTGAATAATCCTCTCCAAGAAGTTCTGTCACTCAAGCTTTTGGGTCTCACTATCTGCCATGATCTTTCCTGTGAAAACCACATTTCAAATCTGGCCTCCAAAGCCAGTCGCCAACTGGGCAGCCGCCGTTGTGCAAAGTCCTTCCTTGGCACACCTGAGCTCCTCACCACATACAAGGCTTTCATCCGCAGCTCAATGGAATACTGCTCTCCGCTCTGGGCTGGTGCTCGTGCCTCACACCTAGCTCGTCTTCACGCTGTTGAAACCAAAGCATTCAGAATCATTGGAATCTCCCGCAAAGAAGCTAACTCCAAGGGCCTCTCACTCACTCACTGCAGGCAGGTTGGTGGTCTTTCCGTCTTCTACCGACTCCTCTCTGGTCTTGCCCCCCCAGCTCTCTCTGGGCTCTGTCCCCCAAATATTCCTACAGGTCGCACAAGATCTGCCTGCAACCCTCTTATGGTTAAACTGCCAAAATCAAGACTCTCTGCTCACCTTCACTCCTTCATTCCTCTTTTCTCCCGCCTCTGGAACAAACTCCCTCACTCTCTTCAATCCCACTCCACCCTCCAGGTCTTTAAAACAGCTGTTCACCACCATCTCTTATCTTCCCCCATCCAAAACCTTGATCTTTTCTACCCCCGCTAATTTCATCCCAATTCCACTTTTTTGAAATACCAACTTCTGTCCTGGAAGTCCTTGGTGTCCTTGTGTTTTATACTTCTCCCATCCCCCCCCCCCTTCCCACGCCTCCTCCCCCCAAGCCCTCTCCCTCCCACACATCTCCCTGCTCTCAAATGTTGTGTGCTCTCAAGTGTTTGTGTGCTTCCCCTTCTCTCCCCATCTTGTCTTCCGCTCCCTCTTTTTATATATTTTGTTTGGCTGGTTGATTTGTTTGTGAAGTAAATGTCAGCTCTTTCACGAGCCTCGATTAAGTATACAAAAAAAAAACTCTTCTGGTGAAACTGCTGTTCACCTTCACTCCTTCATTCCTCTTTTCTCCCACCTTTGGAACAAACTCCCACACTCTCTTCAATCCCTCTCCTCCCCCCAGGTCTTTAAAACAGCTGTTCACCACCATCTCTTATCTTCCCCCATCCAACACCTTTATCTTTTCTACCCCCGTTAAAACACCCTAAATCCACCTCTTTCAATCCCTAACTTATTTCCTGAAATTCCTCGAAGTGTTCATTTGCTTTGTACAGTGTACCCCTCAGTGTCCCCCAGCCCTCCCCCTTCCACAGATCTACCGACATCGCTGTTCTCTTCTGTTATTGTGATTGTGTGCTTCCCTCTCTCCCCCTCTTGTCTCCCACTCCCTTCATTGCATGTTTTATGTGTCTGTGCATGTTTTCATGTTCAATGTGTTCGCTCTTGCACGAGCCTCAATTCTGCATACAAAATCCATAGCACAGACAAGTTGAATATAAGCTTTTTAACCACTAACACAGTGCCCAAGACAGTTTTCCCCTGGAGGCTCGTTCAGGTTTGCCAACTGGTCACCCACATTCAGCTCCTCAGCATCGTCATGTTCCTAAAACTCAACCCTGTAACACATTTTTCTCATACACACCCAGATCAAAGCATCACCATATATGGACATTTTAATCACTACGATCGATGCAACTATTGATTGTATTTTTCCTACACCACAATGATCTTAAATGCAAAATGTATTACCAGTACATGCAATCTCTCCCCAAACTTTTCCAAATTCCATAATTTCCAGAAACCACATCCAAAATAGTCATCCACCAGCCACCACTCCTGCCTTGGCACTTCTTTCCTTACTGTTATCATTGGAACGATCTCCTGAGCATCATGTCCTTCAGCCACCACCAAGGTCAAATGTGGACTTACTTCAGCCTATTATTTCCTCCCTTTGCTCACTCATTAATGGTGTTTATCTCAATATTCAAGTATTTAAGGAGTAATTCCGCAAATTTACTTCAGTGTTCACATCTCCAATATTCTAGACAGTTGCACAATTTTAAATTAAGACTCACATATCCCCAAATCAATTTCTTTCACACCCTTAATAAAACACATAACCCTTATCAGAATAGGGCACTGCATCAGAGACACAGTTGCATTACTTACAGCCCACCTGTAATCTCACCTGTGACAACACCTCGGCTATCTTTTTTGTCAAGCCAGTGAAAATACTGGAAACTGTAATATCCCAGGGCTTTCCAATCAATATATAAGGATCTTTGCACAAACCCTCCACAGTTCTAACTTTTCCACACCTGTTTCAAATTTCGCTGCTTGTCTGTCTACTTGTCTACCTGCTTGTCCACACCGAACGAGTATACTTTTCTTTGCAACTGTCAGTCCAATCAACAATGAATTTTCACCACAGCCACACTTCCACCTATAAAATCCCAAACCTTGACATCATCTGTCTTATGGCCCAATGACAATGTCTCCTGCATCAAGATCTCCAAAACCTACACCATGTTCAATTTTACTTCCTAATCCGACAAGACCTCCCCGCAAACTCAGTCCATTCACGTCCAACAGCCTTAACACAACCATCACATGAAGAAGAAGAACCTTTACTGTACTCTTTTCTCCCCTTTAACATAAAGTATTGAGAGCATACATCTTCCCACAAAGCTGCTTTAAATTACCAATCTTGTTGCCATGGCAACGATAATGAAGAAGCGCGTTCCTTGGACATCACAATCTCACCTTAAAATGGCCATGCAACGAGGCACACCATAACTATTAGTATTACCCGAGAGAGCAGATAGTATAAGCCCGGAACGGTACAGTTGCGTAGAGTGGAGAAGGCCGCACCGCTCACACGATGCCAGATTACAAGCAAACGCTCACTCGACACATTGAGATACAGAAATGGTTTCCTGTTCTCATCCTTCAACCCAAGCCTCTGGATAGCCTGCTTACAGGTGCTTCCCAATCCAACCTTTGGTTGAGCAAATTCCAATTTTTCCAGATTGATGGTCAGTTTGGCATCAGTCTGTAACTCTCCAGCATGTCCCATTTGCTCATAAACTTGATTTGACCCATTGTCGTAGAAATTATCCATCCAATACATTGGACAAGAGTCTGTTCATGTCACTTCATTAACCCGGTTCTATTTTTACAACAACAAAAACTGTCAACTGGCTTATGTGCCAGGACACAGGGGTGATATCAATTCACTGCCACTGCGTTTAATGATGTCATTCTGAAGCATATTCTCCACCTCCTTTTTAAGATTACAAAATTATCAAGTCTGAGACGTCACTTTACTATATTAGGGTGTCAAATGACCCCATTTCTGATCTACCTGTAATAACACCTCCGTCAGCCTCGGACAGACATCATCCCTAATGTGGTCAAGTTTCACTGTCATTTAACATCTCATTTTGCCTTATACACATTTGTTAACCAAAGCTTTTCCTCCCAGACATACTGTCCTAGAAATGTTTTCATTCCATCGGAATGAAAAACATTCCCCCTGCAGCCTCTTAGCTGTGGAAGCCAATCTTTGCTTTGAACTCGGACAGCTTCTGGCCTGAGCTCGTCTCAAGCTGTGCCTTAGTAGAAGGGGCAGGGAGCCAACAGGCACACTTAACTGTGCCATCCCAATGCTAATGTTCCTTCAATACAAGTTCGACAATTCTTTTTCCATCCTGATTAGTTTTCAAGGCAAAATCTTTTTGAATAAAATGCCTTCTTCTTTGAACTTTGAAAATGACTGACATTTCTCATTTAAATCATCTCAGTGACATTCTAACTGGGTTCTCAAATGAAAGCAACAGAATTTACATTCATCATGGAACGTGGACATCGCAAAATGCCTGTCTGCGCTCACCTCTCCCTGGGCACAATGCCAGCGGCAACCTGCATGTTTACATCTTCCCCGTGCGGCTCACTAACTCTTTTTAAACAGCTTCTCTTGGGCACTTTATTTTCTCAAACTTAGCCATGCCTGTTTGAATTCAGACAGGCATGCAGCTTCTGTTTAACCAATAATTACATCTATATATTTTAAACCAGAATACCACAAACTCTCATCGGGCCCACAACACCTCACACACACACCTCAAGCACATACCTCATTCAAATGCTGCACAACACATTTTAAATATGAATTCAAACAGTAAAACACTTATCACTCAAACCAATATACAATTTGATGTAACTACAAATAAACCTCCAGATGCAAATACAAACACGAACCACCTCGTCCCTCTCGGTTCTCTGTCCACCGGGCTGTTGCGACCCTGCCAACCTTGATTTTGCGGGTGGCAAGCCCGCTGCCAATGCTGGCCATAATTTCTGCACTTCTCCAATTGTATTTTTAGCTGCTTTTGATTCCTTCTCTCTGCGAAGGCATTCTTCCGTCCATAAGGTAAATATACACAAAGAATTAAGTTAAGCACCCCCCCCCGTTTTTTTACAACCTCGCACATTACAAGTTTGTTGTCGTCAAAACAGTGTAATATACCCATGATATTGCTATATTTTCTGGAGAAGTGATATTATGGTCACATAAAAACATAACAATCATGCCGTTTTCAATATGTTAGTCTGAATAATTTAAGGTGAAATTTTTTGGGAATTTTAGGCATATTTTCACCACAATTTAAGTATGGAGCTATAGGTCCATCACGGACAGTGTGGATGACGTTTATGTTTTCTAACGTACAGTCATTGTTCTGAGAAGACCTCTAGCGATCTTTGCGTCAATAACGTGTGTAGGACCCACGTGATCGGATCACTGACTCAACCCTACGTCTCATAGACCCTGTAAGCCGTCGTATGCGTTGCTGTGGCAGGTTGTTCCCTTCCCGATGTAATGCACGTTCCAATTCATCCAGATTGGCTATTGGAGGGACCATCTTCGCAATTTGTCGTCCCAACATGTCCCGAACGTGCATTACATCGGGAATGGAACAACCTGCCACAGCAACGCATACGACGGCTTACAGGGTCTATGAGACGTAGGGTTTAGTCAGTGATCCGATCACGTGGGTCCTACACACGTTATTGACGCAAAGATCGCTAGAGGTCTTCTCAGAACAATGACTGTACGTTAGAAAACATAAACGTCATCCACACTGTCCGTGATGGACCTATAGCTCCATACTTAAATTGAGGTGAAAATATGCCTAAAATTCCCAAAAAATTTCACCTTAAATTATTCAGAATAAAATATTGAAAACGGCATGATTGTTATGTTTTTATGTGACCATAATATCACTTCTCCAGAAAATATAGCAATAACATGGGTATATTACACTGTTTTGACGACAACAAACTTGTAATGTGCGAGGTTGTAAAAAAACGGGGGGGGGGGGTGCTTAACTTAATTCTTTGTGTATACTTGCCAATCTTCCTTACTTTTAGTTCCTAGCCTTGGCTCTCTTCCTCAACTCCTTACGCTAGCTTTCAATGCATTTTATAATGAACGATCTTTCGACTGGGAATTCCTTGTGCTGCTGTCCTTTTGTCCCATTATTCCACACTTTCACATCCCTTATTACTCCTGGTACATGTATTTTCCACATGTACCCCATACAAAAATCCATCCACTGGCTCCTCATTAATCCTTATGCCCAAGATAACTGCAGAGATAAGATCAGATAACCAGAGTTATCTGTTTGCCCTCACCATTTCCCATCCTTATGCCTTATTTCCCTTGCTGTGTTTATCGATAGACAGTCCTCAAAGAATCATTTTTCCGTTCTTCTATTGTCTATCACACGCATCCTTACCACCGACATGGACACCCATAAATAAATATAACTTTTTCTTTTATCTTTTACTGCTACCTTTTGTTCAGACTCGCGCTTGGGTTTTTGGCAAGAGCAGAGCAGGCCACCCAGTGAGGGCAAGACACCCACTAGAAGAGAAATATCTCACCCAGGTTATTGGGCCCATCAGGTGGTTGCCGTCAGCTCGGTGGAAACCCTGCTCTGCCCTTCAACTGGTGAGCCCTGCTCGCTTGCACCAATCTGTGGGAGTCTTTCCACCTTTGTCAAAATATGACAGACAACACTTGATAGATAAAGGATTATTTATTACGTACGTGTGGAGATAAATGTTTGACACCAGCCAGGCAAGTAGATCTCTGAATTCCAAATCACAACTGCATTCAATATATACTCAAGTTAATTTCGACAAAGGAAGGCAAAAGTGGAAACTGGAGCAGGAGATAAGAACACAGGAATGCTGATATAAGGACCCTTGGCTTCACATTTTTGCACAAGGTCAACCTACAGATAAAACATGTTTTTGCCAGCTCAGCACACAGAAGCAGTTCTGCCTCGCAACTGTGAAATGGCTCTCAGCCAACTCTATACAAACAAGCATATCTCCTTTGGCCTGACTCACTATATCACATGATGCATTTACCCAACATGCTTTTTGGCCATGGCTGTTGTATAAGTATAAAAACCTCTACAAGCCAGGGGTAGGTACGCAGGCATTCAAATTCAAACTTGTCCCTGATCCTCCAAATTAATAAAATGTAACAATGATGTGTAACTCTCACTCATTTGAATTCTTGCAACCCTGTTTTTCTCCGAGATGGAGATTGGGGGAAAGCAGATGTCCTCAGGCACGCTAAAGCATATTATCTCAGTGGAACAGTAAGCTCTGTTTATTTTGCAAGACAGCTAGAAATCTCTGTTTGGATGGGAGAGTCGGAGATAACGAAGGAGAAGAATCACGAAATGCCTGTTATCTCTCTGAACCTTATTCGACCGCTCCTCTTTCATCTCTGACCATAAAAAGCTGTACAACAGAAGAACGGGGAGGCTCTCGGTTCAGTTGTATGTTTGAAATGTAGTGTGTTGAGCCTGCGTGATGATTGAGAGGCTCTCGGTTAAATTGCATGTTTGAATGTAGAGTACTGTGCCGGCATGGTGATTACATTTTATTCATGTATGTGCTACTCTGAATTGAAGCGTGTTTTTGTAGTACCTTTGGTATCAATGAATTGAGGACTCCACATTGTTAAATCAGCTGATGGTACTTCTGAGCTTGGACAATTCATTTCTTGAGTCAGGGTCAATCATTCAAGGCCAAATTAATAAATTCCCTAACACTGTCCCTGATTGGTCCTGTGGAATTATATATATATATATATATACATATATATATATATATATATATATATATATATATATATATATATATATATATATATATATATATTGTTGCGGTTTTGAGAACCCCTCACTTTGTAAATACTTGTAAATAATATTCCATCATTTAAAAGGTTAAAGGTCGCACCCATAGTTAGTCCATATGCAACACATAGGACACCATAGGAACTTTAGTTATTTCCTTATTATGTGTCAGATAAGGCCGTGTTCCCAATAGTTGAATCTATGTTGCATCAATTAAATAAGCATAGGCCCTTCCGTTCATTTTGCAGCCGCTCCCTCCAAGCTACACCATTATGCGCCCCTACAGTCGGGGCTTGTCTCTCCCCAAATTGTCACGTGGTTTGGTTAGCAGCATTCGCTGCATTGAGCCTTCATCGATGCCTTAGCGCTCGCTCCAAACGCCATTGAACATGCGGTCTCAGGCCGAAGAAAAAGGGGGCGGGATACAAGAACAAGGTGTGGCACGTCAACTCACCATCAAGGGTGGAGCCGGTGAGCCCCCACCAACCAACGAGGGCTGAGGTGAGCTCACTGGCGGGCGTGGTTTGATGAAGTGCGCATTGATCTGTGAGCACATTATATAAGCGAACGCACCAAGCCCTTTGAAGGACTGCGCGGAGAGAGCTCGATTACCACGGACTTGGGGACTTGAGGAACTGCGTGAGGGAGCTCGTTTGATACGAACTGCCTTTGATACGAACTGCCCTTTGATACGAACTGCCTTTGATAAGAACATTGATCGAGAGAGAGAGAGAGAGCGTTGGCAGGAACAACGTATTACGTACGCAGCATCCCAGCCCCTCCATATATATAAGGTCCGCCCGCGGTCAGCGACACGCGAAGCTGCCTGCCATTCTTCGCCCACGGAACCGGAGCCTGGATGGAGTCGACCTACCTGGACCCATCTGCTTGGACCTTCCTCCCCTACCAACTACCATCCCGTGTGAGTGTGTCTGTTTGTCCTGGGGTCGTTAAGTTAAGACTGTTTAGAAAAGCCTGCCCTGTGTCCTGCTTCTTCTTCTTCTTCCTTGTATATTCCTTTCATTTCCTCTTTGGTTTGTTAATAAATGTACCTTGTTCTTTCTTGGTTTTTCCCTAATCCGATCGCCTCCGTCCTTTCTTTCCAGAGTACCTGTGGCACGATTTCGGAACCGCTAGAATCGAGTTTAGTCTCTTAGTTAATGGCTCGGGCCGCGGATTGCTAACCGCTCGGCAATTTCCATCTTATACGTGGTTCAGGTGGGAGTTATTTCACTGCTCGCGGTCGGTGTTGGTAATTAGGTATTTGGGACCCAAATTGACCAATCACCCTACCCAAGACCGACCGGGAGGAGCGTTGTAGATTCCACGATTTGTGATGGCCAGCTTAAAAGGACAAAGGGATTAACCCCCCCTTGATAAGGGGAGCGCCGACCCCCGAATCCGTAACAATATATATATATACAGTCACGTGAAAAAGTAAGTACACCCCATGTAAAGTTTTGAATTTTTCAACATATTTCAACATACAACTATTTGATCTTCATTTCAACAATATTGAGAGATAAAGGTGATATAATATAACAAATATCATGAAACATTTACATTTTGTATTCCATTGTATAATTTAAATAAACATAAATGCAAATTTCGCATGTGGAAAAAGTAAGTTCACCCCTACATTTATCACTACTTCAAATACCTGAGGGGCACCAGCTCAGGTGCAAATGATTAGAACATCGTTAGAGAGGATCTTGAAGGAACCTGTCTTATTTAAACCTCATTCATTTAGTTTGGTTTGCTCTTTGTTGTTGAAGTGTGCGGTGTCACCATGCCTAGATCAAAAGAGCTCCCTGAGACCTTCAGAAAGAAGGTTATAGATGCCTACGAGTCTGGGAAGGGATTTACAAAGATCTCCAAACAATTTTAAATCAATCATTCGACTGTCCCGAAGATCATCTACAAGTGGAGAAGATTCCAAACAACTCCCAACTTGTTCAGGCCAGGCCGCCCCAGCAAGTTCAGCCCGAGAGCAGACGGCAAGATGCTGAAAGAAGTCTCTAAGAACCCCAGAATGTCATCACGGGACCTACAGGTAGCTCTTGCCACTGTTGATGTCAAAGTGCACAAGTCTACCATTAGAAAGAGGCTGCACAAATTTGATCTGCATTGGAGGTGTGCCAGGAGAAAACCTTTGCTGTCCAGAAAGAACATCAGGGCAAGACTAAAGTTTGCCAATGAACACCTAGGCAAAGACCAGCACTTCTGGAACAATGTGCTCTGGACAGATGAGTCAAAGGTAGAGCTTTTTGGCCACAGTACCAGAAGACATGTTTGGCGAAAACCAAAGACAGCATTTGACCACAAGAACCTGATACCAACTGTAAAGAATGGTGGTGGAAATATTATGGTTTGGGGCAGCTATGCTGCATCAGGGCCTGGGCAGCTCACCATCATATAATCCAGTATGAATTCTTCATTGTACCATAGGGTGCTTGAGGATAAAGTGAGGCCATCTGTCGGAAAGTTGAAGCTCAACCGAAGGTGGACCTTGCATCATGACAATGACCCTAAACATACCAGTAAATCCACCAAGGAATGGCTGAAAATAAAGAAATGGAGGGTTCTGGAATGGCCAAGTAAAAGCCCGGATCTAAATCCCATCGAGTGGATTTGAAACGAGCTGTGCATGCAAGAAACCCCTCAAACATCGCACAGCTGAAAGAATTCTGCATGGAAGAGTGGGCAAAAATTCTCCTAGTCGATGTCAGAGACTGGTAGACAGTTATAATAAACGCCTACTTGAGGTTGTTTCTGCCAAAGGGGGCAATACCACCTATTAGAACCAAGGGTGTACTTACTTTTTCCACATGCGAAATTTGCATTTATGTTTATTTAAGTTATACAATGGACTACAAAATGTAAATGTTTCATGATATTTGTTATATTATATCACCTTTATCTATCAATATTGTTGAAATGAAGATCAAATAGGTGTATGTTGAAATATGTTTAAAAAGTCAAAACTTTACATGGGGTGTATTTACTTTTTCACGTGACTGTACAAGGGGTAGCTCACATGTTTTAAAGATGGATACAGGTGGGACAATGGGAAAGATCTTATCAAGACAAGCCGAACAATCAGGAGAAACCAGAGGCTTCCTCTTCAGATACTCCTTGAAAATGGTGATATTTATCCTACGAATAAGTTTTCTCGGAGTGGGGACTTTGTGTTTCATGGATTATTTCGGAGTAATGAGAAAACAAAATGCAACACTAGTGGCCGATATACAGATGTATGATTATGTGGTAGGACATAAGGAAAAGAGAAGTTTGATGGAAGATGGGAAGACACCTTTAGAACCCGATGGATTACATGGAATTAATACTTTTTTACATTTAGCCCACAAAAGAGCTCAAATAGCAAATGAAAGTAATTGTTGGATATGTACACAAATGCCACATTCTAGTGAGAATGGAGTACCAATGGAGGTAGTTCCTTTTGGTTGGGAGGAATTATGTAGCCATTTCCCAGGCAGCCTGATAGCAGTAGATGCTGGATGCTCAATGGCAGGAAATTTTGGTTGGGAAAAAGGAGGATATAATTGCCACCAATTTGAGGGCAGTTATAGGCCTACATATGATAAGGAAAAAATGCCCTCTTACGTGACTATTCAACAACAAATGAAAGGGTTGATGTCTCTCACCAAACCCCAAACCACTAAGAACGATATGTTTATGGGAACCTCCAAATGCCACTATTATGGTTACGATACAGCCTGGATGAGACTGCCTGTCCCATTAGGAACAAACGGCTCAGAGGGTTTAACTTTGTATTGGGAAGGTACTTGGGAAATGGACGACACGTGGATGTAAAATAATACATATTTTATATGTAGACACAAGGCATATCCATATCTCCCGCTGAGATTGTCCGGATCATGCTTTCTTGGGTTTGCACTTCCACACATACGCTTGTTAAAAAAGTCACCAATGCATGTCCTGCACTCTAGACAGAAAAGGCCTATTAATATGGGAGAATGGGTTGGAATGGTAATATTTCCATTTTATGGAACCTGGAAGGCAGGACGAGAACTTAGGCAATTGGCGTTAGCTGTGGAGATGTTGGCAAATAAAACAGCTAGTGGATTGAAAAAACTTACGAGTGAGCTGGCAGCAACAAGAACTATGGCATTACAAAATCGTATGGCATTAGATATGCTGTTAGCAGAAAAAGGAGGTACATGTGCAGTGATTGGTACAGATTGTTGTACATACATCTATATATATAAAACACAGTTTGTGTGTGTGTGTGTGTGTGTGTGTGTGTGTGTGTGTGTGTGAGTGTGTAATGTTACCGATAGACTCCTAAACGGAGAGGCTTACATGCTTGATATTTGGCATAGACATGGCCATTGAGCCTGGGACGAACATGGCCGAACTCAAAATATTTGACGATCCATATTTTTTATTCATATTTACCTCAGCGCATTTCAGCGCACGGAATCAACGGAATCAGATCAGGTGGGCGCTGATTCGCTCAGAGCGATCACGTGATGACGCTGTGACGCTATGACGCTATGAACGATATTACGCTATGAATGCTATGACGCTATGAACGTTATGACGCTATGACGCTATGAAAAAAAAAATCGCTATGACGCTATGAAACACTATGAAAAAAAAAATCGCTATGACGCTATGAAATGCTATGAACGCTATGACGCTATGAACGTTATGACCGCTATGACGCTATGAAAAAAAAAATCGCTATGACGCTATGAAACACTATGAAAAAAAAAATCGCTATGACGCTATGAAATGCTATGAACGCTATGACGCTATGAACGTTATGACGCTATGACGCTATGAAAAAAAAAAATCGCTCGCTTTGCCAAGGGGCTCGCTCCCCCCCCCCCGTTCCCCTCCCCTCCCCTTCCCCCTCCCCCTCCCCTCCCCCGCCCCGCAATGTCGGGTACTTCTGCTAGTACCTGATAATTCAGAGGACATTTATAACATAGCCGATATAATAAGAAAAGAGGGAGCAAGATTCCACGATTACATACAAGGGGGTGCTTTTGCATAGTTGGGAAATACATTTGGAGGAGTAGCAGTGAAGACACTCCAATACTTGTTTGTTGGATTGGTAGTTATATTAACAATAGTTTTAGTGGTGGCTTGCTTGAAAGCCTTGGTGACGGTGTGTTTGAATAAAATAGCTAACAAAGCAATGATGGTGAGTGAGGAACCAAATGAGGAACCAAATGAGGAAACAATTGTGGAACCAAAAGAGGAAGACTTTTATGACGACATGAATACAGAGATAAAAAGTTTGAATCAAGTAATGCTGCAAATGAATACAGTACAGTCAAGATAATGGCATAACAAAAATGTTATGGATTGTGTCAGTTTTACAAGATCAGTGAACTCATATCACAACAAGTTACACATCATGAAAATTAAAATTGATGTGAGGTACCATTTGAAGATCACATACGAGTAGTAAACACTATAGAATTAATTAGTCATGTAAAAAAAAAAAGTGGGGAGAATTTATAACAAGCGTTACGCCTAGGTCCCCCGTCGGTGAAGTGATGTGAGTTGACAAAGTGGAAGACGCAAGGTGGCCATCTTGGATGTTGACGTGGTGACCCAATTTTCAATAGCGTTCTTCCTTATGCCCTATGTACACCCACACACCAGATTAGAAGTTAGTAGTTCGTTTATCATTCAAGTAATTTCGCTCACAAGGTTCAGACATATATATGGTGGCGGCCATCTTGGATTTTGACGTGGCGACCCAATTTTCAAAAGCCTTCTTCCTTATGCCTAGATGCACCCACACACCAGATTAGAAGTTGGTACTTCGCTTATTTTTCAAGATATTCCGCTCACAATGTTCAGACTTACATGGCGATGGCCATCTTGGATTTTGAGGTGGCGACCCAATTCTCAACAGCGTTCTTCCTTATGCGTAGATACACCCACACACAAGATTAGAAGTTAGTAGTTCGTTTATTTTTCAAGATATTTCGCTCACAAGGTTCAGACATATATATGGTGGCGGCCATCTTGGATTTTGACGTGGCGACCCAATTTTCAAAAACCTTCTTCCTTATGCCTAGATACACCGACACACCAGATTAGAAGTTGGTACTTCGCTTATTTTTCAAGATATTCCACTCACAAGGTTCAGACAACCATGGCGGCAGCCATCTTCGATTTTGACGTGGTGACCCAATTTTCAATAGATTTCTTCCTTATGCGGAGATACACCCACACACCAGATTAGAAGTTGGTACTTCGCTTATTTTTCAAAATATTCCGCTCACAACGTTCAGACATACATCGTGGTGGCCATCTTGGATTTGGACGGGGGTTTCCCCCACACACCAAATTAGAATTCGGTCCTTCGATTGTGCCTGCACGAACGCAGGTACACATGCACACACGCACGCACGCACGGGAAAACCATAGTCCCCCTTTCGCTCCGCGGTGCGACGGGGGACAATTAATACATTATGCATAGTTTGCTTGTTTGCAAAGTTTGTTGGAAATTAGATATTCCTGTTTGTGATTTTAATCATATGTACTCATTATTAACACCTTTATTTCCCTCTGAGTAGTGTTAAGAAAAAACTGCATGAGTTTAATTTTTCAAACTATATTAACCTGAAAGCAACTTTAAATGCTAATGTTAGTTTAGTAGTGAAATATACATACCTGATTTGGATATTATTCGTTTGAAGTATATAAATGAATATAACCTTTCGAATGTTTTGAGGAAAACAGCAAATTGTTAAATGTGAAGCTGTTATAAGATATACATGATTAGTTAAAACATGGTAATTTCATGTCAAGATGTACGCTATCTGATTCAGAGTGTGTGGAAAGCAGATTCAGATGTGGATGAGTAAAGGATATGACCAGATCACAATTCAAATGGAGTAATAACGGCATTGGGAAGAAGTTCGGGAAAGAAAATTGTGGCTAAAAATGAAGTTAATCTTGGCATACACCCTCCTTCTCAAAGAATGATAAAGGCATTCTCCTTTGCAAGATTGGAAATGTATGCTTACCTTCACCAAGGAAAATTCATGTGACCATTTGCCTGGATCACATTGCAACGCATGGAAGACAGGCGGTCACTTGCTTCTGTTCAAGTGTCTGGAACATTCATCAGGTCAGCAATTGTGGGACGACAACATCTTACCTGCAACTTCTACTGTATGCGGTGACTTGTGTCATTGCTCCACCAACTTCCGGGGAACCAGCATGGAGCTGTAAGTGGACGGCAGCGCTTCTTCCTCTACAACGGCTTTGCATGATTCTGCTGGTTGCTCCTGGCATGGGCCATGGATAGCTTGTACACCATAGTCCCAACATCGCTGTGGATGCACTTGTCATCCCTGTTCCACATCTTGCCGGTCAACCAACATTACATCAACACTTGCTCCACGACAATGATGAGTGAGGAGGCAAGTCGACTACAACCGAACGAAGGCCTTGTTCAAGAACTACTATGGCTCACAGCAAGAGTGGCAAGGATGCTACAATTGCTACATGCAGAGCAGGGTCAGTTTATTATTCCGCCCAGCTATTACAATAGCAGAAACCCTACGCGAAATAGTGTAGGTGCTATGAAGACATCAGAAGAAAATGTTTCATACTTGATTTTCAAACACAATTGATCAGCCTCTTCTTTTCAAACAGAAGGTCAACATTTGTTCTGAAGCAAAACGCATTTTCGAAGAATAATTGCCAAATGTTGTAGATGTTTTATTGTTTTGAAAATGGTGAACTGAAATTGTTGTGCATTGGTAAAGGTGAAGTTTGTTTGCAGATATATTTATGATGCAAATGAAATGAACTGAATTATCAACATGGAAAGAGTCAACGAACAAAGAAATGTTTTTATGATCAGATTATTCCAGGATAACGGTGTATGCCTTAGGTATTGAAAATTGGATTACCAAATTTGTAATTTGAGTATTTTGCAATTGGTGTTTAGATTAATGGTTTAATATAAACAGAAAAAAGATTAGGGAATGTGGAATTATATATATATATATATATATATATATATATATATATATATATATATATATATATATATATATATACAGACTTGGCATTTAATATGGATTTTTTGTTCTTTTTTTCTTGACTTGGGTTTCCTTTCTGAACTCAGAATATCAATCTGGTGAGTTTATTTTACACTTCGGTGATTTCTTTGTTAAAAGAACCATGTCACTGATTGTCTGTCGCAGCAAGAAGTCAATAACAGGATTATATCACAGGTGGCGTGACAAAATGTACGGACAGGTACATTTGACGATTGGCTTCACAATCGGGTATATAAGGGTTGTTGCGTTCTGTATTAGTGGAAAACAACTGCTGCACATCTACAAAAGTTATTGCCGCTTCCTCTGGAGATGGTCCGTCAACTCGACAATGCTGTTTGTCATGGAGTGGTGTCTTTACGAAATTCCGGCATGAAACAGCGTGCTATTGCTCGGCAGTATGGCATCACTCAAGGTCAGGTGTCAAAGATCCCGAAACGAAATGCTCAGAGGGGTGTCCTTCCTCCAATGTCGAGGCCAGGACGTCCCCGCAGAACCACAAGGAGGGATGATCGCCAGCTGCACCGGTTAGTCCGCAATGGCCATACCAAGTCAGCTAATCGGCTTAGGGCTGAGTGGCAGCAACTGACAAATGTGCCTGTATCCAAAAGGCTAGTCAACCAACGACTGATTCAAGTAGGCTATCGTGCCAGGCGTCCCCTGAGAAAGTCAGAGAGATTGACTGCCTTGGGAGTCAGAGATGAAGTCAGAGTCAGAGAGATCATTGATGAAGACCAAAAAAAGCACAGGGCCCAGAACACTGCCTTGGGAAGCTCCAGCCTGAACAGGAAGAGGAGATGAGAGAAACCCATCCAGGGCCACACGTTGACTACGACTAGAGAGGAAGTCCGCCAGCCATGCGTGAAGATTTCCATGGATACCAAAGGAGGAGTGTTTGGTGAGCAGAGCGGGGTGGAAGACCCTATCGAAGGCACATGATATGTCAAGGGAGACAGCTCTAATTTCCTGTTTGGCATTGAGGACCTCCATCCATTGTTGAGAAAGCAGAAGCAGCATGCCCAGAGTAGAGTGACCAAGTCTGAAACCAAATTGATGATCAGAGATCAAGCCATTGGAGAAGAGGAAAGATTTCATATCCGAAGCAATAATGGATTCCATGACTTTGCTGATAATTGGGAGAAGGCTATGAATAAAAGGTGGGAGCAAAGGGGAAGCCGTCGCCAAAGGTATTCCTGGGGGTGAGGTGGAGAGAGGGCAGTGTAGGGCGAGTGAGGAAGATAGTTTTTTTTTATAAAGATAGCAACCCCACCTCCAGACGAGGCTCAGGTCTATCATACAAGAGGAGGGAGTAACCTGGGAGAGATACCAAGGAATCAGAGACATCATGAAGGAGGAAAGTTTCTGTTAAGCAGATCATGTCTGGTTTGTCAGAAGCAACCTGTATGGAGAGATCAGTCAAGTTTGAGCGAAGGCCCCGGATGTTTGAGGTCCATACCGTTAATGAAGAGGAAGAGGGAGCATCGGATACAGAACAGGGGGGGGGGGGGGAGCAGTATGGTAAGATGTGGAAGAGGAGGAAGTGGTAGGGAGAGCTGTTGAAGGTGTGTCAGAGATTTCAGAATAGCTTGGAGGAAGGGAAGAATGGGGCAGACAAAAGGTTTGACGGTGATTGGGTGAGGCACAGTGAGGTGTTGTTTGAGGAGGGGGAAGAGCGAGGCAGGAGGTTGGGGGAGATGAAGGTGAACGTTGGAAGGGGGAAGAAGCGGGGAGTATGCTTTGAAGGAGGGGTGAGAGGGGAGTCTAGGAGGGGTGAGAGGGGAGTCTAGGAGGGGAGGAGCGAGGGAGAGTCTCGGAGGGGAGGCGTGTGGGGGGGCTTAGGAGGGAAGGGGCAAGGGGGAAGATTTGGAGGGGAGGGTCAAGGGGGAAGATTTGAAAGGGATGGGTGTTGGGGAAGATTTGGAGGGAGGGTCAAGGGGGAAGATTTGAAAGAGATGGGTAATGGGGAAGATTTGGAGGGGAGGGGAAAGGGGGTAGATTGGAGGGGAGGGGTGATGGGGATGTTTTGGAGGGGAGGGGTGATGGGGAAGTTTTGCAGGGAAGGGGTGATGGGGAAGATTTGGAGGGGAGGGGTGAGATTGGATTTTAGAAAGTGTACGATTAATGGGAAACGAACATTTATTGCAAAATGAGTTTCTTGTGACCTTCGAGTCAAAAATACGTTTGAGGACGCTGAAGGAGGGGTGGAGTGCAGGAGAGTTTCGTGAATGTAGAAAAGAGGAACTGTAAGAGATGGAATTTTTTTTTGGAATGAATAGATTTGGTGAGCAAGTCGAAAGCATCCTTTTATAGAAGAAGAAGAAAAAGATGTTGTAATATACGACAGAATACAGTTCTTCAGGGGAAAGTTTAAACAATTTTAAATTGGGCAGTTTAAACTATCTGGGGAAATGGAAAATGGAAATGGGGGGTGAAACACATGATCGAAGAACGAACGAACGAACAAATAAGAACAACGAATAAATGAATAAGAACAACGAATAAGAACAGAGAAGGAAATATTTTTTTCTTTTTCTTTTTCTTTTTTGAGTTGAGATTTTAAACAATGAAGTATGGGGTGAAAGACTGGGACAAAAACAGAGAACGAAAGTAATTGCAGCACAATCAATGGACCGCTGAGAGAAAAACAAAGCCTCAATGTCGGACACGGTAGCCTACTAGGCCTCAAAATACGCGACACGAATTAACCGACGATTTTGTATAGATGTATGAAAAATTAACACCGAGAATCTTACTAAAGACACACTATCGGTACACACACCGAAAGATAGATACAGTTTCGACAAAAACACAATTGTGAAAAATGATTTAACTTCGAAAGCGTGAGCGCATGGACAGCTTTGAAAAGACGTGACCTCGCCGACAAAGATCTCGTGAGATCTCCAAATCTCCAAGACTTTTATAAATTGATGAATAATTCCGTATTTGGAAAGACGATGGAAAATCTTAGAAATAGACAAAACATGCGGCTCACTACATCTTTGGGACAAGCAACAAAATTTCTTAATAAACCCAGTTTTCAAAGAGAATTGGTGTTTTCAGAGGACTTCACTGCTATCCATTTGCAAAAAGAGAGTATTGAAATGGATAAACCTATTTATATAGGAACGACGGTTCTTGATTTATCAAAATTACGAATGTATGATTACCTTTACAATAACTTGAAGATGAAATATCAAGATAATGTTTCTCTACTTTATATGGATATGGATAGTTTCGTTTTAGAAATTAAGACAGAAGATGTTTTTTCAGATATGCTTGAGGATATTGACTCGTATGATATGAGCAATTATAAGCCAGATGATAAGTTGTTTTCTTCAAAGAATAAAAAGGTTATTCGAAAGTTTAAGGATGAATTAGGGGAAAAGGTAATGACTGAATATGTAGGATTGAGAGCAAAGGCTTATGCTTATAAATATATTGATGATAGTAATATTGAAAGATGTGATAAGAAGTTAAAAGGAATAAAGAAAGGTGTTATCAAAGAAGAAATAGAGTTTGAACATTATTATAATTGTTTAACTTTAAAGAAAGAGGAGTTTTGAAAAATGAATACGCTAAGAAGTTATAAACACCAATTATATGCGGAGGAGGTGAACAAGAAAGCTCTGGAAGCTTATGATGATAAAAGGTTCATTTTAAACAATGGAATTGATTGTCACTCTAATGGGAACATGTACATAATTAAAAAATAAATTAATCTAATAATAAAATGAGTCATTGTATCAAGTGAAAAGAGAAAACTAAATCTAAAGATATCTCATACGGTAAAAATAAAAAGAATAGGGTTTATGAAAAGGGAGAATGTGTGATATGTGGAGCTAAAAAGTGTTGTTATGTGGTCCCCTCGGTGACTACCTGGTCTCGGTGACCCCCGGACCGTGAGAGGACCTTCGCCAGCAAGTAGGATGATATATATGAGCTTTCGTAACGCAACCCATATGAATTCCGGTCAAGAAGAAACCCCACACCAAGGATCCGGAATAATCAATAATATATTCCCTGAGCAATCAACAACCATCAACAATGCACAATCAATATTACAAAGATGCAAACTCATCTACACTAACTCTAAGATGGCCATCTTATATATTCCTCACGTGAGCCCCACTCCTGACTCCCTCCGTGGTCAATGTCTCTCACAATGTCTCTCGTCTCCGCACACGGGCGGTTGAACGAACCCCGGGCGGACGTGCTCCAAACGTGCCGTCTCGTACCGGGGACAGCTGCTGCAGCGCCCCTCCTTGCCAAGCAACGGGGCAAAATCCAGCGCGGCTTCCAACGCGCGCGAGGCCCCAAAGTGCGACCCGTACGCGTCCTTGTAGATGGGGCAAAACCAAGCGCGGGTTGCAACGCGTGCGAGGCTCGACGTGCGACCCGTACGCGTCCTTGTAGACGGGGCAAACCAAGCGCGGTTTGCAACGCGTGCGAGGCTCAACGTGCGACCGCTTGGTTCCGTGCACGAACTCACGGGGACTTGACGGGTCAAAAGGTAGTTACGCGTCCAGGTAACTCCTCTCGCCAAACGGGTTTCGGAACGCCTCTGTTTTCCACGCAGCGCGAGGTCGATTCCACCTTTTGTCGTCGCGGGGCGAGGAAGATCAAGAAGAATACTCGTCCTGTTCCCTCGTGTCTTTTCTTCTTCCCTTTTCGGTCACTTCCGTTTCCGGCCACTTCCGTTTCCGGCCACTCCCTCCGAAGGGCTCCTGACCCTCCAACCACAACAACTTAATATACTCCACACGGATAAGCAAAGACCTGAATGGTAATTCCCATACATTCACATAAATATGTAACAGTGTCAATACATCTCATCTAAAAGCGGAGGTGTTATACAAAATTTTCTATCAGGTAGTAGGTTGACAACAACAGGGATTTGGGGGGAACTACATCTACCATTAGGGTTCGGGTTAGGTATTCTAACGGGGTATTCCTTCTGCGGGCCAGGAACAAATTTGGATAAAAGATTAGATGAGGATAACAATCCTAAACCTTGTTCTAAACTAAAGATAGGGTTGATGAAGTGTGTCTAGAGCATGATATTGCTTATGGTAATACCACTACATGAGATGAAAAACACGAAGCCGAAAGAGAAATGCTGTATAATTTGTCTCTGATCCGAAATCCAATGTTGAGAGATGAAGTTGATAGGTTTATTGTGAAGAAGATGATAGGTGCTAAATTGAAACTTGGGCTTGGGTATCAAAAAACCTACTAAACTCTAACAATGTTAAGACTAATATTACAAAGAGTGATATTAAGAGTGGGGAGCTTTTGGCTAATAAATTACACAAACCCATAATCACAAAATTTAAACAAAGCAAGGTTTATTCTAAAGGGGTTGATTACATCTGTTCCGCTGATTTAATTGAACTAAATAATGATAGGGGATATAAGTATGCTTTAACAGTTATTCATTTGAGGAGTAGATTTGCATGGGTTGTTCCTTTGAATAACAAGAAGGATAATACCCTAATGTTAGCTTTCAAACTAATATTTAAAAAAAGCAAGAGAACACCTAAGAAGTTATGGACCGTTGAGGGAACAGAGTTCTATAACAGCATATTTACGAAATTTCTTAAAGAGAATGGTATGACATTATGCAGTACCTTTAATGAAGGAAAGGCGGTTGTTATTGAGCATTTTAATCATACTTTGAAAGAGAGACTATATAAAAAATTCACACAACTCGGTTCTCAACAATCGGTATCGGAAATTCAGGATATTGTTGATAATTACAATAATGCGGTACATTCATCGACAAAATCAAAACCGTCAGAAACATTTACAAAATTAGAATATGAAAAGAAGATTAATTTGAGAAAACCAAAAGTTCAAAGTTGATGATGTTGTAAGAATATACAGATGGAAAAGTCATTTTGAGAAAGGTTATACAAAGAGATGGACTAATGAACTTTTTAAAATCGTTGATGTGGTGAATACAGTGCCTTGGACTTATAAGTTATATGATTTACATGGAGAAGAAATCTTGGGTTCATTTTATTCACGAGTTACAAAAGACGCAATTAAGTGGATAAATTATTAGTATAAATAAACATTGCGTTATTAAAATAAGTAATGCTTTTTTATGCTCGATCAAAACATTCAAACAAGTATAAAGCTCTGTTTGAATTATTATATAATAACATGAAGACCGTTTGTTTCACAATAACTACCAAGGGTTTACATCTTGAAACGTATACGACGCAAAACATACTGATCAAAGTTATATCACCCCGCGATTGTTTCGAGGAATATTATTACAACCATACGGATATGCTTCATATTGGACTTGGATTACACATCAAACAGTTTTTCAAATGTATCAAAAGTAAAACAGAGCTCGTTTTTAAAATGGAAACACCTTTTAAATTTATCGTGATGTAAAGTCGTTGGTCGATAATTCTAAAATGTGGCTTGGGATTAATATAGAATCTGTTCAAAGTGTAATTCCCACAAATATTCAAACATATCAAACGGTTCCAACCCCCATTTCAATGGAAAGTTTTAATTCGCTTTGTCGATCGTTTAAAGAGCCAACCATCGAAATAAAATGTAGTAATAATACTCTTTGTTTTATTTTTAAGATGGCACATATTTTATAAAAGATTGTTTGTTTTGGTAATTCAGAAGATGAAGGAGAGACGGAGCTGCTAACTGATAAATTAGATTATCGTGGTTATTTTAAATCAGAACAATTTACGCATATTGGGAAACTTAGTTCTATTTCAAGTAATCCTATTGCAATATATGCTGAAATGAATGAGAATACTACCCCCAAACTGTTATTTTTATGTTGTAATAGCATTATAGGCACGGTAAAAAATTTTATTGATCCAATTGAAGATTAATTAATAATTTGAATATTAAATGACTTGTGAGCTACAACAAAATTATGATTTTTGTATTCAAGGATACAAGAAAAGGGGGAAAAAAAATTCATTCCTTATGAATTGGAACATAAACAAGGAAAGTTTGGGATGAAGAAGTGGCCCTATACTGAAATTTCTAAACCCACAAATGGAGACTTGCTTAAAATATGAAATAAAAAACAACTTCTCAAAGATATAAAAACTAAAACTCTTTTAGAACATATCAACAAATCCTATTGGTATCATATTGTGAGAAAAATAATTATAGATACAAAAATATACCAAAATACAGATGAATATATTATATGTTTAACATCCTATGGAGCTCAAAGGAAGAGAAGGAGGAGGAAGCAGGGAAAGTAAGTTAAGTAAGGGAAATAAGGGAAACAGTAGCAAGGGATGTAAGGAAAATAAGGGAAAGCAGGGAATTATATATGGAAGGAAGCGAATCATACGCACTCGCGGGTAGCGAGTTGTGGAGGAGGCTCGAATCACAGGACCCAGAAATAAGTAAAGCGGCAAACAGGGAATTCAATGAAATGGTAATAAGGACAGTATGGGCAAGGGAACTAAGGGGGGCAGCAGAAAGGGAAATAATGAAAAGTAGGAAGGAGAAGATGAGAAGGGGAGAGTCGATGTGGGAAACTATAGATGATTCCGCCCTATTAGCCATAATAATGGAACCGGATGAGGATAAGGATGAATGGACAGCAAGGGCAATATAATCAATAAGAGTGGCAAGAGAGGCAAGAGAGGCAGCAGAAGTAGCAAGAGCAGCAGGAGCAAGGGTAACAAGGGCAGCAGGAGTAGCAGGGGCAGGTAAGGAAGGGGTATTAGGAGTAGTAGGGACAGGGGCAGTAGGGGTAAAAGGAGTAGCTAAGGAGGGGGGAGTAGGAGTAGCAAAGGAAGGGGTAGTAGGAGTTGCAGGGGCAGCAAGGGTGGCAAATGAAGAGGATGAAGTCAGGGGAACAATAGAAGGGGTGGTAAGGGCAGCAAGGTAAGGGGTAGTAGGAGTAGCAGGGGGTGAGGCGTGACTACATGGAAATAGGGGTATACATTATAGATGATAATGATGATGGATTCGGTAAAACTAATTTGAAATTAAATAATTTCAAATTAAATAATAAATTATGTTTTTGAAATATACGTAAGATTAATAATATGACAGGTAATACCTTTCCATCTTCCCGTTGACAAATCAGTTTGTGTTCCTCGACTTTGTATACTTATCTGATTATCTTCCTTCTTTGTCATGCATACCATCACTTTGATATCGTATATTTTTTTAGTCTCGAAATCTTGTATTTGTTGTTTACAAATTGTACTTCCGCATACCTCATTATACCCACCAAGCGGGTAATAGTCCTCTTTAAGGGACCAAGTAAAATCCTGTAGGTCTTCTAAGTTTATTGAAAAGAGCCAATTATACCCTAAACCAAACATATCATACCCCCATTTATCAATTACCATATTAACTACATGACCATCTTCATAAAATTTAAATGTAAGTGGCGTGTTAAATTTATGAGACGCGGGGTATGGGCTGGGGAATTCGGTGTTGTGGGTATAAATTCTACTTGTTTAACAAAACGTGCCATGGAATATCTTGTTAAATCACCTAATCTCACCAAGTTATTGGCATCTGTTGGTCTCAGATAATTGATTAGTTTATAAGTATTTTTCATGTTAATATTTTTAGTTATAATATATTTTTGTCGTTCAACCTGTGCCTTTGTATAATAATGTGAAAAATCAATACCTGACTCTTGGGAAACTCTAAAGGTAGAACCATCTTTTCCAATGTAAGTCATCTTAAATGATTTAAAATGATATTAAAATTTCCATTATTGTTGAGGTGAAATAATACGTATGAACATAATTGCCCACAACATTTAGAATTTACCTCTTGGACTTGAAATGTTTGATAAATGCCATTCTGTAAGAATTTAATTACTTCAATAGGCGGCGGAAGCACATAACTATCGAAATAATATTTATGATCCCGACTATTATAAATACATGTCCAAGAGACCTGTTCCCATTATTATCTTCTGAATTCTTAATAATATTCTTTGTATTTTTAGGTAGCTTTATTAATTCATCTCTCATACAAATACCTACATTATCAAGTTTTAGTTGTTTACAATATTTATCGAGTTCTATATTTGACATTGTATTCTTTCCAAAATATTTAAACCACTCCTCCATTTTATTTATGATTTTATTTTTGAGAAAGATATAGTCCGTTACCCCTTTTAGTTAGTTTTATACCCGTCTGTGCGATAGAAGAAATCATATCTCCAACTAATGATCTTGCTTTATCAGGTAGGCCTTCAAGTTTTTCAGCAAAATCTACAATTACACCACTTCCACGAATTTGTTTCTCCAACCACTTGTTACATATTTCCATCTCCTTGTTATGTCTTTCTGCTTCTTTTTGAGTTTTTAGTTGAGCTTTCTTTTCATGAGCAGTTTTTACCGCTGCTGAAATACCACCCGTCACAGCTCCCTGTGCACTTAAACCGGTAAATATAGGAATTAGAGGAGCTAGAAATGGAAGAAATCCTCCGTTTGTCTCCGCTATTGAATATTTCTTCAACATTGGTTTTGTCATTTTAAAACCAAGTGAACCGGTACTATTTAGTTTTTCCACCTGCACTTTTGTGAGCAAAACACTCATTCTTATATCACCTTTTCTTTGAATTATATGAACGTTAATCATACAAGGTTTTTTATTTTGAATACAAGACGATAGTTTATCGCAATTTGTTTGATTAACATATACGTCAGTTGTTACTTTACTCATTTTATTTATGAAAATATTTTTTTCCTCGTTATATGAGAAAAAAAATCTGCGATACAACGCGAACATACAAATTTTCTATTTATTACGAAAATAAATTTTCTATTTATCACTCATGTTATATTAATCATAGTGCCATCATCCACCTTAATCTGTAGTTTGGTTTCTGCCAAGAACAAACAATACACGTCAACATTTTCACTTTCCACCCTTTCAATGTATAGGGAAGTATCAACTCAATTAGACTTTATAGTTTCCTTTTGGGTGCTCAAGTCAATCGCGGAGATTGTATATACACTTTTAAATTTTGCCATATCCAAAATGGGATCCTTATTACCGTTGCTTTAACACACCTTTTGGTAGGACTTGTAGGCTTCAGCAAAATCATTTTTCCCAATTAATTTCCAATCTATCTCGTGGGTAAAATGTACTGTCTAGAGAAACCCGAAGTTGTTTCACCTTAGCATTATCACACAACGTATTATTTTTATTAGCAGCAGTATCTCCATCAGGTTTCTTAAAAATGAGCCATAGGTACCGAGGCTTTCCTTCAAGAACACCCAAATTCCACGTGTAAGTGGTTTGGTTCAGTTTAATGTGTTGGCATCTTCTTTTAAGGTACGATACATTTAGTGGGGTCTTTGAGTTAAGTCTTCTTTTCAACATCTCTTCCGTTTTTAGACTAGGAGTATATTCGTTGATATACCAACACAGGTCATTAATAACAAATTTATTGTTATCGCTGAAAGCACTCTTAACCCCAAAAAGCAATCTATTTTCATTAACATTCCTTTGTAGTTGAAATCTAATTTTAAGCCCATACAGAACTTTATCATAATCACAAAATCCAAATATACCTTAAAAGGGGTACAGCTACGGTAAATCTATTCTCTGCTTTGGTATCATCATTATACATCAACTTCCTTTGCTTATAACTGGGGTTATCGGCTTTTCCCCTCCTCATATGAGGAATAAAACCTTCAGCAGACCCCTTACCCCATTTATCAATTTGTAATATCGCGTGAATTTCATCATTTCAGCTGTTGCAGAGGCATAATCAACCACTTCCACTTCATGCATTCCAATATCCAAACGAATACTATCAAACATTTTCCAGCAGAAATCATTTATGAGTGTAGCGTTTGTGTTAGCTGCAGTCTTAGTGAATTTAAACTTACACAACAAGAAACTATCGGGAAGGTTCAAGTAAGTTTGTTGATTATTTACCTCAAAACTTTTTGTTACATTCGTATTCCAATCTGTTCCCGTTACGGCATTTACCTTGTAATAATCTTCTTTTCTAGTAGAGTTGGAAATTATAATCATATCATCCAAATCATAAATACTGTTAATTACTTCCATACCTTTTTATATATAACAATAAAAAAATATAACAAGTAAATTTATTATATTTAAGAATAATATAAATATTTTAAACTTTTGAAAACCTGACCCAAGTGCCTTAATTATTTCTTGTTTTTCTTGCTGAGTTAGTCCAGTTTAACCTTTTTTAAATTTCTTTGATCGCTTGCAATTTATGAGACTCATTTTGAGCATCTTTTATACTCTTTACAGCACCCACTACATTTCTCACTGCAGAAGCGGTTGAACCAATAAGGTCTTTATGTTTAAGAATAGTAGAACCAATACCCATTGGAGTATCAATTATCCCATCTCCTTTATTTCTAAATTGATGTTCTACACCTTGTTGTCTCTTAGGCATATAGTATCCTCTTTCAGGGAAACATACCTTCACCCTTATAGTACGGTGAAAGGTACATACCTTCTCCAATCCCGTCTCCAGCTGTTTTAACAACATCTTTCCTATCTTTCATAATGATTTTATAGTTTCTCAACTCGTGTTTTTGTACAACAACCATCGTGTTTCTATTCTATGTAGAATAAAAACTTTTTAACATGTTAACTTTTTAACTTTTTTATTTTAAGTTTTTTTCAATTTTGCCCTTTTGATTTTTAGAGGGGTCAATATATGGTTGAACCCCAAAAAAATTGATACAAAAGGTTTTTCAATGGATTCTGGTACCATTGGGCATGCTAAATAACATACTAAAAATCTAGTAACATCTGACTTCTGGAAAGGGGTCATTTTCAAGATGGCGTCCAAGATGGCCACCGGGAGTTAAAAATGGCCATATCTCAATTATTATTCAACCTAGAAAGGTGGTTTTGGTGTCTAACCCTAGGTTTTAGGGCCCAAGGAAATTAATTGAATCAATAAAATTACCATCAGCTAATTATTTAATGACAAGTCCAAGATGGCATCCCAAGGTGACATCCTGATCCACTAAAATAGCTCTGTCGAATAGTAGTCAACCGAGAGAGATATTTTCAGTGTGTATACCTAGGTTTAAGGCACCCAGGAAATCATCAAAATTACTTAAATAAGTACAAAGTAATCAGGTAATCCAGTAAGCCAGGTTTACCAGCCCATTAGGCATTTGTTGTCTTATACAGTTAGTCGCTATTCATCGTCATCCTCCGACTCCTCTGGAAGAAACTTGTTATGTGGATTGTCACATTCCTCAAGTCACATTGTCACAATTCTTCAATTCTTCAATTGTCACATTCTTTTCCATCTTCCTTTAATTCCATCTGGGTCCACAACGATTTGTCCCACTTCATCCTTCAAGCAACTCACCCCCATCACATCACACCTCTCTTTCGCTATCTGCTTTGCAAACCTGAGTACCACTCTCTAAACCTCTTCCAAATCCAAGCGTTCTCCGAACATTTTCCTACATGCCTCCTGCGCCTTTGCTACCTCTTTCTTTGCAGCCTTCTTGGCTGCCTTATAACTTTCATGCTCTGCTTTTTCTGCTCCCGTACCCTTCGCCTTCTGCCACACCTTGAACTTCTTCCTCTTCTCGGCAATCCTCTTTCCAACTTCATCATCCCACCACCATGTTTCCGAGTGCCTCGGTGGTCCTTTTGTCCATCCACGTACCTCACCAATGGCTCCCAACAGACTATCTTTCATTGACATCCAACCACGTTCAAGCTCAACCACATCATCCTCTACCCTACTCAGCCTCTCTTTTAATGCCTCCCTTACTGTCACTTGTTTCAACCTCCACACCTTCATTCTCGGTTGGTACTTCACCCGCTGAGCTCTCCTCGCACCTTTCACCCTTATGTCGCAGACAACCAAGTGGTGCTGTGAAACAGCCTCCCTCCCCCTTGATCACCTTCGTGTCCCGGAGGTGCCCCCTATCTCGCCTATGCACCGCACCATCAGGTAGTCAACGGTTGTCATCGACCCACCTGACGTGTATGTAACAAGCTTATTATCTCCTTTCTGGAACTGAGTGTTACAAAAATCAACAAATCAGCTCCATCAGCAAACTCCAAAATCCTTTCACCTTCTCCATTTCACACACCATATCCATAGTTTGTATCCGTATCCGCAGGAGTGGGATTTGGAACCTGGGACTAAATTTGTTGGACAAAATTTTGGACACCAATTGTGCTATTGGCCACAACAATTGGTGTCGGGAAGTGGGATTTGGGACCCGAACCAAATTTTCTTATCTGTGAAAAAATTTGGTCAAAATTTTGAGCGGCCGAAATTTTATTAAAACAACCAAATTAAATCGTGCCATGGATAACCACGGCTATTGGATGCCGGTGGGGATAGATGAAGAGGAGTTAGAGTCAACCCAGGACACCGGGGAAGGAGTGAGACAATTGGGAGGAATGGAGGAGGAAAGTGAAGAAGGTGTGGCAGTGGGGGTTGCAGGCGAACAAAATGGCGGCGCCTCACACATGGCGACGAGGGCCGTGCCCACTGCACAAATGGGGGTGGTAGACATGCAAGCCTACATGGCGCAATTCATGGCAGGAATAAAAGAATTGAGTGACAAATCCACCAAACAAATGAATGAAATTTGGGAAGTAAGTGATAACATCAATAAAATCAATGGGAGGATGGACGTCCAGGGGAAAAAGATGGATGCGCAAAGTGGCCAAATGAAGGAAATGAGGGAAGAAGTAAGGAGTAACATAAATAAATTGGAAACTAGAATGGGGGAGCAATTGGGAAGTCAATTTGGGGGGTTAGACGTAAAATTGGGGGGATTAGAGAGCAAATTAGGGGGCCAGTTGGAGGACGTGGGTGGCCAGGCCCGAGAAATAAATGAGGGGTTGGCGAGGGAGACAGCCAGGTATGAGATAAAACAGATGGGGAAGGACATAGACCGCAGATCGAGCCGGAAAGGCGCATCGGTACGCGACAGGGTAGCGCGGCTTGAGGAACGCGGGAAAAGCGAGGTTGAGCCAAGCACAGCCGGGTGGGCCGGGGTAGAAATCGCGACCCGGGGTATAGAAAAGCCGACGACCGCAGAATTAGAAAATGTTATTCTATGTGCATCAGCGGTCGTCGAGCTGCATAAAGAAAATGGAATAATTATAGTCGAAATTGAAATTGGAGAGACGGCAGAGATAGGAATTAAACCGGAGAAAGTTATGGAATGCGCGCAAAGTTTGGATTCACATCGCGATGTCGTGCTGCATAACCAAATGGAAAGTTTGCAGGTGGTGGAGGAGCGAAGAAGAGGAAGCGCCAAGGCTGAGTAGGGTGGTGTATGGCACGAAAAGGTTTGGCGCGAAAGGATTTTTCACGCGCTTGGGATCCCGGCGTAACCCGGGCGCTTGTGGAAGGTCCATGGTGTGCTGCATGAAAGGAAATGGTGCAATTGTGAGGAAAAAGTGTGCACCGAAGAGTGAGTGTTAAACAGAGTGTGATTGTGAGAGTAAGAGTGACACAGAGTGTGAGATGGATATGGATGGTGAGAATGTGCGAGGATGCACACCTGAGTTGGTTGTGGAGAGTGTGCGGGGATGCACATTAGAGCGCGTGATTGGGTGTGCGATAGGGGATTGCACACCCGTGGGTAGGTGTGCGCTGAGTGGGTGGATGGAAGAGTGCACACCCATGAGTGGTATGGAGTATGTACCGGAGGAGATTGCACAATAAGGTGTGCGGGGTAGAGTGCATGAAGTGTATGGGAGGCGCTGGAGCGCCAGGATGTGTGAGTAAAGAAAGGGTCGCGAGGTGTGGATGTGAAAATGTGATTCGAGCATCGACACTGACCGGGGCAGCGGTTAGGCCGACGTATAGCCGCAGCGAGCTCTCGGGGCGTGGTGTTCTTTGTGTGCTGCGGGGGCCGGCGGGGATCATTGCCGTGGCGCTCCGACATGGAGCACCATGTACGATTCGTGCCGGGCTCCGCCCTGTATGGTCGGTGCCGCGTCGTAGCGGTGAGCGGCACGATTCCGGGGGAGAAAGGCCAGGTCGGACCTTCGCCTCCTGGCGGGCGTGGTGTTTCGACCGGGGGAGGTTGGGTCATCGGGCCGGAGACCAAAGGGCCCCCGGGCCGGGATGGACCTTGGAACCTTGGCCCGAGTATGCCTCCTCCCCAGAATCGAAAATGCCGGACGGACCCAACCTACAGGAGACAGACCACCAGTATGCATTGCTCGGTTTTTCAAAGCCGAGCTGTGACGAAAATGTATTACGGTGCACCGAGAGGCTTGAGTATAGTGGACGAGTAGTGATGGCAATAGTGATGTAGAGGGATGGTAGCTCTACCACCCCTCACATCCTTTTGGGGCAAAGGAGCTATAGACTTATGGGGTTTGGCGGTGCGAACTAGCCAGGGAGGGCTTGGATAATCGTTAGGGCTCTAGAGATGACCATAGGTGACTTGAGAGTTAGGTAGTGACATTGTACAGCTAGTGGGGACGTAGAGTAGAGTAGTCGGATGATAACGACGGGGGATGTGTGTAGTATAAGGGATGACAGGGGAAGCACCAGTATTAGCGGAAATAGTTAGATTAAATGATGCTGATGAAGCTTAGGATGAAATGAGGAATTGAATGAGAGTCTTGCTTGCTGGTGAGCATGTTGAAATGAGGAATTGAGCGTGGGAAAATCTGAGCGGATGAGGCAATGCTCGGGAAGGATGTGTGTGTGTGTGTGTAAAAGTGTATGAATGGAGTATTGAGGGTGTGTGTCATTGTGTTGAGTGATTGACTTGCATGGTGTGCAAGTGGAGAAGGGTTGTGTGGAATAAATGGTGTGGAGTAAATGGAGTGTGGAATGAGTAGAGTGGAGTGCATGGTGCGAAGGAGTGGATGGGGGGAAGGATGGACCCCTTCACGAATACCCGGGGACGGTAGTTTAAAAGTAGGTAGAGGGAGTAGGTAAATTTTGGTTGGATATTGACATCTGTGGTGCGGATAGTAGCAGAGTACTGCTTGGATGGGTGCATAACTGTATGGAATGGCTGGGCGTGTGAGCCTGTTAGTGCATTTGCTTGGTTGAGCACTCCGCCACTGGTAGTCTGTCGGCCAGGTGAAGCTGCAGGCAGGCTCTGGGAGCCAGGTAGTGTTGAGTAGAGTTCAGCGGGGCCAGAGTATCCCAGGAGAGGACCCGGGTAGCCCAATGCCAGAGAGGGCATCGAGGGGGTAAGCGTCAGGGAGGGCCTTCCCCAGGAAGGTTAGTGTGAGGAGCTAGGCAAGCTCAGGTGGCGACGTTCAGTGGCGGAGGTGCGCAGGTAAGTAGGACCTGCTAGGAGAGCCACACGACCCAGCCCCAAAATTGTGCGAGGGCACAGAATTGAAAAATTGGGGGAGTGAGGCCCCAAATTGGTAGAGCGCCACAGTATGGTCAATGGGAATTGGTTTTTAGAACCGCATTGTGTAAAGTGGCCAATGGATTGGCAGGGCAAGATCCCGGGTAGTTTAACGAGTTAATGTCATTTAGAAGTATAGCTAGGATGAAAGTCTCTTCGCACCATCCGCATCCACTCACCAAGGTGACAGGACTCCACACCAGGTTTTGGCAAATGTTTGGATGGTAAGATGCATCATGACGGAGTGTGACATTGTGTGTTTATTCCATCCCTTCCTTCTTGGGAGGGATTGGAGATGAATTTGGTTTAGGGGGAGATATGGGAGATAAGACAGTAGAGACGAATTTGTAAAGTTGTAAATTGGGTAAATATGGGGTAGGGCAAGGGTAGAGTAGGTGACATGGGGGGGTGACGAACGCTAGGAACGAGCTTTCTCAGCTCGCTCTCCCACGCCCTTCATGTCGCATTGCCTTGTGATTAGGTGTACCCTTGCGCCCTTGCCCCCTGCTAACCTCTGCTTTGTCGTCCTTCCCCACTCATGGAACATGGTCTTTTCTGTCCGAGGGGAGTGTGCAGGTGCCCTGAATTTTGCTGCCTGCACTCTTGCTGCCTGCATGCCTGCCTGCACCAGGACACCCTATGGACCACACGTTCTGTGGTCTGGCACTTATGGACCACACGTTCTGTGGCCTGGCACTCATGGACCACACGTTCTGTGGCCTGGCACCTCTGCTGGGACCGACCATTGTTGCCAGCAGTATCTGGCTTGCGGACCACTGTTTTTAAGTGGCATCAACGCCCAGCAGTCGGACCACCTACGTTGGCCCTGCTGGCCATAAATAACAAAAGCGGACGTGGTTTGTGCCCTTTTTATTAAAAGAAAACATCAAGCAGAAGATTAAGCCAAGATACATCAGTCCAGCAGCACAGGAAGCAGAAGACATCATTTTATTATTTTTGAACTGTGATGACTGTGCATTTTCATGGAAGGTGCTTTTTGGTGCATTTTTTTTTATTAGGGTGCATTTTGTTGGTACATATGGGTATGGTGTATCGGTGCAGTGCATTGCAATTGCATTTTCCTCTTCTCAAATTCTCTCTGCTTTTTCCCACAAAAGACAGGTCCTGGGTTGTAGTGTAAATAATAGTAGTCTTGTAAATAATGCTCCCCACTGGCTTAAATGTTTAGTTTGAGAATAATTCCGTAATTCGGTTAATTGTGGGCATGAGTGAGTTAGATAGGATGCAACGCAGCAGGGGGGACATATCTAGTGTTAAAACTGTCGCACTCAGGGTAGTAGGTTAAAAGTAGCGGGAAACCACACCTAAGTGTCACACTAATTTAAAAGATAGTCCTGATTGTTTCAGCTCGGGTTGAGCCCGGAAAAAGGGGGGTTGCAGTGTTGCAGTTTTGAGAACCCACACTCTTGTAAATAAATATGACATCATCAAAGGGTTAAAGGTTGCACCCCATAGTTAGGCCACAAGCAACACGTAGGCCACCATAGGACTTCAGTTATTTCATCAGTATGTGTTTAGATAAGGTCGTGTTTCCAATAGTTGAATCTGCGTTGTGTCAGTCAAATAAGAAGTAGGCCCCAATCCGTTCATTTTGTCAGCCTCCCTCTCCAAGCGATGCCATTACGCGCCCTCCAGTCTGCCCATGCCCCCTCCCAAGTGTTATGCGCCTCGGCCAGCAGCAGCTGCCTTAGCGCTCGCTCAACACAGCAATAAGCCACGAGGCAAGGCCCGAGAAAGGGGCCGGAGTGCCAGGAAGAAAGTGTGGCCACGTCAACCCACCATCAGGGCATGGCCGGTAAGCGATAACCAGCCAACCAGGGCTGAAGTGACATCGCCGACAGGCGTGGCTTTGGGGCTCATGGAGTGGTCGCTTGGTTGAGTTAAATAAGTGAACGCAAAGCCCTTCTGACCAGAAATGCGCGTAGAGGACTGATGCAGTGGTGCTGATTAAAGGAGGACCTTATTAAAGGAGGGCTTACTGGGAAACGCGCATTGCAAAGGGACTGAAGAGATACACGGTGCACTTGATGAGAGAACTGTTCAAGACGGCGTCGTACGATTGGCGTTGTAAAGGACTGGTTGGAAATGCGCTGTGCGAAAGGACCTTGGTGAGAGGGGGCATTTTGCACGAGTGTGCATTTATTACATACGCCATAGAACACCAGCTTCCCCCCGCTATATAATTGTCCGGTCACGTTCCAACTACACGCGGAGCTGCCTGCCGGGTTTCGTCCGCTGGATCGGAGCCTGGACCGGAGCCTGGACCAGAGCCGGGATGGAGCCCGGACTCGCTGGTGACCATCAACAATCTACACCCCCCATGTGAGTGTGTATGTTTCTCCTGGGTGTTAAGAATAAGACTGTTTAAGGCTGCCCTGTGTAACTGCTTCTTCCTCTTCCTATCCTGTACATTCTTTCGTTTCCTCTTCTCCTTCTTGTACATTGTTAATAAGTTGCCCTGTTCTTTCTTCGTTTCCTCTTATCCAATCGCATTAGTCTTTTCTCAAATGGGTAAACGTGGCACGACCGGAACCACCATAGTCGGGTTTAATCCCTGTTAACAGCCCGAATCGCGGCTCACTTCGCTCGGCGTGTCCACTAACGCCGTTGTTCAGGTGGGAATTATTTCCCTGCTTCACGGTCGGGGTTAGTAATTAGGTATTCGGACTAAATTGACCAATAACCCTACCTAATACCGACCGGAAGGAGCATATAACTTCCAGGACTCGGGTCGGCCAGATAAAAGGACAAGGGGATTAAACCCCCCTTGATAAGGGGAGAGCCGACGTCCGAGATCCGTAACAATATATATACGTTTTTATATCAGTCTGGTGTGATTTTATAGTTCACAATACAGACTCTGACAATCCCGTCTCATGTTCAGATATTAATTAATCTTTAATATCTTAGAACAACAATGTTCATGGAGCTTTATTAACTTTCCAATCCGCAATGAGAACGGCTGGTTCGATGATTATGTGCCCTGCTGGAGGGCCAGTCACCTCCCCCGCAGGACTGGCTCCCTCCGCCCCCCACAACTGCAATCCTTTCTGAGCTTCCAGTTAATCGAGCTCCATTTTTATGAGATCTTGAATGTGTTGTTCCCCTGGGGAGAACATGAGATCGTTAGTTTCTTGCAACATTCGCTCTTGTTTGGCATACAAGGCGTGAAAATCAAAAGATAAGAGAGAAACGCCCCTACTGTTGGAATCGTCCATGAATGTGGATTCCTCGGAATCCAGAATGACGGGTGGATCATCCAGTTTCCCATCCCTGTACTCGCTCTTGTCCAGTTGGGCCATTTGTGCTGAAGAGCTAGAAAAGAATCTCTCCAAGCACATCCAAAGAAGATGCTTCATTATATACACAGCAAACTCCAGTTCCACTATTATGGTGAGACCTCACAGAACCCCACCCAAAAACCTGCTGAACCATCCTGAAAATCAATTTGTTATGCCCAAATATTCCCAATGCTTTTTCCCATCCATGTCCAAAAAGTGTAATCTATCCGTCCCCGTCCCACATTGCCCTACGAACCCTTCTCTGAGGGCTCTTGAGGCTATCTACTACAAGTACTTCCAGTATCACTGAACCCAAATAGCATGTCCGCTTCCAATTATCTGGCAGGTATGGGTACGCCTTGTCCCCGCAGACAAACATGATTCCATGTGGAGAAACTGAATGATTTGAAAAACATCTCATGCCCTCTGATTTTACCCTCTTAATTAAACTGCTGAAACTCCTCAGATCTTTGAGGACACTTTAATTCCCCCAAGACCCCTGAAGACTACCAAGACCCCTGAATGCACCAAAATACCCTAAAGACCCAAACGATCCTGAAGACGCAAAATACCCTGAATATCCAAAAGACCCCTAATATACAAAAGGCCCCGAAGACCGAAGAGACCCTGAAGACCCCAAATAATTTTGCAGTAACCCAAAAATACACTGAAATGGTCAAAGATGCTTATCCCTGGAGATGATGTGTGGTGACTGAAGCTTTTTCCCAATCCAACCCATCCTCTTGGTCCTGGGCGACACTTTGCCTCAATCTGTATCAGGCTTGGTTTCTCTTGAGGGACATTTACAACATTGTTAGTGCAGATGAACCTTCCCAAATCTATCCCACTTTGATCTTTATTCATGAAACCCAAGATCATTCCCCCATTGCTGGCCATACATCTTGTTTCAGTAGCTCTATCATGGCTAGCAGCAACATCTGTGTGCTGGTGTGTTGTGCTGGTGGTGTGCACCATGTACACCATGTTGTGCCTCTGGGGATCTCCATTGCTGAAAAAATGTAAATTTTAGGACAACAACCTCCATTAGAATTGCCAAGCATGTAAAAAACAACAATATTATTTCAATAATTATTCCTAAGGCCAATAGTGACGATTGTATTATTTTAGCTCCCCATTGGCAAAAATATACTGGCAAACCAATGACCCAAACTCTACGATTCTGAAAAACTTTATAATTTGCGGTTCCTAACCTTTTTTTGGATACCTAGTGAGGTCCGAGCCACCTGGGCTGTAGTGTGGTGCTCCGTTTCCAATTCTTCACCACCACCCAGTCACCTGGTTGGTCAGGATTGGCACTGCTCTGTAGCTGGTGCGGGCATTGCTTCTTTAACCTGTGTGTGTAAACCTTTTGCAACTTTTGTTCAGGCTTTACAAAATTCCAGTGCCATTCCATCCATAAAGTGTATGTCCATTTCATATTCCCCAAACTGGCCCTGGGACACAATTTCCTCGAGCTGCAAGGTCAATTCTCCCAAACATCAGCCTTATCAGTGACTAGATATCAATAACTAAGTAAATTAATAACTAATTAAGGAAATATCAATAACTGCAACGATTACATGACACTGTTACAACCTCCAATTCTTTTCCTCAATATTGTTGCGGATACGAGGATTGTGTTTTTTTATTGTGTTGTATTGTATAGTAAATTGTTGTAAATATCACCCTCTGTAAAATGTAATGATTCCTTGTAAATACCTCCGTAGTGTAAAGGTCAAAGGGCGTCCCATAATTAGTCCATAAAGCATACACATCAGCCAATCATAGAATACCCCCGTTCGATAGTTATATCTTTATTATGTGTATTAGGGTAAGGCCTTGTCTTCCATTAAGATGACACTCCATTGCACCAAGTGAAATAGAGTAGATTCCTTTCACTTTCCCCTTTCATCATTGCCAAGCCTCGATTGCCAATTACATCCCCTCCAAAACCACCATTGAACATGTGCTCGGGTCGGGGGAGACGGGCGTGCCCGCCCGTCGTCATCAAGGGCGGAGCCAGAGGGTCGCGCGACCAACCAGGGCCGAGGTGAGCACACCGATAGGCGTGTCCTGAAGGCCGGCGGCTTGATTGCCGGAGGCGTTATAAAGGCGCGCGCGCAAGAAGCAAGGGAGTGGTCGGTGGTGAGGAGTGATTGGACCAAGAGAGAGAAAGAGTGGTTGGACCAAGAAAGAGAACATAGAGAACATCCAAGGAGAGGACATCCCGGAAAGCACAAAGCCTGCTATTCGTCACCTTGCTCGCCAAGGTTGGACTGAGCAGTAGTTAACAGCAAGAAGCCTGTTGTAGTCCTGGAAAAGCACGCGACGTCGACGCAGCAACACAGCAGCTTCAACAACAGCAGCCCCCAAACCGCAGCTCGGGGCCTTGACGGCAGTTTTGAGGAAACGGCACCGCCGATCGTGCTGCAGTACCCTTGGACCTTCCTCTCCCTCCAGCCATCCATCTCCCGCCAGTCCTATCATCATTCCCCGCGTGAGTCTGTCCTTGTTTGTTCTGTCCCTGGGTTAATTAAGACTGCATAGGATAAGCTAGCGATTTTCACTGTGTCCTTCTGGTCCGTCCCTCTGTCTATTTTATTTTATTATCCTTCCTCTTCCTTGGTTATTTTGAGCCTGTATATAGTAGGAATAAATTTAGTAGTATTTCCAACCTTTTCACCTTCTTCTTCTTCTTCTTCACATCCGTGTCGCTTTTGTCTTTTCCATATTGAATAGCTGTGGCGCAATCCGGCCAACGTTCGGGGATCGGGTTAATCGAGGTAACTGTTAGGCCGCGGTGCCATCCGCTCGGCAAACCAACATCCTTATCCGCGGACCGTAACAATATCATCACACAGCTATTTTCAAACACACTGGTTCTAGCAGTATCAATTAATTATCCATTTTTTAACACATTATAACTCTCTTCTCATCAAATATTCTTTATTTTACAAAATCTGTTGCCAAAATCTGTATTTTCCTCCTCTCCTTTTTAATAAAATAGACCATTTTCTCTAGCCATGGAATAGTCCATTATTCATATGAATAATCATAAGAGCTCTGTAAAACATCTCTATCTTTTAAACTTAGCCAATTGTTTTGCCCCACATGTTTGCCCCCAAAAACAACAAGTCACATTCCCTGTATATTGCCAACATTGTTCATAGTTTAAGTATCATCCAGAACTAAAATTTTATTAATCGATCAACTTGTAGATGCATATATTTATATTCCATTAACCCAAGAGCTCTCAATTTTGGTCACAATTTTCCAATGTCTAGTGTTACGGATTCGTCATTTCCGTTGTTGTGGTTTTCATCCACTGTAAACATTTGTGATTCCATGTACTATTATTGTTGTCGTTTAAGGGAAATAGATATTGCTATTTTCAAAAGGTAAAAAAAAGTTAATGTTTTAAATGAAACCGGAACCGGACGACGAAGAAGAGGAAGAGGAAAAAAAGAAGGCGGAGCGAGTGAGTCGGACAAGAAGGAGCCGAGCGGCGTTGAGGTTTTGAGCCAACGCGAGCGAGCGGAGGTCACTAGCGAACTTTTGGTTTCCCGGGAAAGGGATTCCTGCGACAGAGTTGTTATCGCTGTGACAGATCAACCTGCGTGTCAGGTTTTGCCGTCGATTCCGAAGAGAATCATCATCGGGCCATTACGTCTCGAGTAACGGCTGTCAGCCATTTTGACTCGCGCGCTTTGCGCGTCGTGCAAGGTTTCTTTGCTTCGCTTCAGCCATTTTCACCGCATTCAGATGTATCTGGTGTGTGTGTGCAACGTGGCTTTTGAAGGTTAATTTGTGGTTCGCCGACTGTGAGCCGTGAAACATCCATACCCGAGGGTGTGATTTCCCAGTCTCCTTGAGGGCACCTTTGAGCAGCTTTGGCAGCGGGACTGTACTTGTCATCCGAATGGGATTCTGGTCTCGATTGGACATCGTTCTGATGATGGCTGGAGCGGATCGACTTTGGCTTGAAGCCTGAATCAACTTTGGCTTGAAGCCGGGAAAGAGACAACGACTTTGAATTGATGCCGGAATAGAGACATTGGGGAATGTTCTTCTTGTTTCACTCACTTGGAGCACAGTTATATATTACGAAACTGATGGTACCATAATAGGATATATATTGATTGTACTTCTGATTACTATTATTGTTGTACTGTTATTCTTGTGTGATCTTAATACAATATTTGTTTGTTGGTAACAATTGGTGTGGCTTCACCATTGATCTTTGACAAACAGAATAACACATTTTTCTGCCGTGACTCCTCTCGGGGCTCAGAGGTACACCGTGCCCAGGGGGTTGGGTAGGAGCAGGTAACACTAGGAATCCGTTTTGTCCTTCCTCCACCAAGTATTATTCGGAACACTGGAAACATATTTCCACAAGTTTTGTAAATGTTCCAAATTTACATGTTATTTTGCTACATTAATTACATTTACCCACTACATGTTCACATCTCAACCCAATCGGAAAACATGTGAACTACCCCTAATATATGTCTGTACCCACAACATGGTTGTATATATTTTACATACCATTGCCCTTGAATTCGTGATCACACACCTTTCGTACTCAAAAACATCATGATAACACACAGTCTTTATCAATTTTGTATTCCAAAGTTGGGCCAGATCTGGATTCCAACTTGAATCAAAATCTAATCGGCTTATCCTCATTATTTTAATCAATTTATTTGTCAATTTTCCAAATGGCTTATTTAACATTGCCCTTCACTCGATTTCTCAACGACGAAGAATACAACCTCTTCTCTGCAACTATTCTTCGACAGACAAAAATTTCTTTCCTCATGAATGCAACTCCATTCATAAAATAATAATTTAACCCATTGAGAATGTTTCGTATACATAGATATCTGGAACCTATATCATATTCAATTTAATGGACCACCTTTAGAGGCCATTTTTCCCCGCAAAGCAGGGGTGGGCCTTTTTGGGGCACCTTATCAATTTTGTTTCTTATCAATTTTGTTTCTTATCAATTTTGTTATCAATTTATCAATTCAATATCAATCAATTTAATATCAATCAATTTAAATTTGTTATCAATTTTGGGCACCGTGGTCCCCTTTTTGAAGCAATGTTTTATGGTCGGATGCCCTTCCTGCCACCAACCCTGTTAGTTGCCTCTTGCAACACACAGGGAATTACCAGTGAACTGTTACTCAATTTGCCAACCTCGGAAGGATGATGGGCTGAGTCAACCCCCTTAATATTAATTCAGCGATCGACTGGGATTCAAACCCAGGATCCTAGGATCCCAAGCCAGAACCCTAACCGCTAAGCCAACACCAGGCTACCCTATTCAATTTAATGCAACCTTTAAATTTAATTTTAATCTAATTTAATTTTAATTTAGTGCAACAATTCAATGCAACATCTCCAGATGCAAATACAAAAATGACAATATGACAGGACAATCCAACCGCAGGGTGCCGCAATCTCCTGCAGGCACACCTGTATTTCACACCTTATGCACCCCACGTGAACTGAACCAATCTACGCAAACATATACCACTATTTATTCACCACTCAGCTCCTCGATCACAACTCATCAAATATTAGATGGTATTCACAGAACTAGATGGTATTCACAGAACATCCACCCTGCGCAGCCAAACTGCCGTGAGCCAACCCCTCTGTTCCTGAACACCTCCCTTCCCTGATCCAACATGGCTGCCAGACCAACCGAGTGATGACATCACAAATCTATACTCTCTAACACAATTACTGCACAGATCATGCCCAACGCATTTCAAACCGACCAGACCAAACGTTGTCTCTGTCGAATTGTGACGTCACTATATGATATCATAACCCCATCCATCTCTTGGTCGCTTTAACATACAATTGAAAAAAGGAAGGACAAACACAGTTTGATGCAAACTTAATGTTAAGCAAATTATTACGAACAGCAGTTCCAATATATCTTTGTTTAATCATTATTTTTATACATGACAGACAGACAGACACATCATTATACATGACATCACATTCACACTGGACAGAGGATTCACATTCACACTGGTCTGGACAGAGAGTGGGATCATTATTATTTAATCATTATACTTTATTAATCTGGATATCCTAGTTTAGGGAAGAAGAAGCTCTACATCTCCTAGCCATGCGATCCTTAAACATCTCTCAGACACTAAAATTGTGTCAGACCCCCAACCTTGTCAGTCAGACCACAGACCACAGGCCACAGACCTTGTCAGACATTGTCATTCTTCAGACACCACACCACAGGATATATATTCTATTTAAAAGCTTACAAAAACCTCCTACCTTCTCTACAACACCTCTGTGACCCCCAAAAATCCTCTGCAACCTGCCTGGCAGAGCCTGGCAGATTGAAACTCTAACCACTCTCACCTATATTCCTCTATCTTTACCTTGATATTGTACACCTATTGTGTAAAGCTTCACTTCCTAATATCACTTGGTTGTGACTTTTGGTGGTCATAACTTGATATACCCGCAAGATATTACTGAAAAATCAAGCTTCATTTATAAAATTCCCTTGCCTCTAATTTTACATTATCCAATCAATGATGTAATCTGTCACACAATGACCAGCCGTCACACAATGCCTACCCCTGCCAAATTCCGTCCGAATCCGTCCACACCTTCCTGAGACGTCCTGCCCACAGATAGACAGACAGACAAACAGCCAGACAAATAGACAAACAGCCAGACAAAAGGGCTAGCGAGCTTGGATTTGAATCTTAACCCCATGATAAACTGTCATCCCTCAGATACACGTTAAAACCGGCATCTCGTCTTCGTTGGCATCTGTCAAATATCCCACGTTGTCCCTCTTAAGGGTAGGTGAGATATCTCTGGCACCCTGGTACAGATTGCAACTTTCTGCCATAATTCTGCCGTTTCTGGTACAAATGTGTGGAGGACAACAGAGGACACTGCATCACCGGCACAGCTCCATTCTTACCATCATAACTTTAACGAAGATTTCCTCTGTTCACAAATTACATACACAATTTCAGTTTCAACCCCAAAAAAATTATTTTGTCCCGATTTAAGTCCCTCTTATGTCGTTAAATTAACATCCAGTGGGTTGACCCAGCCTATCATCCTATCAATTAACTCTGACTTTTACTCCCATGCTAAATCTGTGGGGAAATAATTATATACATGTTTTAAAAACCTGTCCACACACGCTCTCCATACAGGCTCACTCTAGCCTGCCATTTTCCACGAGCAGACAAAATGGACATTGAATGTCAATAAAAATCCAAACTGACACCATCTATTTCTTAGCCCCAAATTTACTCAATTTAATTTTTTGCTTTTACATCATTCCATAACATCATATAATATCATTCCATCATACCCAATTTGGTCAGAATCTCATCCCTAGTTCGCAAGTTATCGCAACAACAGGATATCTGACCCTTGACCTCTGAACCAAAAAATGCAATCAATGACATCTCACGTGACATAACATCATCAAACTACATATACTCATCCAATACACATCGACATTGCATAATTTATGCAGGCAATACACTAAGTCCTGGATTTGGGGATGGAGTTAGGGAGGGAAAGAATACAAAGGGCATTTGCATCCAGATTCCAGGAAGCACTCTGGGAAGCATTTGTACTCCAGGAAGCATTTTCAGTCCAGAAAACATTTTACACGAACAGTAGACCACAGGTAGGTCATGGGACAAATTGGTCGAACAAAGTCGAAATCGGTGGAACAACTCTCCATGTACAGCTTTCCCTGAACCATATATTCACAATTTAAGAAAGTCGCTTATGTGTGTGTATATGTATGTGTGTGTGTGTGTGTGTGTGTGTGTGTGTGTGTCACATCGCAACCAATCGCATCACTCATTTTATATTCAAACCCCAGGCTGCCCAATTCAGAGGCGAGCAGGCACACTCATCCAGCTGGCAGATATGCCGCATCCTAGAGCATATGAATCACGCATAATCCTGAGCATTCATTTTATCCTGCCTGTTCAACACCAGGACGGCTCGATCCAGTACAGTGCAATCAATTTGTAATCTAAAACTTACTGTACACGAGATAGCAGTCTGCGAGGGATGTAGGTGGGGGCATCTAAGCCCACAAATCCCAACGACATTTCACTTCGACCAAAAAAAAATCACAAAAGTCCAAAACATTTTAGAATGCCAAACATCAACTCACAACGATCCCACCCCACAGCATGACACCTGCAGTAACACCACAACACCTGTAACAATCCGACAATTCCAATACAAAAATACACCTGTAACAATTCACCTGTTATCACACCTGTTATGACACCTGCTGTAACACCACAACACCTGTAACAATATCAATACAACAATACACCTATAACAATTCACCTGTTGTCACACCTGTACACATCTCCAAAAACAACAAATTTCAATATTCATTCATATTCCATTCAATCTTTCACTCAACTAAAAAATCATTCATTCATTCATTTTTCCACCAAAACTCATGATCATAGGGGATAGGATCCCTGCCTTGGTCTGCCTTTTTCTGCCCTGATCTTGCCTTGATCCCTGTCTTGATCCCTGTCTTGTCCTTGATACTGGGATCGGGACCTGGATACCTGCGCCATACCTGGCTCGTTTCTGTCTTTTTCCAGCCCATGAGCTGGGCATATAATCCTGCATATTTTGAGTTCATCTCCCTTCTGACACACTCCTTCATCCCTTCCCTGGAGGCCTCAACCAGTTTTCCATGATTTAAATTCTTAAGCCCTATTTCCCTCTCAGTGAGGTCACTACTCTTCACTCACTACTTTCCAGCAAGGTCCAACCTTGATGCCTTATCTCAGAAGTCCCACTTCTGTTTCCCTGTTCCAGCAAGGTCCAACCTTGATATCTTATCTCAGAAGTCCTATTCCTGTTTCTCTAAAATTTGTCCCACTCTACATAAACCACTATTTATTCTCTTTTACCACGTTAACAATTCTCGTCTGAACTCGCTCAAGCTAAGGAGAAGAGGGATAAGACTCTTTACCTGGTCACGACAACAACTTGCCCCCACAGAGAGATATGAAAAGGTCTGTCTCACCTTGGTCCCTATGTTAAGATGTGCACTCTGAGCCAGTTGCTGCCGCCTCCAGGAGTAGTCGGTCCTCTTGTCAACAGCTTTGGAGATCCCGGACGGGCCCCCAAATGTGGTGGTTGAGATGCGGTATCTGCTGCTCTGACGAGAGATCAAGACACTGCACTGAGAAAAAACAGTTGGTTTAATAAGTATAGTATAAACCACATGTGGGAATTCCAACCGGAAGCCTCTCCTCAGTGAAAGACACATGAAACCCCACTTGGAGTTTGCAAAAAAGCACCTAAAGGACTCTCAGACTGTGGGAAACAAGATTCTATCATCTGATGAAACCAAGATTGAACTGTTTGGCTTCCGTCTGGCCACTCTGCCATAACGCCCATATCGGTGGAGTGTTGCAGTGTGTTACGTGCTCCTCCCCAAACCCCGGTCACGGTGAACCTCTGAGCCCCGAGAGGAGTCACGGCAGAAAGATGTGTTATTCTGTGTGTCAAAGATCAATGGTGAAACCACACCAATTGTTACCAACAAACAAGTATTGTATTAAGGTCACACAAGAATAACAGCACAAAAACAATATTAATCAATTGTACAACAAATATATAATTCCTATGATGGTACCTTCAGTTTCGTACAATGTAACTCACTGTGCTCCAAGTGAGGGAAAAGAACATTCCCAATGTCTCTATCCCGGCATCAAGCCAAAGTCGATCCACGCTCCAGTGATCGTCAGAACGATGTCGTATCGAGACCAGAATCCCGTTCGGTTGACAGTCACACTGCCAAAGATGGGCAAAGGTACCCTCAAGAGGCGACTGGGAAATCACACCTTTGGGTATGGACGTTCAACGGCTCACATACGGCGAATCGCAAAGTCCCACTCAAAATCCACGTTACACACACAAACCAGGTTAACGTCTGGATGTGGTGAAATGGTTGAAGCGAGGTGAAGAGCCTAGAGCGATGTGAAAATCGGGCGCGAGGCAAAATGGCCAACGGGCCCGAACTCGAGGCGTAATGGCACTCCAACGATTCTCTTCGAAATCAACCACAAAACCTGTCACGCAGGTTTATCTGTCACAGCGATAACAACTCTGTCACAGGAATCCCTTTCCCAGGAAACCCAAAGTTCACTCATCACCCCCATTCGCCAGCGTTTGCTCAAGACCTCGAAGCAGCTTGGCTCCTTCTCGACCTCACTCGCTCCACCTCCTTTTCCTCTTCTTCTTCCTCTTCTTCTTCGTCCGGTTCCCGATCTGGTTTCCAATTTCTTTTTAAAACATTAATTTTTTTTACCTTTTGAAAACAGTTATCTCCAATTCACTTAAACGATAACAATAATAGTACATGGAACCAAAAATGTTTACAGTGGATGAGAACTACAACGGAAGTGACGAATCCGTAACACTTCCTCCCCTCAAGAAAGAAAGTTGGAACATCGTGAAAACTTTCTTTGCATGCAAAAACTATTTTAACAAACAAAAGTAAAACTCACACCCAAATGGTCAATTCACGTGAGCAACAATAATTATTAATATTCCCCAAAATAAAGCAACAAAACTTCAAAACAACCTACAGGAATTTCCAAAGTTAGTTCACTCTGGATAAAGCATCAGCAACGACATTGTCCCTGCCCTTTACATGCTCAATTTCCAAGTTGAACTCCTGCAAAGCCAAACTCCATCTCATCAACCTCTGGTTTTTATTTTTCATTTTTTGAATGAAGGTTAAGGGGTTGTGATCAGTGAAGACATTTATAGGAAAGGTAGTAGATCCCAGATACACCTCATCATGCTGAAGCGCTCGCAGGAGAGCAAGGGTCTCTTTTTCCATGGTGGCATAATTTGCCTGATGTTTGTTAAACTTTTTCGAATAGTAGCACACTGGGTGATCCACGCCATCACCATCTTCCTGTAATAGAACTGCCCCAGCCCCCACATCACTTGCATCAATGGCCAACATGAATGGTTCTTGAAAATCCGGGGCTGCTAGGACAGGAGAGCTCATTAATATCGCTTTGATCAGACATCAGAAAAATTCCATCAGACATCAGAAAAAAACACATCAGAAAAATTCCTGCAGAACCGCCGGTACCAACCAGCCATACCCAAGAATCACATAAGCTCCTTCTTCCCTTTTGGAACTTGGAAGCGATCAATGGCTTCTATCTTGGCTGTCACCGGTTGCACCTGACCCTGACCTACTACTTGGCCTAGGAACACCACCTGTGCTTTTACAAACTCACTCTTAGATAAGTTGATGGTCAACCCTGCCTCGGTCAGTTTCTTGAAAAATGCATGAATTTGTTTAATATGATCTTCCATGGTCATAGTGTGGATGATGACATCATCCAGATAAGCCTCCACCCCCTCAAGGTCTGCAATGAGCTCATTAATCAGCCGTTGAAATGTAGCAGGCCCGTTTTTCAATCCAAAGGGAAGAACCTTGTACTGATACAACTCATTTGGTGTGACTAAAGCCGAGATTTCCTTGGCTCTATCAGTAAGAGGTATCTGCCAATACCCGTTCAGCAAGTCAAATTTAGTTACAAATTTAGCTGGGCCTATTCTATCAATACAGTCATCAATCCTCGGGATGGGACATGAGTCGGTCTTGGTCACTGCATTAACCCGTTTTAAATCCGTACAACAATGAAAACTGCCATCGGGTTTTGGAACCAACACACATGGTGAGCTCCATTCACTGCTGCTTGGTTCGATGATGTCATTCTCCAACATATACTGAACCTCCTTCCGAAGATACTCCATCTTCACAGGGTTCATCCGATAGGGGTGTTGTTTCACAGGAGTGGCTTCCCCCACCTCAATATCATGATATACCAACTCAGTACAACCAGGTACATCTGTGAACAAATGTGCAAACTCAAAAATTAGGCTGGATAGTTGTCCTTGTTGTTCCCTCGTCAAATGAGCTAATTTCTCATCTCAATGACTCAACACTTCCGTGTTCGTCAATCTGGGACAAACCTGGTCATCAAAGTTATCAAACTTCACACCGGCCTCAAACTCTGGATTCTCTTGCACCCCGACTACAGGCACGACAGGTGAGACAGGAACCATTTTTCCACAGGCTTCCTCACATAATATTTCTTCAGTCGGTTGACATGACACAGCTGCCGCTTTTTCCGTCGGTCGGGAGTTGTCACCAGGTAATCTGTTTCATTAACCCTCCTTTCGATTGCTTGGGGACCAAAATATCTAGCCTGTAGTGGCTGACCTGGAACAGGAAGCAACACTAACACTCAGTCCTCAGGACTGAAATTTCTTATCTGAGATTTCTTGTCATGTCTCACTTTCATTTTATCCTGTGTCACTTTCAAGTTTCTTCTTGCAACTTCACAAGCCTTTGCCAATCTGTGCCTAACCGTTGACACATACTCTACCACTGTTGACTGTGACTCCTCCTGTAGCCACTGTTCTTTCACCAATTTCAATGGTCCTCGAACTGCGTGTCCAAACACAAGTTCAAAAGGACTGAATCCCAATGACTATGGAACAGATTCCCTCGTAGCAAACAACAATAAGGGTATTCCTTCATCCCAATCCTTGTCACATTCAAAACAATACGTTCTGATCATATTCCTCAATGTCTGGTGAAACCTTTCCAAGGCCCCTTGGCTCTCGGGATGGTAAGTACTTGATCTTACTTGTTCCACTCCCAACAGGTGTACCACTTGCTGAAAAAGTGTTGACATGAAATTGGAACCCTGATCAGACTGGATGACTTTAGGTAGGCCAACCAAAGTGAAAAATTTAATCAAGGCCTTCACAATAACTGCCGCAGTAATTTTTCTAAGAGGCACTGCCTCTGGGAACCTTGTGGAAGCACACATGATGGTCAGCAAATACTGATGTCCAGCCTTAGTTTTAGGTAAATGGCCAACACAGTCAATAATGACACGGCTGAATGGCTCTTCAAAAGCTGGATTTGGTTTTAAAGGTGCGGATGGGACTTTCTGATTAGGTTTTCCCACCAGCTGGCAAGAATGGCAAGATTTACAGAACTACGCCACCTCACGTCGCAATCCTGGCCAGAAAAAATGCACCAATATTCTGTCACAGGTCTTGTTCACTCCAAGGTGCCCGGCCAAAGGTGTCTCATGCGCCAAACTCAGTATCTCCTTCCGGTATGGCGGTGGCACCACAATTTGTAATGAACTTTCCACTCATCGTTTGTTTGCACCTCCGGTGGTCTCCATTTTCTCATGAGTATTTCCCATTTCATGAAGTAACCAACAGGTATCTTCATAGCCTCTTCCTCTGTAACGGCTTTATCAATCAAACTCCGGAGCTCCGAATCTCCGTGTCGTTCTTCAACAAGTCTCTTTCAGACCAGCACAGTTTGTTCAACCTCATTCCCAGATGTCTCCGACGGACACTCCATTTCCTCTTTTGTTCCAGATGCCACCTTTTCCTTATGTTCCTTGATGTCACTCCCTTTCCTATTACCTCTTTCCGAATTTTCCTCCAATACCTCTAAGGAACCCAAATCCACATTGCCTTCCTTCTCCTTCTCTTCAGAGCGCTTCCTACCCATAGCACGAGTCACTGCACAGGATGGAAAGATACCCGGATTTCTCCTGCTCTAACTGTGTGGTGTTATTTTCCATACTAGGCTTTTCAATCATCGGATTACCAGAAACTCGACAACCGGCCAAATCATTCCTGATAATAAAAGAGATTCCCTCTACAGGAAGAGTGGCTTGTCACCCCACAGTGACCGGTCCTGACACCAACTCAGACTCTAAATGGATGACATGAAGAGGAGCTTTAACATAGCCACCAACCTCCTGTAAAAGAACACTAACACCAGTTGCCGTCTTCTCTGACAATGGCAAGATGCCTTCAAGCATCAAAGATTGATGTGCTCCTGTGTCCCTCAATACCCTAACAGGTCACTGGTTCGATAAGTCCCCATCCAGTGACACAAACCCCTCTGAAATAAAAGGTTTGTAACCCTCTTGGACAAGGTCGTTCTGTGATGCCGTAACTTTGGCATGGGAACTTTCACAAGGCACTGTCCTAAAAGGACGATTTCTCTAATTGGCCAATGCATTCAGAATTGTACTAGTCTGACTCCACTCCTGATTTTTCCTTTTCAGGGCGTAACATTGGGACATCAAATGCCAGGGTTTCTTGCAAAAAGCGCAAGTCGGCCCGGAGGAAAAACTCGTGGTCTGCCTTGGGCCCCCCGGAAGATAGGTATGCCTTGGAACTGCAGTCTTCTGATCCCTAAAAGTCGCGGTATCAGATTTGTCCCCATAGTCCTCTCTCAGCCACCTCCATGAAAATTTGTTCTCCGAACCTGATTTACAATAACTCCCCTGGCTAACTCTAGGCGGGAAGTTAGGTTTGTGGAACCCCATCCTGTGTGTCAAGGCATAGTTGCTGCCTATATAAGAAAGCCACGGTTGCTGCCTCATACAACTCTGGGACTTTCTTTTCATCCAGATGTACTTTAATGTCCGCGTGGACACACTGTTTGAATATCTCCACCCAGATCAATTGTCGCAACAGGTTGAAGTCTTTCCCAATCTCCTTCGAGTCACACCACCTATCAAACATGGTTTCCTTCATTCTGGCAAACTCCACATGGGTCTCACTCTCCCTTTTCCTGGCATTCCTGAATTTTTGTCGGTAAACTTCAGGGACCAATTCATAGGCTTTGAGACTGGCTTTCTTCACTATCTCATAATCTGCACATTGGTCAATCGGTAAAGCCGAATAGATATCTTGACCTTTACCCACCAGAACACTTTGCACTAACATAGTCCAAGACCCCGCAGGCCATTTTAGCATTTGAGCCACCTTCTCAAAATGTAAAAAAAACTTTGCTACCTCCTTTTCATTGAAGGGTGGAACCAGCCTCACATGCCAACCAACATCCCAAGAGTTCTCACTAATTGTCGAACTAGCCGGCATGGATACTACTTCTCTCCATTCTCCTAGTAATTCCAGCTCCTTGAGTTTAAGTTCCTTCTGATACTCCATGTCCCATTCCGTTAACTCCCTTTTGGCTCTCCTTTCCACTGCTTTTTCCTCTGCGCTTCTTTCTTCAGCTTTCCATTCCAACTCTTTTAACCTTTCCTGGCTCTTCAGTTGCATCTCCATTTTCCGGAGCTCCACATTTCCTTTTTCCTCGGGTAACCAATCCAAGGCTACCTCTTCCCATGTTCCTTGTCCCACTAGAGACTCCACCACCAATGTCTGAATCTCTGCTTTCTTCATACTAACTCGGACTTCCAAATTAAAATATTTGGACAATATCATGAGTTTCGATCTTTTTAACGCCTGGAACTGTGCCTCATTAGGGGACGCCGCAAACTTTTCTGCGTCAAACACCATGGTGACTATCAGTTAGCACCTGTTAACCTTCACACAAAAAAAATCCAATTTTTTGAAAAATTTGGGAATGTTAGTAAATTCCAAATTTGGGAATTTTGGGAATGTTAGGGAATTGTATCCTGGACGAGCCCCCAATTTCTGTTACGTGCTCCTCCCCAAACCCCGGTCATGATGTACCTCCGAGCCCCGAGAGGAGTCACGGCAGGAAGATGTGTTATTCTGTGTGTCAAAGATCAACGGTGAAACCACACCAATTGTTACCAACAAACAAGTATTGTATTAAGGTCACACAAGAATAACAGCACAAAAAAATATTAATCAATTGTACAACAAATATATTGTTGCAGTTTTTAGAACCTTCACATGAAATTTAGTATTAAATTTCCTTATAAATAACCCCTGTGTACATTTCCCCTTAATTGGCTGTTAAATGAAATAATCGCACCTTAGTTAGTTCATCGCACCACGTAGCGAACCATAGGATCTCTCCATAGTTATATCCTTATTATGTGTGTCAGGTAAGGCTATGTTTCCACTAGTTGACCTTACATTGCATCAATCAAATAAGATAGGATCCCATCCGGTATCCCCATGGCCTCCTAAAAGTGCCAATGAAGCAGCGTCCGCTGCCCCCTTTGGGTTGGCTCGTTTAATTGCCCCAAGCCGCCATTGCCCATGTGCTCCATCTCCGAGAAGAAGGGCGTGGCCCCCACTTCGTCATCAAAGGTGGAGCCAGAGAGCCCTCATCATCTAAGGAGGAGTCAGCCAGCCCCGATCGACCAACCAGGAGTGAGTGGGCATGGCTTGAGAGGGTGTGGAGAGAAACATTGAGCAGGTTCGCGAGGGTTCCAAGGGCGGGGTTATAAAACCCGTTGCAAAAAGCCCCCACCGCAGATGAGTGACAGAGCCTGAATCGAGAGTTCTGTGGAGGGAGGCGCATGAGCAAGGAACACAAGTGGGGAGGATTGTTCATTGATTTGCTTGGCGCGAACGTCCTGCGGCGAAAGAGAATCGGCACGCCCTGCTCGCGATACAAACCGGCACTGACGGCAACTGCCAGAACCAACCTCCAAAAGAACAAGTGCGTGCACGCGAGCCCCGATGTCGTGCCGCGATCCTCGGACCTCCCTGTCGCCCGTTCTGTGGACCACCTGAACCTTCTCATCCCTCCATTCATTCCTGCCTGCAATTCCCTATTCGTGTGAGTCTGCCCGTCGTCTGTCCTTTGTGTTGTCTGGGGTATAAGTTATGCTGGTGTAAGTAAGATTTGCTCTGTGTCCTTCTGCTCCTTCCATTTCCCTGTAAATTACATTTCTTTTCTTCTCTTTGGGTTTTTGTGTAAATAATAATAATAAATCCTGTTATTTCTTACCTTTGGTTTCCTCTTCCTCGTCCGATCGCTTTAGAGATTTCCCCATTGAGTTCCTGTGGTGCGATTTCGGCTAACGCTTTATGAATCGGGTTAGTCTTTGCTAGACGGCTCGAACCTCAGGTTGCTAAAACCGCTCGGCAACTAGTCCATCTAAAACCGTGGTTCGAGCGGGAGTCCCTCCCCTGCTTCGCGGTCAGGAGTAGCACTCAGGTCCTGGACTTTTCATTGACCAATTACCCTGGCTGCTCCCGACCGGTAGGAGCATTGGGATTTTCAGGACTCACGTCGGTCAGTTACAGACAAGGGGCTAACCCCTCCTTGGTAAGGGGAAGGCCGACGTCTGAGATCCGTAACAATATCATTGCTATGATGGTACCATCAGTTTCGTACAATGTAACACACTGTGCTCCAAGTGAGCGAAAATAACATTCCCAATGTCTCTATCCCGGCATCAAGCCAAAGTCGATCCACGCTCCAGTGATCGTCAAAACGATGTCGTATCGAGACCAGAATCCCGTTCGGTTGACAGTCACACTGCCACAGATGGGCAAAGGTACCCTCAAGAGGTGACTGGGAAATCACACCTTCGGGTATGGACGTTCAACGGCTCACAAACGGTGAACCGCAAAGTCCCATTCAAAATCCATGTTACACACACAAACCAGGTTAACGTCTTGATGCTGTGAAATGGTTGAAGCGAGGTGAAGAGCATAGAGCGATGCGAAAATCGGGCGCGAGGCAAATGGCCAACGGGCCCGAACTCGAGGCGTAACGGCACTCCAACTATTCTCTTCGGAATCAACCGCAAAACCTGTCACGCAGGTTTATCTGTCACAGCGATAACAACTCTGTCGCAGGAATCCCTTTCCCAGGAAACCCAAAGTTCACTCATGAACCCCATTTGCCAGCATTTGCTCAAGACCTCAAAGCAGCTTGGCTCCTTCTCGACCTCACTCGCTCCGCCTCCTTTTCCTCCTCTTCTTCCTCTTCTTCTTCGTCCGGTTCCCGATCCAGTTTCCGGTTTCTTTTTAAAACATTAATTTTTTTTACCTTTTGAAAACAGTTATCTCCAATTCACTTAAACGATAACAATAATAGTACATGGAACCAAAAATGTTTACAGTGGATGAGAACCACAACAACGGAAGTGACGAATCCGTAACAAGTGATGGTTGTCCTTCTGGAAGTTTCTCCCATCTCCACACAGGATATCTGGAGCTCAGCCAGAGTGACCATCGGGTTCTTGGTCACCTCCCTTACCAAGGCCCTTATCCCCCGATTGCTCAGTTTGGACGGGCGGCCATCTCGAGGAAGAGTCCTGGTTGTTACAACCTTCTTCCATTGAAGAATTATAGAGGCCACTGTGCTATTGGGAACCTTCAATGGAGCAGAAATCTTTTGTAGGCTTCCCTAGATCTGTGCCTCGACTCAATCCTGTCTGTGAGCTCTGCAGGCAGTTCCTTCGACCTCATGGCTTGATTTTTGCTCTGATATGCATTGTCAGCTGTGAGACCTTATATAGACAGGTGTGTGCCTTTCCAAATCATGTCCAATCAATTGAATTTACCACAGGTGGACTCCAATCAAGGTGTAGAAACATCACAAAGATGATCAAGATAAATAGGAGGCACCTGAGCTAAATTTCAAGTGTCATAGCAAAGGGTATCCCTTTACCGATTTTTAATAAATTTGCAAAACTTTCTAAAATCCTGTTTTATCTTTGTCATTATGGGGTATTGAGTGTGGATTGATGAGGAAAAAAATGAATTTAAACGATTTCAGCATAAGGCTGCAACATAACAAAATGTGAAAAAAGTGAAGGGGTTTGAATACTTTCTGAATGCACTAAATATTGTATGTGTAGGATTCTGTAAACATTGTCACATAAAAAGATTGGGTGTGCAAACAACTTTGTATATACACGTCCTTTACACAATAAACACATTTTGAGAAAAATCCCACTTTTTTTGTGTCTTCATGCCATTCATGCATGTATGTGTGAGATACAAAGGTTACCTGTTAATTATATTGGTCGAGTACATCAACATGATAATAAAGATCGTTTTGTGGATAGATCTATCATATGTGATTCAAATTGATGCTAAATCCCCAAAAATACAAAATTTGCCGTTTTGATAATGAAATGAATGAAATGACCTTTAAATTCAAAATAGGGGTGGCATCAATTATTGTTTTTTGGAAGACATTTTAATGTTTGGCAGCTCTACTATAATTGAATTGTCTGTATTCCCACATACTAGCGTGAATTAAACCGGATGTTTCCCAGATCCTTTAATCTTTGTTCGACAAAATATGCACATGTGAAGACGCGAAAGGCATGCATGGGTTCACAAGCCACATGTCTGGTCGCTGACGACTATCCCACTACCAATGTCGACACCGAAATATAAGCCATCACAGCACCAACAAAAAAAGTTCTGCCCATTATACCACCAATTAGGATGAGTAGACCGCCAATTTCTCAGCGAGTTTCCTTAACTCCCTGAAGAGGAGCATAAATGCATGGCCAAGGCGAGACAAATATCCAATATCTTGGACTACGAGTAACGATGATGAGGAGGAAGAAGGCCTCCCCTCCGAAACCCCCACATCCCATTGATTCTCCAGACGATGATGACAAGCCCTCCACCCTTGCGTATGTGTGTCGGTCACCTGACATGGATGCAGGTTATGGTCACCACACTGTCCTTACCATAAATTACAGTAAAGCGACCAGAAACACCACACACCTATCAACCATCAAACACCTGCATCAACACCTGGGGAAGACTTCCCAGTCAGCACAACCAGGCCAACACCTCCTCTCCACTCTCTACTCGGCAAGGTCACTTTTGTCATGACCCATGACTTATGTCAATGTGATATTTCAGTTTTTTATTTTAAAATAAATTTTCAAGACTTTCTAAAATCCTGTTTTCTCTTTGTCATTATGGGTGTGGATTGTGGATTGTGGATTATTGAGTGTGGATTGAGAAGGGAAAAAACGAATTTAAACGATTTCAGCATCAGGCTGCAACATAACAAAATGTGAAAAAGTGAAGGGGTCTGAATACTTTTTGAATGCACTGTACTATTCACCATGCGCATCTGATAGGTGCCCCTCCACAAACCACAATAATGTATCAAACTGGAGATCCCTGATTAATCTGTCTGACCACACAAACCCCTTCCCTTGAACATTGGTGTGATCACTGGGCTCTTCCAACAACAGAAATATCACCCAGCCCCCCCCCCCCCACTCCACTCCCCTTTTCGGCTCCTTTCCCTCCCTTGATGTGATATCAAGCATGTCCGGCAAGCGCCACATTGCCAAGTCCACCATTGACCCTCAGATAATTTGGTCCAATGACCACATTTGCAAAACCCATCCTGTCTTGTTCCTTCAGACATCACTGTTGCGACACTTACCCCCTCACCTACCATAACACAACCAACTCAAGAAAGCAGCGACAAGCCCCTACTATATCAGTGTCTGCCTCGAGTCAGACAATAATTTCCTTTTAGATTATTGGACACCAATTCCAAGCTCTTCTCCAAGAGTATGACGACAGCTTTTACCAAAGGCCCAAAGGTTATAACGGTGCTTCTGGGCCATTCCATTCTGTGTATAACATGAGACCCATCCAAGCCCACTCACTGAAAGGTCGCCTGCCTTTGTACTCTCGTCACAACCTCGTAGAACTGCAACATAAGTATGACCAGCTGGAGGACATGGGCGTCTTCGTTCAGCCGCAAAATGTAGGAGTTCATACCGGTACCTCAATCCATCTTTCCTTGTCAAGAAGTCCACTGGTGGGTTCCGACTAGTCACAGTGTTTGCGGATGTCTGTCGTTATTGCAAACTCCAGTTTTCTTTGATGCCTGATATAGACTCCACTCTTTGACAAACTACGATATGGAAGCACATTATCACTGCTGACCTGACAAATGCCTTTTTGGTCCATCCAAGACTGCCAATGGTCCATCTTCTATCACTATCCAAGGATGGTCTGGCATCAAGGCAACATTGAAGCGACCCTTCATCATGTCTCCACATTATCTTCGTGCACCACCCCGGAAAAGATCTTTGTAATTTTTTTTTTTTTTTGAATACAAGATCGAGGCTCGTGTAAGAGCTAACCTAACATTGATCACAAAAAGACAGACTGACACAAAAAACATAAAACATGATAAAGGGAGCAGGAGAACAAGATGGAGAGCAGGGACATTGGGAGATCTGTGGGAGGGAGAGGGCTTGGGGGGAGGAGGCATGGGAATGGGGGGTGGGGGGGAGAGGTAAAAAAAAAAAAAACACGTGGACAGTGCGAGGACTTCCAGGAAAGAAGTCGGTATGTCAAAAAGTGGCTCTGGAGTGAATTCGCGGGGGTAGAAAAGATCAAAGTTTTGGATAGGGGAAGATAGATGGTGGTGGCCAGCTGTTTTAAAGACCTGGTGGGAGGAGTGGGATTGGAGAGAGTGAGGGCGTTTGTTCCAGAGGCGGGAGAAAAGAGGAATGAAAGAGTGAAGGTGAATATAAAGTCTCGATTTTGGCAGTTTAACCATAATAGGGTTACAGGCGGCTCTTGTGCGACCTGTAGGAATATTTGGGGGACAGAGCACAGAGAGAGCTGTTGGAGCAAGGCCGGAGAGGAGTCGGATGAAGACAGAATGACCACCAACCTGCTTGCGGTGAGTGAGTGAAAGGCCCTCAAAGTTAGCTTCATCGCGGGAGATTCCAATGATTCTGAAAGCTTTGGTTTCAACAGCGTGAAGCCGAGCTAGCTGTGAGGCAGGAGCACCGGTCCAGAGGGGAGAACTGTATTCCATTGAGCTGCGGATGAAAGCCTTGCATGTGGTGAGGAGCTCAGGTGTGCCAAGGAAGGACTTCACACGACGGAGGATGCCCAGTCGGCGACTGGCTTTGGAGGCCAGCTTGGAAATGTGGTTTTCCCAGGAAAGGTCATGGCAGATACTGAGACCCAAAAGCTTGAGTGACAGAACTTCTTGAAGAGGGTTGTTGAGAAAGTATATTGGAGGGTTGTCCAGTCAGTCTTTTCAGAGAGACAGAGTGAGAGTGTGAGATTTGTCAGAATTGAAAGACATGTTCCACTTGTTTGACCAGTCTGTGATTTTGTCCAGGTCTGCAAAGAGTGAGGAGGCTGCAGACTGCCGATCTGAGGGATGGGGTAAGGAGCGGCAGAGAGTGGAGTCATCAGCAAAGAGATAGACAGGATTTTCCAGAGAGTCGGGGAGATCATTGATGAAGACCAGAAAAAGCATAGGGCCCAGAACACTGCCTTGGGGAACTCCAGCCTGAACAGGAAGGGGAAATGAGAGAAAACCATTCAGGGCCACACGTTGACTACGACCAGAGAGGAAGTCTGCAAGCCATGCATGGAGATTTCCATGGATACACTGAGAGTAGAGTTTGGTGAGCAGAGCGGGGTGCCAGACCGTTTCGAAGGCACGTCATATGTCAAGGGAGACAGCCCTGATATCCTGTTTGGCATTAAGGACCTCCATCCATTGTTGAGACAGCAGAAGCAGCATGTCCAGAGTAGAATGACATGGTCTGAATCCAAATTGATGATCGGAGATCAATCCACCTGGAGAAAAGGAAGAATTTGATGTCAGAAGCGATGACTGATTCCATGACCTTGCTGATTATTGGGAGCAGGCTGATTGGTCTGGCGTTGCAAGGATCTGTTTTTGCACCTTTTTGTGTAAAGAGATAATGTTGGCTAATTTCCATGCAGATGGCAGATGACCTTGAGCAAAAGAGAGGTTGAAGAGAACAGAGAGAGGGTGAGATAGAGCGGCAGCACAGGATTTTAGGACCCGTGGGCTGATGCCGTCTGGGTCAGTATCAGAATCAGAGTCGAGGATTGACAGAGACTTCTCCACCTTGTCAGGAGAGGACACACAGTCTAGGAGCAGCTGGGTACGACTGGGTACGGTGGGCACAGGGAGAGACAGGTTTGGCACACAATATTTTAAGGCAAACACAGAGTTGAGGCATTCAGCTTTTTCACATGTGGAGCCATCTGTGTAACCATTTGAGGTAAGGGATGGGATGGAGGAGAACAAACACCAGAAACAGATTTGACCAGATGCCACCAGGATTTGGAGGAGGGAGACAGGTTTGAGAGTTCAGTTTTAAGAGCAGAGATATTGTTTTTTGGCTCTCCTGAGGGTAGACACACTTTTTCCGAGCTTTGTGAAAGGAACTGAGATTACCTTCAGTTGGATTAGCCTTCCATGATGTGAAGGCAAGTTGCTTCAAGGCAACTGCCTCACCACAAGCTTCAGTGTACCATGGACAGGAGGAAGGGTATGACAACTGAAGACGAGAAGGGATAAATCTATGCATGAGAGAGAGCAGTTTACTTTGGAAGAATTACCAGGAAGAGTTGATGTCAGAGGTAGTAGAGATGCGAGACCAGTCCAGATGATTGGTGGCTGCTTGAAAACCGTGCCAGTCAGCCTGAGTAAAATGCTAGACTCGTCGGTGCTGAAGAGGCTCTTTGAGAATGGCCAGAGATGCCCACTTTAAAAAGGAAATGATCAGAAGAACCGATTGGAGCAGAAGACAGGCATTTGCAGGGAAGTTTGTCTTACCAAGTCTAGAAGAGAAGATACTCCATTGACTGAGATCCAGGTGGGGAAATTTACAGATTGTATCAATCCCAGTGAGTCGCAGAAGTCCTTTGCTGAGGTGCCATAGCTGGTGTGAGAGGAACCCACACCCAGCCACCTGGCATGATGACAGTTGAAGGTGCCACATATGAGTAAGATAGAGTTGGGATGAGTGGATAGAAGTTGGTCCATGTTGTCAGACAGGGAGATGTAAATGGAGTCATCACTGGTTGGAGGACGATACGGAACACATATGAACAAAAGGTGGGAGTGGAGAGGAAGCCATAGCCAGAGGTAATCCTGGGGTGGGTGGAGAGGGCAGTGCAAGGAGAGTGAGGAAGAGAGTTTTTGATAAAGATAGCAACCCCACCACCAGGACGAGGCTCAGGTCTATCATACCGGAGGAGGGAGTAACGAGGAAGAGATAATAAGGAATCAGAGACGTCGTGAAGGAGGTAAGTTTCTGTTTAGCAGATTACGTCTGGTTTGTCAGAAGCAACCTGTATGGAGAGATCAATCAGGTTTGAGAGAAGGCCCCGGATGTTTGAGGTCCATACCGTTAAGGAAGAGGGAGGAGGAGCATCGGGTACAGGACAGGGGAAGTGTAGGGTAAGATGAGGGGGGAGAGGGGTAGGTCGGAAAAGCTGTTGATAATGTGTCGGAGATTGCAGAAGGGTTAGGAGAAAGGGAAGGATGAGTCGGACAAATGGTTTGATGGTGATGGGAAGAGGCACAGTGAGGTGTTGTTTGAGGGGAGGGCAGAGCAAAGTCGAAGGTTGGAGGAGGTGGAGGTATGTAATGGAAGGGAGATGGAAGTGGGGAGGTGGCAGCTTTGAGGAGGAGGGGGGAGGGGGGAGAAATGGAGAAAAATAGTAGGGGGGGGTGATTTGAAGGGGAGGGCTGGGCGGAGTTTAGAATGGGATGGGCGAGTGGGGAGATTTAGAGGGGAGAGGTGAGCAGGGAGTTTGAAGGGAAGGGGCGAGGGGGGAGTTTAGAAAGTGGATGATAAATGAAAAACGAACATTTATGACTACCTGTGTTTATTGTGATTTTCAAGTCAGAGGTCCGTTTGAAAACGATAGTGGAGGGGTGGAATGAAGGTGAGTTTAGAGAATGTAGAAAGAAATGACTGCAAGAGATTGAATATTTTTTTTGAAATGGAACGATTTGAATAGGAAATTGAAAAAAGCCTTTTGAACAGGAAGAAAGACAGCGTGTTGTCACACACCATTGAATAAAATACTGCAGGGGAAAGTTTAAACATATTTAAACAAAACCATGAAAAACAAAGGAAAAAGGCCCTGAAGTAACCGCGTGGATCAGAGAAAGGAGAAAGGGTTAAATGAGATGAAGGAAACTAGAATTGGAAGGGCGAGTTTCGGCTGGAAATGTAAGGAAGATGTGGAGATTAGGTGATAAAGGGGGCAGGGTGTGACAGCAAGCACACGTGCCCATGAGGATAGAAGGAAAAAATCATTTTTTAATTTTTTTATTTTTTTTTGTATTTAAAACGTTAGACAATGGGTCGATGTTTGGGGAAGTTAGGAGCAGAAGAGAAAATCTAAGAAATAAGCAATACAGCGAAGGAAAGAACTTAAATTCACAAAACACCAATGCAGGGAGGGAAGCCGACAGAGACCATCCGCGCACGCGGTGCAAACAGAAAACGATAAATTTTACACAAGTTTGCATGAATTGCAAATCAAAACTAACTATAAACACGCAGTAACACATGCATAATGAAATAACGAGTGGAAAATTGAAGAAGACATGAATGGAAAAATACTTTAACTCAGCTGCTGTGCAGAGGTCGAAGTCGCTTCCTTACTCGAGGGACCGGAAACGGAAGTCTCAAAATCATTTGTTGAGAGTCGTTCAATCCTTTGTTGACACCTACAAATTCCGAGCTCAAGTTATCTCCGGATGTTAAAGCTTACTTTCTCCACTCGATGACGCTGCAAATAAAACTCGATGACCCTCAATGACGCTGGCCGCCGATGTAAAGAGAAAATCACGATGACCTCCTACCTCATTGAAGCATTCCACACCACCCACAAAGTACTTTCTTCGAGTTGTTGTTGGGGTCAGCTCTTGAAGCTTCTCTCTGATGTCACACCGATCAATGGCAAAGCTCTTTCCAAATCACCCGAAGGTCCTCTCCGCCAATCATGACCTTCAGGGGCGTGGCCTGCTGGCTCTTTCTTCCACGCCCATCATACCACTATGGGGGTGTGGCCTTTTGCCGTAAGTAAGTGTTCATGTGGGCAGGGCTTACTTGCCGATCGGCTCTGCTCGGGTTCTGTCAGCGGTTTGCTGTCGTCAAATGGAGGTTTTAATGGACGGCCGTGGTAAATGTAAAATGTTTGGGAAAATTACAGAGGGAATATCACATACTGGGGAAAACTAACCTCAGTCCCAAAGTAATTAGCACTGCTTCGCCCCTCTTGTGAAGACACGTAAACAATCTGAAGCTGCAGTTTCCATACTTAATTACATTGAGATTTCTCCTTCGTGTCCACGGACCATGCGATAATTATACAATCCTACCTTTCCTCTGGGATCTTTTTACCTAACCCCCACAAACTTAATCAGTATCATCATGCAGTGAAACTGTGAATGTACAAATTGATGATGTACGTTTCAGACATACACAGCATATATACCTGAGATTTGCACAACCAACCACTGCAGAGTCAAACCTGTTATTATTACACTGGAATAACTTTTGAAAAATGTATTAATTTATAATTCCCCCAAAACTTTGAAATTGCCGGGATTGACAAACAACGTCGACAACCCTCTTGAGCTTAGGAAGTGAAACAGGCAAAATCAGGCATAGGTCAATGTTGTTTTAATTCAGAATTATCCTCACAGATCATCTGGTTGGTTTTCCAAAATCATGAAACATGGTAAAGTATAATCGCACTCGCGCGAGTGCAAACGTCCGCCAGGCAGATCAGCTTACGTTTTGTATCCCACTGATATGACTTGACCTTCGCACACCCAAATGTAATGACAGGCCTGATCTGTATCTGGACCTTAAAATCTTATCAGCTTGTTTATGTTACATACCCAACTCATCCACCAAGTTTTGTCATAACACATAATTTTGAAATATCGTGGTATATACCGTTTTTGGCCCTCAATGGTGAACAATCACTTGGAAAATTCAAGGATCCGAATCTGGATCTTCACAAAAATCGAATTGATTTCTCCCTCTCACATGCCCAACGTCTGTCAAGTTTGGTCTGAATTAACCAAGTTTCAGCTGCTTACAGCAAAGGAGACAGACAAAGAAACAGGGGTGAATACATACATAAATGCCATAGATCGTGGATAGCGGAGGTAAATATGAGCAGCATCCTCCATATCTCTGACCTTTTAAACCAGTGTAACATCCGTCGTATTGAACTCCTGTGAACCCTAGATGGATCCCAGAATGTCTGGTAGTAAATGTGATGTTATTCGGTGTGGGTGACATTTTGATAAAGAAACATGTGCACATTTTGAAAATTATATTTTATATTTCATTGCGACCTTGTTTTTAATTTTCACTTTTTCCTTTCAAGAATATCATTCTCAGTGACGGCAATCACACCCAGATTGAATGGCTTCTCGTGATGAATTACTTGTATTTTACGGAAAGCAAGAACAATCGTTGAGCGAATTTCCTGCATTCTGAAACCGAATATTAATGGATTAACAAAGGCCGGTGTGACTGCACTTGTAAGAACCAAGATAAAATCAAACGTGGGAATTCGTAAAAATCGTTTCAGCACACTTATACCAATGAGTGAAATGAACTGTGCTAAAGATGCAAACAATTGCGTAAAACATGTGTGCAATGCTTTTAGATTGGCCTCTGTGGATGATTTACGACATTTACGAACAATACACCATGTAGAGTACACTGCGGTAAAACCGGTTAATCCAAACACAACATAAAGAAAAAATAGAGAATAAATGAGTGCAGGATTAACATTTCCACAAGATGACATTGCAACGGATGAATAAGCGCAGAGAACGTCACGAACTACAACGGAAGAGTTGCAGTACACCATAGTTGTTGATACCACAACAAAGCTGCCACCCAACAACAACCCGATTGTTAAAACTACCATCACAAGTTTCACAGCACCACCTTTGTTCACCATCAGAGCCACGTAACTGTACGGCCAGAAAATAGCCCAATGTCGGTCAACGTACATTAACCACGTGGTGAGAAACTGCTGAATCCCTGTACAATGTAAACAAAACAATTGAACCAAACATTCATTAAACGATATTATTTTACGCTTTGCAATTATTCCACTGATGAAGCTTGATATCACCACGACTCCCCATAAAGTGTCAGCGAGCGATGATAAAGCGATGTACATGAGCATGGGTGAATTGAATCTACGATAAAAACAAGCCGCCATGATTGCTGCGTTCAGAGGGATTGAAATACACATGATAAACGTGAAAACCCACATGATAACTCGGCCGCCGTAATTCAAAGGAATGTCCGACACATCCAGTTTGACCGTGAGAGGCAAAGATCCCACAACAGTTTCGTTCATGTCTCCTGTAAAAACACAATGAAAATTGTTATAACTCGTTTTACATCAAGTTCACAACGATGATCACAATGAAAATTATAATAACTCGTTTTACATCAAGTTCACAATGACAATCACAATGAAAATTATAATAACTCGTTTTACATCAAGTTCACAATGACAATCACAATGAAAATTATAATAACTCATTTTACATCAAGTTCACAATGACAATCACAATGAAAATTATAATAACTCGTTTTACATCAAGTTCACAATGACAATCACAATGAAAATTATAATAACTCGTTTTACATCAAGTTCACAATGATGATCACAATGAAAATTATAATAACTGGTTTTACATCAAGTTCACAATGACAATCACAATGAAAATTATAATAACTGGTTTTACATCAAGTTCACAACGATGAACACAATGAAAATTATAATAACTGGTTTTACATCAAGTTCACAATGACAATCACAATGAAAATTAAAATAACTCGTTTTACATCAAGTTCACAATGATGAACACAATGAAAATTATCATAACTCGTTTTACATCAAGTTCACAACGATGATCACAATGAAAATTATCATAACTCGTTTTACATCAAGTTCACAACGATGATCACAATGATGATCACAATGAAAATTATCATAACTCGTTTTACATCAAGTTCACAACGATGATCACAATGAAAATTATCATAACTCGTTTTACATCAAGTTCACAACGATGATCACAATGATGATCACAATGAAAATTATAATAACTGGTTTTACATCAAGTTCACAATGATGATCACAATGATGATCACAATGAAAATTATAATAACTGGTTTTACATCAAGTTCACAATGATGATCACAATGATGATCACAATGATGATCACAATGAAAATTATAATAACTGGTTTTACATCAAGTTCACAATGATGATCACAATGAAAATTATAATAACTGGTTTTACATCAAGTTCACAATGACAATCACTATGAAAATTAAAATAACTCGTTTTACATCAAGTTCACAATGATGAACACAATGAAAATTATCATAACTCGTTTTACATCAAGTTCACAACGATGAACACAATGAAAATTATAATAACTGGTTTTACATCAAGTTCACAATGACAATCACAATGAAAATTAAAATAACTCGTTTTACATCAAGTTCACAATGATGAACACAATGAAAATTATCATAACTCGTTTTACATCAAGTTCACAACGATGATCACAATGAAAATTATCATAACTCGTTTTACATCAAGTTCACAATGACAATCACAATGAAAATTATAATAACTCGTTTTACATCAAGTTCACAATGACAATCACAATGAAAATTATAATAACTCATTTTACATCAAGTTCACAATGACAATCACAATGAAAATTATAATAACTCGTTTTACATCAAGTTCACAATGACAATCACAATGAAAATTATCATAACTCGTTTTACATCAAGTTCACAACGATGATCACAATGAAAATTATCATAACTCGTTTTACATCAAGTTCACAATGACAATCACAATGAAAATTATAATAACTCGTTTTACATCAAGTTCACAATGACAATCACAATGAAAATTATAATAACTCATTTTACATCAAGTTCACAATGACAATCACAATGAAAATTATAATAACTGGTTTTACATCAAGTTCACAACGATGAACACAATGAAAATTATAATAACTGGTTTTACATCAAGTTCACAATGATGATCACAATGAAAATTATAATAACTGGTTTTACATCAAGTTCACAACGATGAACACAATGAAAATTATAATAACTGGTTTTACATCAAGTTCACAATGACAATCACAATGAAAATTAAAATAACTCGTTTTACATCAAGTTCACAATGATGAACACAATGAAAATTATCATAACTCGTTTTACATCAAGTTCACAACGATGATCACAATGAAAATTATCATAACTCGTTTTACATCAAGTTCACAACGATGATCACAATGATGATCACAATGAAAATTATCATAACTCGTTTTACATCAAGTTCACAACGATGATCACAATGAAAATTATCATAACTCGTTTTACATCAAGTTCACAACGATGATCACAATGATGATCACAATGAAAATTATAATAACTGGTTTTACATCAAGTTCACAATGATGATCACAATGATGATCACAATGAAAATTATAATAACTGGTTTTACATCAAGTTCACAATGATGATCACAATGATGATCACAATGATGATCACAATGAAAATTATAATAACTGGTTTTACATCAAGTTCACAATGATGATCACAATGAAAATTATAATAACTGGTTTTACATCAAGTTCACAATGACAATCACTATGAAAATTAAAATAACTCGTTTTACATCAAGTTCACAATGATGAACACAATGAAAATTATCATAACTCGTTTTACATCAAGTTCACAACGATGAACACAATGAAAATTATAATAACTGGTTTTACATCAAGTTCACAATGACAATCACAATGAAAATTAAAATAACTCGTTTTACATCAAGTTCACAATGATGAACACAATGAAAATTATCATAACTCGTTTTACATCAAGTTCACAACGATGATCACAATGAAAATTATCATAACTCGTTTTACATCAAGTTCACAATGACAATCACAATGAAAATTATAATAACTCGTTTTACATCAAGTTCACAATGACAATCACAATGAAAATTATAATAACTCATTTTACATCAAGTTCACAATGACAATCACAATGAAAATTATAATAACTCGTTTTACATCAAGTTCACAATGACAATCACAATGAAAATTATAATAACTCGTTTTACATCAAGTTCACAATGATGATCACAATGAAAATTATAATAACTGGTTTTACATCAAGTTCACAATGATGATCACAATGAAAATTATAATAACTGGTTTTACATCAAGTTCACAACGATGAACACAATGAAAATTATAATAACTGGTTTTACATCAAGTTCACAATGACAATCACAATGAAAATTAAAATAACTCGTTTTACATCAAGTTCACAATGATGAACACAATGAAAATTATCATAACTCGTTTTACATCAAGTTCACAACGATGATCACAATGAAAATTATCATAACTCGTTTTACATCAAGTTCACAACGATGATCACAATGATGATCACAATGAAAATTATCATAACTCGTTTTACATCAAGTTCACAACGATGATCACAATGAAAATTATCATAACTCGTTTTACATCAAGTTCACAACGATGATCACAATGATGATCACAATGAAAATTATAATAACTGGTTTTACATCAAGTTCACAATGATGATCACAATGATGATCACAATGAAAATTATAATAACTGGTTTTACATCAAGTTCACAATGATGATCACAATGATGATCACAATGATGATCACAATGAAAATTATAATAACTGGTTTTACATCAAGTTCACAATGATGATCACAATGAAAATTATAATAACTGGTTTTACATCAAGTTCACAATGACAATCACTATGAAAATTAAAATAACTCGTTTTACATCAAGTTCACAATGATGAACACAATGAAAATTATAATAACTGGTTTTACATCAAGTTCACAATGACAATCACAATGAAAATTAAAATAACTCGTTTTACATCAAGTTCACAATGATGAACACAATGAAAATTATCATAACTCGTTTTACATCAAGTTCACAACGATGATCACAATGAAAATTATCATAACTCGTTTTACATCAAGTTCACAACGATGATCACAATGATGATCACAATGAAAATTATAATAACTGGTTTTACATCAAGTTCACAATGATGATCACAATGATGATCACAATGAAAATTATCATAACTCCTTTTACATCAAGTTCACAACGATGATCACAATGAAAATTATCATAACTCGTTTTACATCAAGTTCACAATGATGATCACAATGATGATCACAATGAAAATTATAATAACTGGTTTTACATCAAGTTTACAATGATGATCACAATGATGATCACAATGAAAATTATCATAACTCGTTTTACATCAAGTTCACAACGATGATCACAATGAAAATTATCATAACTCGTTTTACATCAAGTTCACAACGATGATCACAACGATGATCACAATGAAAATTATAATAACTCGTTTTACATCAAGTTCGCAATGATGATCACAATGAAAATTATAATAACTCGTTTTACATCAAGTTCATAATGACAATCACAATGAAAATTATAATAACTCGTTTTACATCAAGTTCACAATGATGATCACAATGAAAATTATAATAACTGGTTTTACATCATGTGCACAACGATGATCACAATGAAAATTATAATAACTCGTTTTACATCAAGTTCATAATGACAATCACAATGAAAATTATAATAACTCGTTTTACATCAAGTTCACAATGACAATCACAATGAAAATTATAATAACTCCTTTTACATCAAGTTCATAATGACAATCACAATGAAAATTATAATAACTCGTTTTATATCAAGTTCATAATGACAATCACAATGAAAATTATAATAACTCGTTTTACATCAAGTTCACAATGATGAACACAATGAAAATTATAATAACTCGTTTTACATCAAGTTCACAACGACAATCACAATGAAAATTATCATAACTCATGTTACATCAAGTTCACAACGACAATCACAATGAAACATTCACTTTATTAAACATCCTGGCATTATCCCTGATTTTAAAATTATAACCATATATATTGAGAATATATTCTGTTTGGTGAAGAAATTCTGAGACACGAAATTGAAATTTTATATTAAATTAAATTAAATCGGTTTGGCCTGTTTTATGAACATTTATCTCTTAACGCCAGAATCTCAAGTTAAAATCCTCGATATTTGTGTTGATTTTTCCTTTGTTTACTGTGGTCTTTGTAATTCATGTTAAATCACATGCTGATGATGATGCAACCTGATGGCTCTGTCCTGCATTTAATAATTCATAAAAGTAAAAAAAACATTTTGATGACTTGAAAATTTGAAGGGATGGTTCAAGAACAAAACACGGTCACGATTATCCAACAACAACAAAATTCAACAAACTATTTCTCCACAACGACAAATGTGTAAGGTGATGTACAACACGAGGCATCCTTTCATATTTTTCATGTTGAACAAATGCTTGGTTTTCAACTTGGCATGTGTCGTTTTTCATGTGTTCACAACCATTATTGTATGGCTGTGGTGTTGTGGGGTCTGATTTGTACTCAAAAGCAAGGATATTGGGAGCTTTGAGAAAGGAGAAATTTGATATTTACCAGAAAAAGAAGCAAATAAGAGAGGATGAGTTGGGCTGGATGTTGAACTGTGGATATCTTACAATCAAGCAGGTGTGACTGCACTGATCAGTGATGTGGGACTCGAGTCCAGTTTGGGGGACTCTTACTCTGACTCGGACTCGAATCTTCTGGACAAGGACTTGGAATGCCAAGGACTCGGCCCAATTCTGGCTCCAGTCCAGCAACATTTCATGTGCAGCAAATCTTTTAGTGTACAGCAGAAATAAAATGTAAAAAGGTCATTTGGACCATCCTTTCCATATCTAACCTTATACTCGATACATCATACTATGTTAGCAAAAGCGACATGAATATATCTTCTAAATACATTTTATAAAGAACAAGGGATGCCATTTATAGTATCAGGAAGAAAAGCCCCACAGATGTCCGGTCAAAGAGATCATTCGATCATACACGACGAGCAGAGAGTTGTTTTGCGAGGGATGACATGGTGAACGTTTAAAGAGAAAAACAGTGACAGATGTATACATTAATTTATATTCAGCTAATTCCATTTCTCAATTTATACATAATATTTTCTATATTCCACGTTCGATATGGAGTTCGTTTTGCAGGGCCAAGGTGTTCGAGTTAGGGTTACAATTGGGTCAGGGTTAGGAATTTAAGTGCATACCGGACAAACATTAATTTATAAATCAGGGATTATGGGTAGGGTTAGACTTGGGGGTAGTTAGGGATAGGATTTATAAAATATATATTTAAAGTTTTGAAATTAAATAGCAATTGTAATTCAATGACATTGATGGAAACTTTTATTTTTCTCAGGGTTAGGGTTATGCTTCCGTAATTCCTTTGGCGATTTTAAAATAATTATATCACAGTGTGAAGGGGATTGATATGAGTGCAGAAGGGGGTTGGATGTTCCTGTACCTCGAAAATAAACGAATTCGAGCATAAAGAAGGAGCAAAATTCACAATTTTTAACATTTTTTTTTCTGATAATCTACCAAATCTTCTAAATATGGTCAGAATACGTGTTTACGACATAAATAAGCCGACCATGTTTGTTTTTATCTTAATTTGATTTCACATCATAAATGGGTGGGTACAGGGTTAGGGTTATGGTTAGGTAATTGAGATGCGATCTAACATTTAAAAATCACATCACAGTGTGAAAGGGATTTGTACGAGTACAGAAAATGTTCGGATGTTCCTGTTTAACAAAAATAAACGAAATGGAGCATAATTATGGAGCAAAATAAAGAAACGAATTGGAGCATAATTAGGGAGCAGAATTGACGATTATAATCATGATTTGTGGATTAAATAAGCTACCTGTGTGTGTTATGGGAGCGAGCGAGAGCAGTGAGCGCAGGTATCCGTGGCTGTTGGCCAAGGAATGACCGGATTAGAAAGAGCACAAATGCATAAAATAACTCACAAACGGTAACGGCGGCGAGAATAGATGGTTTAGCAAGCCAGCATCTGTGGCTGTGGCCCGAGCTCACTTATTATTTAAATGAGCCTCACATTGGAACATGGTTTCCAGACAAACCTCCAGCATTGGTATTCATGGCAATGTGGAGATGAGCACTGCAATAACATCGACGTGTTCGTGCCGTGATCACCTGCCGTGCGGCTGACTGATCGCATGCCCAGCCGGTGCACACTGCATTAAACTGTGTCAGCAGGTGTGGATCAAATAACAGTGCAGCATGGGCAGGTGCGTCCAGTGAAACCTGATGGAGTGTCTGACACAAAGAGCCTCACACACCGTGCTTTCATTTGTACCTGAACCAAGCTTTTCAGTTTGAATAAACCGTGCCTGGCTGTCTGATATGAATACCACCTGTTTGAAACAAACAGGTGATCAAGCAATACCAAGAACCAAGCTGGAGGTTACGAGAATTCAAGTCGATGAAATACACAAATCTAGCTGAAATGCATCAATGTCACACAGTCGCAGCATTCTAAAATATGTACAAACGTCGTAAGAACTTATCTGTGTATGTGTAAGTGTACGATAGATTCGATTGAGTTGTCAGTGAAAACACACTTGCAATGACAAGTACAGGTAAGTTCTCACAAACACACGAGCGTTGCAATGACACGGGTTCAGGTTGTGCACAATTCCAGAATTCTGACGATATCTACTTCGTGCACCTCCGTCTTAGGATGCACACGTCACGTTTATCCATTTTACAATACTATATAATATTCTATCACGTACAACCAATCTATCAAACTAAGACGAGATCCATTCTACTTCACATACATAATCACTTACTTGTTCAGTATCCAGAAACTTCAGGTCGTCAGTGGTATGTTGTATTTGCTTCTCCGTTATATATATACTCTCAGCACAATTCTAAAGAGAGTCCTTCGGCCTGGGGGAGTCTTTGAGAGATTGGCCAAATTAGGACTTTCTGCTTGGATGGTTGATTGTTAAATGAAGTGGAAACATAAACACAACTTTTTTCATGCTCTCATCGAAACCAGTGGTATGTCATGCTTGGAAGACAGTTTCAAATCCCTGCAATTGCCTTGAATACTTTCTCTCTTTCTCTCTCTTCCTCTCTCTTTCTCTCTCTCTTTCTCTCTTTCTCTCTTTCTCTCTTTCTCTCTCTTTCTCTCTCTTTCTCTCCCTTTCTCTCTCTTTCTCTCTTTCTCTCTTCCTCTCTTTCTCTCTCTCTTGCCCCCTGCAGGCCGTTTGTGTTGGGCGTGGCATCATGTCGGCTGTGAGCAACTGCTCTGTGTTGTGGTGAGCCCGTGGTGATATTTCCTCCTCTCCTGCCCTCCCCTGCCCCCCCCCCCTCCATCTCCTTTTCCATCCTGTGTACTTTGGCATTTTGTTTTCATCCGTCCTACACCTTTGTCTTCAAGAGAGAGAGGATTGAGAGCGGGCCCATTTTGGGTGGGGCCTACTGGCTTTGACGGTGCTTTGTAAGCCATTTTTGTGCTTATAATGCACGTTTATTATTTACTTTAGTTCGATTATTTAGTTTTGATACCATCTTGTCCGGTTCGGACAAGTGGGGGGAGGGGAGGGGGGTAAATTCGCTGGTATGGCGAATACACACTCTCGTTATGAGGCGTTCGAAAATTTAACACGTAAGCAAGCATTCACATGTGTTCCGCCTGAAGGAGCTCCTACTGGGGACATTATCCTTGCCGTAGGATCCATCATAGGAGACGGTAATGTTCGAGCGGCATTACGAATGAACCAGAAATTTGTTGTCTTCGTGTCAGAAGAAAAGTTCGTTCATGACGTCGTTAGTACCGGTCTAACCATAAAAGGGGGTGATTATATTACGGTATCCCCTATGGATACACCAGCTACCAAGATAATAATATCCAACATACCACCGTTCATGCCAGGCGAGAAACTCCTATCCGTTCTGTCTCGTTATGGTAAAATTGTTTCCCGAATCTCAATGATTCCGCTCGGGTGTCGCAGCGATCGTGTCAAACACCTAATGAGCTTTAGGAGGCAAGTGTACATGATTCTCCCGGATCGTGGAGCCGATACAGGTTTAAATATATCCTTCAAAGTATCGTTGGACGATCGGGAATACCACATGTAGGCCTATGCTTCCTCAGCCTCCTTAACATGCTTTAATTGTGGAGAATTCGGACACGTTAAAAGGTTTTGTCCTAAGACCTCTTGCCCAAAGTGTGGTGAATCGGGACATCACGAAAGAGATTGTAAAAAGGCCAATCCCTCCACCGCGCCTTCTGACACCCCGACCGTGCTCTCTGACACCCGGACCGTATCTCCCGTCACCCCTACCATACCTTCCGTCACCCGGACCGTATCTCCTGTCACCCCTACCGTACCTTCCGTCACCCGGACCGTACCCTCTGACACCCTGACCGCACCTTCGGACGCCCCGACCGTACCTTCTGACACCCCGACCGTACCTTCTGACACCCCGACCGTACCTTCTGACACCCCGACCGTACACCCCGACCCCCAGACCATACCTTCTGAGACCCGGACCGTACCTTCTGACATCCCGACCGTACCTTCTGACATCCCGACCGTACCTTCTGACATCCCGACCGTACCTTCTGACATCCCGACCGTACCTTATGACGCCCCGACCGTACCTTCTGACACCCCGACTGAGTTGTCTGACACACCGGTGATCTCCGATTACAATGTGATGACACCCACCGATGTGACTGACACAACTAGCATTGCCCCCTTTCCCGAACCCATGAACGAAGAATCCATAGTGTATTCTAAAAAGCGAAGAGCACCAGTGCTAAGCAATTTCGCTGGTGCTGCAAAGAAGGCGGTCATGGGCGGCACCATTCCCGGTGCACATGTGTTCGAGTGTCCCTCTGACATTCCCTCACTAACTCAGTATATGAATACCGTTGCCAACGACACCAGCGAGATACATTTGGTTTTCCTCCCAAAAAGGAAACTACATCTATTGTATTCGGTTTCCTAACCGCTACCACTAAACTTGCCGTATACCTGTCACGGAAGGCGAAACTGGGCGGTAGACCCATGCAAGAATGCAGTATTATGGTTTTTTTTAGTTATTTGGTGTCAGCAAGGCTCAAACTTGAATTCAACTATGCCCAAACTGCAAACGACCTTGCAAATTTTATTGCGACCTGGTGTGTTGAAGGGATTTGTAAAGTCCAAGATAACAAATTGATAATTTCTTTACAATATATTTCGGTTGTTCTCATACACGATTCCATGCTTCTCCTTACCGGCCTTTTTCTCCCCTTTGTCTTGACCTACTCTTTCTTTCTCCGTCTCTCCTTATGTTTGCAAATGCGAATGTAAATTTGTACATATAAAATTAATTTGGCCTCGTTTAGAAATTATGCCGAGGTTTTCTCCTTGTGTTTTTTTTTGTTATTTTCGCCTTTTCTGTTGTTTGGATTGCAGTGCACTGATTGTTTTTTCCTTGTGGGATTTCTATGACTTTGCTGATTTTCCTTGAAGAATTTCCATTGGTGTTACTCTTGTTTTATACTTTTATAATAAAAAGAGTTTAAAAGTTAAAGTCTGTCTCTCTCTCTCTCTGTCTGTCTCTCTGTCTGGCTCTCTCACGCCCCCTGCTGGCTGTCGGTGTGTTTGGGGGTGGCAATATGGCGGCTGTGCATGTGTGGTGAGGTAAGAGGTGCTCTGATGTTCTACTCTTTTGTCCCTTTCTGCGTCGTATCTCACCTTTTCCTTCCCCCTGTTCGTTTATTTTCACATCCTTACTCTGCATTTGTGCCCCAACCCCTCCCCTTTGATCAGACCAAACACTTCGGGGCTTCGGCCTCCCCCCTCCCCCACCCCCTTCTGCCTCCCTTTTCCCTCCTCGGTTTCTTTTTCTTATCTCGTTTGTATTTATATTCACTCCTTCCTGTCCTTTGTTTCCTTTCCTTTTCTGAGAGAGAGAGAGAGAAAGAAAGCCCGCAGCTGTTTGTGGATAACTTTTGCATTAATCGGCGGCCCATCCCGTCCTCCGGCTGATCGTTTATTTTCTCCACCAGCTGTGTTTGTTTTCGCATTTGAAAATCTGTCTCGGCTCGTAATTAATTAATCACTGTTCGAGAGCGATATTCATCCTCCTCCCATCCCTCCCTCGTCCCTCTCCCTCCCCCCGTCCTCTCTCCTCCCACTCCCCCCCCCCCGCCCTCGTCCATCATCCCCCCACCCTCGTCCCTTGTCCCTTGTCCCTTCCCCCCCAACCTCAGCCCTTGTTCCTCCCCCCCCCCACCCTCGTCCCTCCCCCCCCACCCTCGTCCCTTCCCCCCCCACCCTCGGGTCTCCCCCCCACCCTCGGGTCTCCCCCCCACCCTCGTCCCTCCCCCCCACCCTCGTCCCTCCCCCCCCCACCCTCGTCCCTCCCCACCCTCGTCCCTCCCCCCTCCTCCCTCCCCCCCACCCTCGTCCCAAAACCCCCCTCCCCCCCCCACCCTCCCCCCTCCCCCCCACCCTCGTCCCTCGTCCCTTGTCCCTTCCCCCCCCAACCTCGTCCCTCGTCCCTTGTCCCTTCCTCCCCCAACCTCGTCCCTCCCCCCCCAACCTCGTCCCTCCCCCCCCACCCTCGTCCCTCCCCCCCCCACCCTCGTTCCTCCCCCCCCACCCTCGTCCCTCCCCCACACCCTCCTCCCTCCTCCCCCACACCCTCCTCCCTCCCCCCCCCACCCTCCTCCCTCCCCCCCCACCCTCGTCCCTCCCCCCCCACCCTCGTCCCTCCCCCCCCACCCTCGTCCCTCGTCCCTTGTCCCTTCCCCCCCCAACCTCGTCCCTCGTCCCTTGTCCCTTCCCCCCCCAACCTCGTCCCTCGTCCCTTGTCCCTTCCCCCCCCAACCTCGTCCCTTGTCCCTTCCCCCCCCCAACCTCGGCCCTTGTTCCTTCTCCCCTCCCACCCTCGTCCCTTGTCCCTTCTCTCCCCCCACCCTCGTCCCTTGTAAATTATATTATGACTTCGTTTTCGCGTTACGCGGCATATGAAGCGTTAACGCGTAGACATGGCGTCGTTTGTGTCCTGCCGAACGATGTCAGCGTCGAGGACCTCGTTATTGCTGTCGGCAACATAATCGGTATTGATAAAGTTCGTGCGGCCTCGCGAATGAACAAACGTGTCGTTATTTTCGTATCCGAGGCTGAACTGGTTCACGAGATTGTATCTACAGGATTATCGACAGATGATGGACATTTCGTGCTCGTGTCCCCTCTCGACACTCTGGCCGTTAAGGTCATCATCTCGAACTGTCCTCCATTCCTGAAGAATGAGAGACTGGTCTCTGAACTATCTCGTTATGGTACTGTGGTTTCGCATATCACTATGTTACCTTTACGTTGCCAGGATGACCGGGCTAAACATGTGATGTCTTTCAGGAGACAAGCTTATCTTGTACTTCCTTCTTCTAACGTCGAAAGAACGCTGAACATTGTTTTAAAATGCAAAATTGATAATCATGATTACCAATTATACGTAACCACTGACACCTTGAAATGTTTTGAATGTGGTAAATTCGGACACCTGAAACGCTCTTGCCCAAAAGCAGCTTCGTCGAATGATGGGACAAACCATGTAAACAACAAGGATACCTCTTCTTCATCTTTAGCTTCGGCTGTGAAGGGAACATTTTCCATGTCCGGCAATGACGCTCAGCCTTCCCATCCCGATAATCCAAACAGCACAACGAACGTCGGGGATGGTTTCACCATTGTTCCGTCAAGGAAGAGAAAGACCTTTCCCGAGGGTCATTTAACTCAGAAAAAGTTAGCATTTAACAATAAGCAACCTGTTGGTAACCCCCCCCCCCCCCCCCCCCCCCCCAGTCGTGACCGATGCCACTCGACAAGGCTAACCTGGGACAAACCCTGTACCTACAGCTAACAAGTTCGGCCCCCTTTCATGTGAGGACATAGACGTTCAACATGCAGGAACTGGTTTACCTGTTAACAAATCAAAAGGAATCGTCTCACCTGTTATGGACTCGGCTATTGGAAAGTCCTCTGATGATTTTGCTGAGACCACTGGTGATGAACCTGCTGAGACCACTGGTGATGAACCTGCTGAGACCACTGGTGATGAACCTGCCGAGACCACTGGTGATGAACCTGCTGAGACCACTGGTGATGAACCTGCTGAGACCACTGGTGATGAACCTGCCAAGGCCACTGGTGATGAACCTGCTGTCACTTTGGAAAATGTTATTCCTGAGCATGATGATGCTGAATTCCTGTCAGCAGAAAATAGCGAAACTGTCCCAGTTACTGCTCTCACTTCATCACCTGGTGAAGCTGGAATCGCAGGAATCAATGATTTGCAAGAGACTCCTATTCTGCTAGATACCGCCACACCATCAGAGGTTGTTGCAGTCGGGGGAAGCAACATCGCTGCATCTGCTGATGCTGTTTCTGTTTCACCAAATCCACAGATTATTGCTGTTATTCCACAAAGCAATGTTCCCACGGTGGGAGAGCACACAGATGTTACAACTAGTGCAGGTCCGTGTGCCAATATTGATGACAGTATTGACATGCAGGACTACACAAGCTTGTGTGATTCGGAAATTAAAACTGACTCTGACGAATCTGACCTGGAGGAAGCAAACAGCCAGGTGGAAGCAATGGAGAAGCTTACCAGTCTAGGTCCTACTTCCCCTGAACAAATAAGACTTTTTTTGCAAAATACGTACAGGAAACGCAGTATAAACCTAACAGAATACTTTCCAGATTTACTGTCCTTCCTTGAGTGTGCTCAGGCTATTATACACAGGCCTGACTCATTCAACTTTCGTCAGACACATTGTCACCGTTTAAGAAAATTGATCACCAAGGCGAAAAAGACTCTAAGTTAACTCATGGTGAGTTTCAAGATTGGAACAGTAAATGTCAATGGTGGTGGAAGTTCACTCTGCCAGATCCAGACCAAGCAGCTGATAGACGCTAACGGTCTCGACATAGCTTTGTTGCAGGAGACCCATGCCGTCAGATCTGTTCAGGCCCAGTGGCGACTCATTATGGATAAGGAGTGTTTCTTTCGTAACAGCTCCTCGTCTAAGGCAGGAAATCATGTTTGTCTTAGGGAAACATTTCCAACCATCCTCGCTTCAATTTGCGAATATCATTGATGGCCATCTTGCCTCTGTGACCTTCTATCTCAATCAGGTCAAGTTTACAATCCTTAATGTGTACGCTCCAAGCAAAAATGGTGAGCGGATCTCCTTCTTTGCTGAACTGAGAAACTTCCTCCAAACACTGGATCTGCAGACTTGTCTAATTATTGGTGGCGACTTTAACTGTACTGTTGATGCCTCATGCGACCGAAATGGGCCGGAACCTCAACCATGTACCGCAAAAAATTTGCGAATATCATTGCAAAATATAATCTCCATGATGTCTGGTGCTTGCAACACACTTCTAAACAATCCTATACCTGGTGTCGTTGTTCCAACAACCACATCTCACTTGCGAGGCTTGATCGCATTTATAGAAATTCTCACCTGTTACATGGAGTTTGCAAATCTGACCATGCCTTCCAGTTTCTCCGATCGCTCCCCAGCTCGAGCATTCGTTCAACTCTCTAAACCGTGTCCAGGGAGTTCTCACTGGAAATTCAACAATACTTTAATGGAAGACTTCAATTTTATTCAGGCTTTTGAATCTTTCTGGACAGATCTCTTGGAACGGAAGTGAAGCTGTTCTGTTAACCCACTGGTGTGGTGGGATTTAGTAAAAACCCAAATCATAGGTTTCTGCCAACAATACCAGAGCTTCTCAAAAAGGGCTGATTATGAAGCGAGGAAATTATTGCAATCGGAGATTTTACATCTTCAGAGGGTCACAGGACAAAATATTAATGTGCAAAGAGCCTTAACCGAAAAACAGTCATTATTGAAAGAAATAACTGAGAGGAATGCACGTGGTGCCTTCGTTCGGATGAGGGTGCAGCACCTTAACGAGACAGACATACCAACTAAGTATTTTTTTCTTTAGAGAAACGCCTTCCGAACAAACGGCTCTCTCAATTGCGTTTGGCAGACTCATCCATCACCTTCAACCAATCAGTTCTCAAACTTTTCACAAAGGAATATTTCTCTAAAATATACTCGATGGAGCAAATAAATCCTGTCAGTGTCACCACTATCTCCGTAGGCCTGCCAGTGTTGTGTGAGGGTGGACGTTCCCACCTGGAGGGGCCCATTACCTTGGACGAACTTGGCGCCGCTCTGCACAGCCTTGCTGTTGGGAAAGCGCCTGGATTGGATGGACTTACAACTGAATTTTATAAGAAATTCTGGCATCTACTGGGTCCCGACCTCCTCAACACCTTGAACGCAAGCTGCCAGCTTGGAGAGCTCCCTCAGAGTTGCCGACGGGCTATTCTCACCCTCATTCCAAAGAAAGGAGACTTGCTCTATATTCAAAACTGGCGCCCAATCTCTTTGCTATGCACAGACTATAAGTTATTCTCTAAAGCCCTGGCATCATGACTTACTCCTCATCTCTCCTCATTGTTGAAAGAAGACCAATGCTATTGTGTACCCAAATGCTCCATCTATGACAACATCTCCCTCGTAAGAGACATGATTGAACTGTGCAAAGAAAACCCCACAGATTTGGGACTTCTTCTCCTTGAACAGGAGAAGGCCTTTGACTGCATAGATCATCGGTACCTCTTCAAAGTGCTTGAACGGTTTGGACTTGGTCCGACCTTCATTTCTTACATTAAGATGCTGTACAACAATATTTCTAGTGTGCTTAAGATAAACAATGAACTTGTTACACCCTTGCTGTCAACAGGGGAATTCGACAAGGTTGCCCCATCTCTGGCTTGCTCTTTGCTCTCTCCATCGAACCCTTACTGGTCTATTTGCATGCTGGACTAACCGGGGTTGGGTTTTCTCATCTTGAACGGCCCTTTAAGGTGCTGGCATATGCCAATGATGTGTGTGTCTTTGTGCGGAACCTCAATGACATTAACGTTGTCCGTTATTGTCTATCCGTGTTTGAAAATCTCGCGAGATTGGAGATCTCGCGAGATCTTGGAGACGGCGGCAGGGATTTTCGAAGCTCCACACGGTCTCCACGTTTTTCGAAGTTAAGTCTGTTCACAATTGTATTTTGTCGAAACTGTATTTATCTTTCGGTGTGTGAAGTTATTGTGTGCAACTTTGGTTGTTTCTCGGTGTTTATCTTTCATAAATTGATCGTCTGTTTGCCGTGTCGCGAGCAAGGCCTTGTACAGTGTGCACTGTACAACCTTGAGGCTTTGTTTTTCTCTCAGTGGTCCGTCGTTTGTGATCCAATAACTTTCGTTCTCTGTATTCCCAATCTTTTCACCCATAGCCTACTTCCTTGTGTAAATCTCAACTCAAAAAAAAAAAAAAAAAAAAAAAAAAAAAACATTTCTTTCTCTGTTCTCATTCGTTTATTCATTCTTATTCGTTCGTTCGTTCTTCGACCACGTGTTTCTCCCCCATTTCCCCAGATAGTTTTCACTCATTAACCTTCAATGTTTACACTTTCCCCTCGAGTTATGTATTCCGTCATATTTTATAACACCTTTTTCTTCTTCTTCTTTAAAAGGCTGCTTTCGACTTGCTCACCAAATCAATTCATCCCAAAAAAAAAATCCATCTCCTATAGTACCTTTTTTCTACATTCCCTAAACTCTCCTGCACTCCATCCTCCATCCAGCGTCCTTAAACGTATTTTTAACTCGAAGGTCACAAGAAACTCATTTTGCAATAAATGTTCGTTTCCCATAAATCGTACACTTTCAAAAATCCAATCTCACCCCTCCCCTCCAAATCTTCCCCATAACCCCTCCCCTCCAAATCTTCCCCATCACCCCTCCCCTCCAAATCTTCCCCATCACCCATCCCTTTCAAATCTCCCCCCTTGCCCCCTCCCTCCTAAACTACCCCCTCACCCCTCCCCCCCAAGACGCCCCCTCGCCCCTCCCCTCCTAGACTCCTGCCTCACCCCTCCCCTCCAAATCTCCCCCATATCCCATCCCTTTCAAATCCCTCCCCTTGTCCCTTCCCTCCCAAACTCCCCCCTCACCCCTCCCCTTCAAATCTCCCCACCCTCATTGCTTCTCAATTTCCCCCCTCTCACTCCCCCTCCTCAAAGCGTCCTCCCCGCTTCTCCCCCCTTCAAACTCTCACCTCCATCTCCCCCAACCTTCTGCCTCGCTCTTCCCCCTCCTCAAATAACACCTCATTGTGGCTCACACAATCACCATCAAACCTTTTGTCCGCCCCATCCTTCCCTTTCTCCGAGCTATTCTGAAATCTCTGACACACCTTCAACAGCTCTCCCTACCTCTTCCACCTCTTCCACATCTTACCCTACCCCTCCTCCCCCCTGTTCTGTATCTGATGCTCCCCCTTCCTCTTCATTAACGGTATGGACCTCAAACATCCGGGGCCTTCGTTCAAACTTAACTGATCTCTCCATACAGGTTGCTTCTGTCAAACCAGACGTGATCTGCTTAACAGAAACTTTCCTCCTTTATGATGTCTCTGATTCCATAGTATCTCTCCCGGGCTACTCCCTCCTCCGGTATGATAGACCTGAGCCTCGTCCTGGAGGCGGGGTTGCTATCTTTATCAAAAACTCTCTTCCTCACTCGCCCTGCACTGCACTCTCTCCACCTCACCCCCAGGAATACCTCTGGCTACGGCTTCCCCTTCGCTCCCACCTCTTGTTCATATGTGTGTTGTACCGTCCACCAAACAGTGATGACTCCATCTACATCTCGCTGTCTGATGATATGGACCAACTTCTATCTACTCATCCCAACTCTCTCTTCCTCATATGTGGTGATTTCAACTGTCATCATGCCAGTTGGCTGGGTGTGGGTACCTCTCTCACCAGCCATGGCTCCTCAGCAAAGGACTTCTGCGACTCACTGGGACTGACACAATCTGTCAATTTCCCGACCCGGATCTCAGTCAACGGAACATCTTCTCTTCTGGACTTGGTTATGACTAACTTCCCTGAAAATGTCTGCTGCTCTTCTTCTGCTCCGATCGGATCATCTGATCATGTCCTTGTTAAAGTGGACATCTCTCTGACCATCCTCAGGGAGCCTGCTCAGCGTCGACGAGTCTAGCATTTCACTCAGGCCAACTGGCACGGTCTTCAAGCAGCCATCAATCATCTGGACTGGTCTCCCATCTCTACCACCTCTGACATCAACTCATCCTGGGAATTCTTCCAAAGTAAATTGCTCTCTCTCATGCACAGATTTATCCCATCTCGTCTTCAGTTGTCATACCCTTCCTCCCGTCCATGGTACACGGAATCTTGTGGTGAGGCTGTTGCCCAGAAACAACTTGCCTTCGTCTCCTGGAAAGCAAATCCAACGGAAGGAAATCTCATTTCCTTTCACAAAGCCCGAAACAAGTGTGTGTCCACCCTCAGGAGAGCCAGGAAACAATATCTCTCCGTTCTCAAGACCGAACTCTCTTATCTGTCTCCCTCTTCCAAATCCTGGTGGCGTCTGGTCAAATCCGTTTCTGGTGTTTGTTCCCCCTCCATCCCCTCCCTTACCTCAAACGGCTACACAGCTGACTCCGCACGTGAAAAAGCTGAATGCCTCAACTCTGTGTTTGCCTCTAAATCTTGTGTCCCAAACCCATCCCTCTCTGTACCCACCATACCCAGTCGTACCCTGCTGCTCCTGGACTCCGTGTCCTTTCCTCCTGACAAGGTGGAAAAGTTTCTGTCAACCCTCGACTCTGATTCTGCAACTGGACCCGACGGCATCAGCCCACGGGTCCTAAAATCCTGCTCTGCTGCTCTATCTCACCCTCTCTCTGTTCTCTTCACCCTCTCTTTTGCTCAAGGTCAACTGCCATCTGCTTGGAAATCAGCCAACATCACTGCTTTGCACAAAAAAGGTGCAAAAACAGATCCTAGCAACTACAGACCAATCAGCCTTCTCCCAATTATCAGCAAAGTCATGGAATCCATCATTGCTTCGGATATGAAATCTTTCCTCTTCTCCAATGGCTTGATCTCTGATCATCAATTTGGTTTCAGACCAGGTCACTCTACTCTGGACATGCTGCTTCTGCTGTCTCAACAATGGATGGAGGTCCTCAATGCCAAACAGGAAATTAGAGCTGTCTCCCTCGACATATCACGTGCCTTCGACACGGTCTGGCACCCCGCTCTGCTCACCAAACTCTCCTCCTTTGGTATCCATGGAAATCTCCACGCATGGCTGGCGGACTTCCTCTCTAGTCGTCGTCAACGTGTGGCCCTGAATGGGTTTCTCTCATCTCCTCTTCCTGTTCAGGCTGGAGTTCCCCAAGGCAGTGTTCTGGGCCCCGTGCTTTTTCTGGTCTTCATCAATGATCTCTCTGACTCTCTCGAAAATCCTCTCTATCTCTTTGCTGATGACTCCACTCTCTGCCGCTCCATTCCTCTTCCCTCAGATCGGCAGTCTGCTGCCTCCTCACTCTCTGAAGACCTGGACAAAATCACAGACTGGTCAAACAAGTGGAACATGTCTTTCAATCCTGACAAATCTCACACTCTTACTATGTCTCTCCGAAAAGATCGACTGGACAACCCTCCCATCTACTTTCTCAACAATCCTCTCCAAGAAGTTCTGTCGCTCAAGATTTTGGGTCTCACTATCTGCCATGATCTTTCTTGGGAAAACCACATTTCCAAGCTGGCCTCCAAAGCCAGTCGCCGACTGGGCATCCTCCGTCGTGCGAAGTCCTTCCTCGGCACACCTGAGCTCCTCACCACATACAAGGCTTTCATCCGCAGCTCAATGGAATACTGTTCTCCCCTATGGGCCGGTGCTCCTGCCTCACACCTAGCTCGGCTTCACGCTGTTGAAACCAAAGCTTTCAGAATTATTGGAATCTCCCGCGATGAAGCTATCTCTGAGGGCCTTTCACTCACTCACCGCAGGCAGGTAGGTGGTCTTTCTGTCTTCTACCGACTCCTCTCCGGCCTTGCACCCCCAGCTCTCTCTGTGCTCTGTCCCCCAAATATTCCTACAGGTCGCACAAGATCTGCCAGCAACCCTCTGATGGTTAAACTGCCGAAATCTCGGCTCTCCGCTCACCTTCACTCTTTCATTCCTCTTTTCTCCCGCCTCTGGAACAAACTACCTCACTCCCTTCAATCCCACTCCTCCCTCCAGGTCTTTAAAACAGCTGTTCACCACCATCTCTTATCTTCCCCCATCCAAAACCTTGATCTTTTCTACCCCCGCTAATTCACCCCAGATCCACCTTGTTTGAAATTCCAACTTCTTTCCTGGAAGTCCTGGCAGTGTCCATATGTTTTATACCTCTCCCACTGCCCCCTTCCCACGCCCCCCCCCCCAAAGCCCTCGCCCTCTCTCAGATCTCTCGATGTCTCCATGTCTCTCGGTCCCTGCTCTCAAATGTTGTGTTTGTGTCCTTCCCCCTCTCCCCATCTTGTCTACCGCTCCCTATGTTATATGTTTTATGTGTCGGTTTGTCTTTCTGTGTGATTAATGTTCGCTCTTTCACGAGCCTCGATCTTGTATACAAAAAAAAAAAAAAAGAAAAAAAAAAAGGCTGCTTCAGTCAAAGTGAATTGGGACAAAACGAGTGCCTTTTGGCTTGGTCCATCATGTCACTTGGCACCAAGACTTCCTGCTCCTCTTGCATGGGCCACTGATGGCGTGAAATACCTTGGAGTGTTCTTGGGTAATGACGCCACAGTAGCAAAGAATTGGGCGGGTCTGTCGGATTTTGTTGAAGGAAAACTGCAAAAATGGAGAAATCTGATAACACAACTGTCTTATCGTGGAAGGGTCTTGGTGATCAACAGTTTGGTGGTCTCTACCCTATGGCACAGGTTCTTTGTGCTGCCACCCTCTGGTAGCATTGCTTCAACAGCTCCAGAAGTGCTTTGTGTCTTTCTTCTGGGATGGAAAGCACTGGTTGCGACCCGAGGTCCTCAGTTTGCCACTGACCGATGGAGGCCAAGGTCTGGTTGACATAAAGAGCCGGTTAATGGCCTTTCGACTTTCGGTTGCTCTACGCATGCTGTACATACACCCCTCTCCACCTTGGGTTAACGTCGCTCGTCGCCTTTTGCAGCAGGCGGGGAGACTAGGCTATGACCATGCTATATTCTTTATGGATCTCTCGCATCTTGATATGTCTCCCCTCTCTAGGTTTTATCAGAGTGTACTAAATGCATGGCAAGCTCTAACGACAACAAGAGCCACGCATTCGTACACAAAGCAAATGTTCTTGATGGACCCTTTGTTTTACAATTCAATTTTCCACGATATGCTTGCTTATAGGTGTCTCATTCAATGCTTTGTTGCGAAGAACATAAAATCGGTCACCGATCTTTTAAGCCCAAATGGCAGTTGGATTGGAGCTGATGCACTGGCAAGCCTGGTTGGCGTGCGATCCTCCAGAGTTGTGGCACAAATGATACGCTGTGTGCTTCATATCTATGCACAGCTTGCACCTAATTGGGAGCACGTCCAAGCAGACAACGAACAAGGTGCTTCTCCTGCTACCTTTCCTGAACTTATTTGCAAGTTTTCTCTTGCCAACTCTCCTCCTTGTACCTCCTTTAGCATGGGATTCAATGGTTTTCCTAAACAAAAAGACCTCTATTTGGGTTGCGTAAGTTTTCTTTTACAAGGGCCAATGACACAGCGGAGGGTTTGATGGAGAGACCTCTTACCTTGTTTTCCCCCATATTTTCCTAATTGGAAACGATTCTATCATCCTCCTGTGCCGCCACGACATGGCGACCTCCAATGGAGACTTGCACACTGGATCCTCCCTTCTAACCACTTGCTGCACCGCTTCTCAAGTCTCCTGGCAGATGAATGTCCCTTTGTAAAAGGCCTGAAAACCTCTTTCATATTTATGTTGAATGTCAACGGTTGGCTCCTTTATTTATTTTTCTTAAGAATTGTTTTGGCAGGATTGGTTTGGTTTTCAACACTTGTGTTTTCATTTTTGGCTTAGACATCTCACACAAGAATTTGAATGATGTGTTAGGTAATTTCCTGCTTGCACAGGCAAAAATGGCAGTGCATAAATCAAGGAAAAGAAAAGTTGATGATCTTGGAGCTAATGAGGAAAATGCCTTGTTCTTGTTTAAAAATCTTGTGACGAGCCGTGTAAAGTTGGACTTTGCTTTTTTTCCATAACAGGAAGGCTGCCACAGTTTGAGGCCAAATGGTGTGTGAAAGAAGTCATTTGTAAAATCCTGGAGAAATGTTTATTGTTTTGTGAAATGTTTTGTGCATAATTTTACTGTATTAATTTTTTTTGTCTCTGTTTTCTCCTTGAAATGAGAATGTGACCCCTATTTGGGGGTTTTCTTTTCTATTTTTATAATAAAAAGATACAAAAGTCTCTCTCTCTCTCGCCCCCTGTCGGCTGTTACGTTTTGGGTGTGGCATCATGGCGGCTGTGTGCGCTGAGCTGTGAGTACTGTGTTGTGTTATTTGTCTTTCCCATCCTCCATTGCACTCCCTCTGTGTCCTTGTACGTGTTTGTGAAGTTTTCCCCGTGTTTCCTTTCTTTGTTGAGACGAGAGAGAGAGAAAGAGAGCGCGCATGGTGAGTTTGTGTGCGAGTCCTAAAGAACCTTGTGTTCTTCGGGCCTGTGCTCTGCTTGCCGTGGTCTTCATCATCATCGTCTATCGGCTCCCTTTTTCTATTTCTTTTCATTTTACCTTCACCTGCAGGCATTGCTTGTGATAGGTTCTATTTTTTTTTTTTTTTTTTTAAATATTTCCTTAGTTTTGGTTCATTTATCGCTATGGCAAATGGTTGTTTGCAGAATAGTATTTACGAGTCGCTGACTCGAAGGAATGGAGTCATTGTGAGTCCGCCCTACGGAGTTCGGGTCGAGGACATTGTGTTGGGCTTGGGAGAGCTCGTTGGGATCGAGAAAGTTTTAGCGGCTTCGAAGATAGCCCAACGAGTTGTGGTTTTTCTTTCAGAGGAGCGCTACGTAGCCCAGGCAGTCGAAACGGGTTTGTCGGTACCGCCGGACATTTTTGTTAATGTGAGTCCGATGGACACGTCGGCGGTGAAAGTGATTTTGTCAAATATTCCACCATGCGTGAAAAGCGGAGATATTGTCTCCGTTTTAAAACAGTTTGGGACCGTGATGTCACGAGTCTCTATGATTCCTCTTTGTTTGCGATCTGATTCTACGGTTCGTCACATAATGTCGTTCCGACGGCATTGCTACATCGTGCTAAAGAACGCCCAGTCGCTCAATGCGTCGGCAACGCTGGTTGCTGATAAGCGAAATTACACGATGTGCATCGCAACGGAGACGATGACGTGCTTCACCTGCGGGGAGCACGGACATTTTAAAGGTGCTTGTCCGACGTTCATGTCCGGTGGCACATAGACACGGACCGAGCCAAACGCTGCCTCGGGTGGCACATCGACACGGACCGAGCCAAACGCTGCCTCGAGTGGCACATCCAGGACGTTGGATCAGCCTTCACTTTTGAGGCTTGAAACTGAGGAACCCCCAGCGGAAGACGGGGTTTTCATCACTGTGACCTCCAATAAGAGGCAAAAACGTGGGGGAGTTGGTGAGGACGTGCAATCAAGCCGTCCGAAATTTCTTCGTTCAGCCGCAAAATGTAGGAGTTCATACCGGTACCTCAACCCATCCTTCCTTGTCAAGAATTCCACTGGTGGGTTCCGACTAGTCACAGTGTTTGCCGATGTCTGTCGTTATTGCAAACTCCAGTTTTCCTTGATGCCTGATATAGACTCCACTCTTTAACAAACTACGAGATGGAAGCACATTATCACTGTTGACCTGACAAATGCCTTTTTGGTCCATCCAAGACTGCCAATGGTCCATCTTCTATCACTATCCAAGGAAAGTCTGGCATCAAGGCAACATTGAAGCGACCCTTCATCATGTTTCCACATTATCTTCGTGCACCACCCCGGAAAAGATCTTCGGCATTTTTTTTTTTTTTTTTTTTTGGATACAAGTTCGAGGCTCGTGTAAGAGCTAACCTAACATTGATCACAAAAAGACAGACTGAAACAAAAAACATAAAACATGATAAAGGGAGCAGGAGAACAAGATGGAGAGCAGGGACATTGGGAGATCTGTGGGAGGGAGAAGGCTTGGGGCGAGGAGGCATGGGAATTGGGGGGGGGGGGGGGGGGGAGAGGTAAAAAAAAAAAAAAAACACGTGGACAGTGCTAGGACTTCCAGGAAGGAAGTCGGTATGTTAAAAAGTGGATCTGGAGTGAATTAACGGGGGTAGAAAAGATCAAAGTTTTGGATAGGGGAAGATAGATGGTGGTGGCCAGCTGTTTTAAAGACCTGGTGGGAGGAGTGGGATTGGAGAGAGTGAGGGCGTTTGTTCCAGAGGCGGGAGAAAAGAGGAATGAAAGAGTGAAGGTGAATAGAAAGTCTCGATTTTGGCAGTTTAACCATAATAGGGTGACAGGCAGCTCTTGTACGACCTGTAGGAATATTTGGGGGACAGAGCACAGAGAGAGCTGGGGGAGGAAGGCCGGAGAGGAGTCAGATGAAGACAGAATGACCACTGTGGAAGTGTAACTCAGTGTAACATATTGATTGGCCCTGGTAACTTATTAATTAACCTGGTAACAAAGCAGATACATTTTAAATGCAAACTCTGTTAAAAACGAGTTTGTAAATGAGTGTCAGAATGTGCTTGAACATGGTAATCTCTTGAAACACCTGGTCAAGGCCCCAGCACCCCCCTACTGTGTAAATGGAAATCACAGCAGGAGGGGAGCGAGCTGATGCCAGGACTCGGTACAATGCATGACCTCGGGGCATTAGCGGACAGAGGATTAAGTCCAGTTTGGCGATATAAACGAGCAGCAAACGTTGGGTAGGGAGGACTTGTCACGAGGAGCGCTGACCGACGGGAGTGTCGGAGAAACATCGGCTGAACGAGAGGGACCAGCGAAAAGAGTTAACCTGATCCATTATATTATGCGGTATCATTTTGGTAACTGGAATGAAGTGAATACAGTTAATAAACTAGACCTTTTGTAAACCTGTGTCCGGTCATTGGAGTCCGGAGTCCCCCACTACACATTCCCTGACAATCTGGAGGCACCGCTGACATCAATTGTACACACAAACAAGTCTTCTTTAAGGTGAGTGTGTCTTGTTTGGTCCAATATGATTTACGAACTTGGAAGTTATGGGTACATACATGGGGGAGCAGGTGGTCTGGGGCTTCTTAGTGCACCGATGCCGCGATATAGGTGGCGTGAGCCATCACGAATGGGATTTCGATAAACGACTGTAGCAATTTATTCGTGTTTTTTTTTCTAAATGATTTCTGTAAATACGTATTTTTGCGCTGGTCATTAAGGGTCTTACTGTGACCTGGAAGCAAACGGAGCAAGTGTGCACCTTGCGACCATTTGCTTCCAGGACGTGTAAGGCCGGTACACTCGTTTACCCACCCGTACACGTATGGGGTACTTTTTTTTTTTTTTTTCTGCACTTGTTCGAAGCACTTGACTTGCTCGGCGCTCGGCGAGCGACAGGGAACCGAGAAAATGTAAAGTGAATCGAATGAAAATGAAGGATTTTTCAAATTGTTGTGGACTTTGGCCTATGTCGAATAAAATGTAGTGATTGAATAAAATAGTTGACGGATATATAAATCCCAGTCGAATGTAAAGTGAATCGAATGAAAATGAAGGATTTTTCAAATTGTTGTGGACTTTGGCCTATGTTGAATAAAATGTAGTGATTGAATAAAATAGTTGACGGATATATAAATCCCAGTCGAATGTAAAGTGAATCGAATGAAAATGAAGGATTTTTCAAATTGTTGTGGACTTTGGCCTATGTTGAATAAAATGTAGTGATTGAATAAAATAGTTGACGGATATATAAATCCCAGTCGAATGTAAAGTGAATCGAATGAAAATTAAGGATTTTTCAAATTGTTGTGGACTTTGGCCTATGTTGAATAAAATGTAGTGATTGAATAAAATAGTTGACGGATATATAAATCCCAGTCGAATGTAAAGTGAATCGAATGAAAATGAAGGATTTTTCAAATTGTTGTGGACTTTGGCCTATGTTGAATAAAATGTAGTGATTGAATAAAATAGTTGACGGATATATAAATCCCAGTCGAATGTAAAGTGAATCGAATGAAAATGAAGGATTTTTCAAATTGTTGTGGACTTTGGCCTATGTTGAATAAAATGTAGTGATTGAATAAAATAGTTGACGGATATATAAATCCCAGTCGAATGTAAAGTGAATCGAATGAAAATTAAGGATTTTTCAAATTGTTGTGGACTTTGGCCTATGTTGAATAAAATGTAGTGATTGAATAAAATAGTTGACGGATATATAAATCCCATTCGAATGTAAAGTGAATCGAATGAAAATTAAGGATTTTTCAAATTGTTGTGGACTTTGGCCTATGTTGAATAAAATGTAGTGATTGAATAAAATAGTTGACGGATATATAAATCCCAGTCGAATGTAAAGTGAATCGAATGAAAATTAAGGATTTTTCAAATTGTTGTGGACTTTGGCCTATGTTGAATAAAATGTAGTGATTGAATAAAATAGTTGACGGATATATAAATCCCATTCGAATGTAAAGTGAATCGAATGAAAATTAAGGATTTTTCAAATTGTTGTGGACTTTGGCCTATGTCGAATAAAATGTAGTGATTGAATAAAATAGTTGACGGATATATAAATCCCAGTCGAATGTAAAGTGAATCGAATGAAAATTAAGGAATTATTTCATTATGAGCGATTAATGAAGTACTCATTTAATTAATTACATTTCTTATTAAATTACAGTAATTACATTACAGTAATTACCTGAGGTAATTACAGTAATTACAGTTCCGGTAATTAAAGTAATTACAGTAATCATTACAGTAATTGCAGTAATCTTATTACAGTAATTACATTACATTAACTCAGGCACCTTTTGAGTAAGGAAGCTGATATTTGGACATGACACTGACCAAGTGATGTGGCTGTCAAGGAAAATATTGATTTATTGATTAATCATTTAATAAATTAACTCGTTGATTTATAAATGACTTATTTAATTAAAATTCCTCAGAGATACATCTTCGGATGAAATACTTGCAGATTGGTTATGCTATGAGCCAATTGATTAAGGAAAATATTTTGTGATGGCCATATTGGCAATTTCGTGGCCATATTCGTGGCAACTCAGTTAGTGCCACTGCACCTTTAAAATGCATCCCTGCGTTCATTTTTCGATCGATTGAGTTGAAATTTTGAACAATCGGATCTGGACTGTCGTTGTTAACGACTCTAGCACGCACTCGTCCAATCAGGATGGAGCGGTATGGTCCCCGGATCATCACTGCCCGCAGTTTTAAATTAATTTTACCTTTTCTCTTGGTCATATAATGTTGAAGACATGCATGTCATGATAGAGGAAATGTTTGTTCTGTTGAACGGAATAAATGTTGTTTATTTGTGTGGGTGTGTATTTCTTGTGTATTTTGGATATATTTTCACGACTAATTCCAGTTAACATCCTGCAAAATTTGCTCGTTTTCTGGCCGAGTCGAAATTGCGTTGAGTTTCTATGGCATGCGCCATTAAAAGCGCTGTGTAATGGTTGAGCTCCTTTTATTTCGGTTTGGTCATGCGGATGAGCAAACAAAGTGACAAATGCTGCGGCTGGAGCAGTAGAAGCGATGTTTTTTTTTAATGGAAACATTGTAATGAGGAATTAAAAGTGGGAGGGGGCAACACCACGCATACCTCTTTTAAGGTGTGTATAAACCCTGGAATAAACGTGGGAGGGGGCAACACCACGCATACCTCTTTTAAGGTATGTATAAACCCTGGAATATTTCAGCAATCAATACAATGCTGAAACTATGTAAGTTAAGTTAATGAGTAATTTAATGAGTAATTTAACGAATAATTTAATGAGTAATTTAATGAGTAATTTAATGAGTAATTTAATGAGTAATTTAATAAGTAATTTAATAAGTAATTTAATGAGGAATTTAATGAGGAATAAACGTGGGAGGGGGCAACACCACGCATACCTCTTTTAAGGTGTGTATAAACCCTGGAATATTTCAGCAATCAATACAATGCTGAAACTATGTAAGTTAAGTTAATGAGTAATTTAATGAGTAATTTAACGAATAATTTAATGAGTAATTTAATGAGTAATTTAATGAGTAATTTAATGAGTAATTTAATAAGTAATTTAATAAGTAATTTAATGAGGAATTTAATGAGGAATTAAAAGTGGGAGGGGGCAACACCACGCATACCTCTTTTAAGGTGTGTATAAACCCTGGAATAAACGTGGGAGGGGGCAACACCACGCATACCTCTTTTAAGGTATGTATAAACCCTGGAATATTTCAGCAATCAATACGATGCTGAAATGATGTAATTTACTGTGTAAGAGGGTCGACCTTGGGTTTGTTTGGGTTTGTTGTTTATTTTTGTGGGTGTGTATTTTTGTGTATTTTGGATATATTTTCACGACTAATTCCAGTTAACATCCTGCAAAATTTGCTCGTTTTCTGGCCGAGTCGAAATTGCGTTGAGTTTCTATGGCATGCGCCATTAAAAGCGCTGTGTAATGGTTGAGCTCCTTTTATTTCGTTTTGGTCATGCGGATGAGCAGACAAAATGACGAATGCTGTGGCTGGAGCAGTGGAAGCGATTTTTGAATTGTTCAATGATTATTCGATATTGTTATGACTTATTGTCAATAGGTATACTAAGTGGCCATGAGGTAGCCTGTTGCTATGTACAGTTTTATTCTATTGTTGATTATACCACATAACTGTGGTGATAAAGGAAATGTTCGTTTTAAATAAATGATTATGATATGACCATGACTATAAAATCATGATGATTATTATGAATGATATCATAGGGTTCAAATGCAGAATGATTGCATGAACTTGGGAAAGAACTTTCAAGCCCTATGGGATAAATTGGGTGTTACAAGCGATGGAGCTTCAAACTTTAGCATGATTGAAGGAATTTTACAGTCTTATTTCAGGAGTTTTACGAAATTTAAATTGCCAAGAGATTTTGGGTACTATTAAAGGAAAAATTGATGAGATATTTTTTCCAATGAACTTTAATATCTGCCATCCATTTTGGCTGTCTCACGAATGAAGGATGAGTTGCCTTTAGTGGTTGCAAAGAAAATTTGTGGAGACCAGGCAAAATGGGGAAATATGTCAGATATGACCCTAGGACAGGACGGTGATTCATCAATTGACATGAGGTACGAACCAGAGGTGACGACCGATGAGTCGATCTCAGTCAATGGATGGACCTGTCCTGACATCATTGGGGAAAGGGCTTATGCAAGGAGTCATTCAAAATGATTAATTTGATTTATTGATGAATATTGATGAATTAATTGAAATTGAATAATTGATTGAATTGTTAATTGATTGAATCTAATTGATTGAATTTAATTGCATAAATTGAACTGAATAAATTGAATTGAATATATTGATTGTTTGATTGATGAAAATGCGGTCTCAAGAAAGAAGCTTTGATATCTTTGCGAGATATTATCAATGTGGAGACAACCTGGGAAAATTGAGCAAGGTGGTGAGTTTATATACAGATATATATGTGCGGTTACCATTGTGTGATTTCCCCGTCAAACAGAGCGGACACCTGAGGATTCACCCACTTCATACTGACCCTCCGGCTCATCTGCAAATACTGATCTGTGAGATTGGATTGTGCAAAAGCCACAGCTGAGGGAGATTCTCTGGAAATCACCGTGCGAACAGGTGGAGAGATCCTTCCTGGAGGTACGAGTGAAGCTTTAGAGAACCTGGAACAAGCTACAACACATCCAACGCTACTTTGATAAAAGGCAGAATGGGAAATGGAGCCTGCAAGAATACACAAGGACAACCAGGAATTCCACAAAAAGGTACTTGTACACATCATATGTACGACCGTTATGGTGCCGAAGCTATAAGGCAGGTCGAGAATTGGTATTTGTGGACAAAGGGACATGATGAGGAGTTTCCAAGAGATGGTACATTTGAGCGAAGTCGATTGGAAAGATTGGAACAAAGATTGAAAGCCAGGAAGAGACAGAATCTAACGGTAGACTGGCTTGCATTCCATCTTTGGGATGGTGAATCCAGACAACGGGAACAGCAAGAACGGATAACGGATCTAGAACTTAAAATAAAAAGGATACAGGATACAGTGGAGGAGACAAATGCACAACTGCCCTCGAAATTAGGAATGAAAGTGACAGTTGTCCCATCAGATTTCCAGTTGTCTCCCCAAAAAGGACGGTACAGAGAATTTTTTCGTGTTTCAGGAGATAACGAGAGATTGCAGTGGCAACTCAGGGATGTAGAGATGCAGCCCAGCAATACAAGTGCACAGGTGCACAGATCAGACAACGACAGAAACCGATGTTTCAAGTGTGGACGGATGGGACATTGGAAAAGAAGATGTCCGTATACCAAAAGGAAGACAAGTTAATAGGGTAAACCAAGATCAAGGGTACCAGTGCTGACCGATACCTCAGACAATGATTAGGCCTTCATTGCGACAAATCCCAAATGACGATTGGCCTCAACAAATTAGATTACTGGACAAACATGAATAACTGTCGATGATTCTTGGGTCTGAAAAGTTTTCGGAGCAAGAATTATTCATTTTTTATTTTGCTTGTAAGCAAATTAGTAATTAATTGATCACATGCCGAAATTGGATCTTTTATGTTGGGCACACAATTTTAAATTTACAAAGTTGGAACAATTGCTTTGCAAATTTTTGAAACCAAGTGACAAGGGTCACATCATGATCAGGTGGGAATTTCGGACTAGTGTTCCGCATGATTGATAAGTCAGTGGTCGACTGACATGTAAATGGGTGTGTAGTCAAATTTGGATAAATTATTGTGGGAACTGAAAGGGTAATTTCAATGTGACATCATAGGGGTTTTTCTAAGAATAAACTTTTTGGTCCATTTGTGTATTAGCATTTCTAAAAATTGAAGGACAAATTTTATGAAATTGAAATAAAATTGACACCCATCTTGATCTGTAAATAATAGTTCCAACGCAAACAAATACGCATAATGCATGTGTGTGTGTATTTTTTGTGTGTCAATGTTAGTGTTTTTATTGTTTTGTGTATCAATCTTACAAGATTGTTGACACCGACAGTGTGCCTGTCTGGAAATGGATAGTTTTATGTGGATGGGATTGAATATGCAGAGAATCCGTAAAATAAAATAGAAATAAAATTTGATTATGAACATTATCTCTTTTGTCAAGGGAGATGGAATATAAAGATTTGATGTGTTGGGTTATGAGCAGCCATTCATTGATAGTAATTTCAGTGATAGTGAAAATTGGGAGTAATCTTGAGATTCCATTTTGATAGAATTTATATGAGAATCATAGCTATTTATGGATATGAGCTTCATAAAAATGTGGGAGTACAAAATTAGCCAAATTTGGGAGAGGTCTTACACTGACTTCCCAGAGTACTCTGCTCATGGATTTTTATATATATAAACTTGAATTTTATCAGCATATAAATTGTGCTGTTGTATGGATGGGTTTTAGGCATAGATGATATGGGAAAATAGTAAAGAAAATTTTGCTGGTTTGAACTATTGTGGGTTTTCAGTTCTGGAGTTTAAGCAAAGTCACTGGTTAACAGATGAGAAAGGATAGTAAATAAATTATTCGCTGCTGGGCAAATTAAGTACGATATTACTAAGACTTATGAGAGCTATTGTTCCGCCTTACAGCAGTGGAAAATTATTGGGAAAAAATTAGATCCAACATAATGAATCTATAAAAGAATGTGATAGGGATAATATCCTCAATTTGTACTAATTATTTGATTGTGGGTAAAGGAATTAAGTTATCATAGTGGATTGTTAACAGCAGCCTGAAAATGTCCTGAGAGTGTGCATCCATGTAATCAGAAATCCCAGATTTGTTTTTTACAAACAACATTTTGGTAGAGGTCTTGTGTGGAACACTTCCTTGGTAGATAAAAAACGGTACTGCATGCTAGCAGCCACTTTTGCGGCCAGTTAGGCCAAACAAATTGAGAGGAAATTGTAGTTAAATACGTAAGTTACACATGGCTATTTGAAAAAAAAAAAAAAAAAAAAAAAAGGAAATTTGTTGAGATGGGAAACATTTTTCGAAGGTTTATTAAGGTGTTATAATATGACATGTGGCAAGGCAAACTATTGGATGGGAAAATTAGATCTGGCTATAGAATAAATTTATTGACCCCTTGAAGTTAATTCTTCGAATCATTGTTTCACTGGCATTTTTGTTCAAATTGGAAATAGTTTGGTAGAACTTTGGTTAAAACCTTTGGTTGCGGTATCTTGGAACGAAATGATAAACCATAGGAGATTGATAAGAATAGAAAAAAAGATGGACCCAAAATAGAAAGTTGGATTCATGCCCCTCATTGCAAACAAGCACATGGGGCTAAGGTGGGCGATCCCACAGAAAATGAGGCTGCACCTAGCAGCCCAGCAGAACATTCAGTGGTAGATAAATGATAGTAGTGATTTACAGTCATTTGAATTACATTTTAACACCCCTTGCATTGATAAACATTACATTTTCAACATGTGATATTCCTACTTGGGATAGTGACATTTATTTGCCTACATGACATACAATTACCTGCTGATATTAATACAACATGAGTGAAAAATGTATCACAACTACACTCATGATCAGGGGATTGAGTTCAACCCCGGGAGATAGGGGGATCAGGGTAAGACAAATAATCTGATTATGTTACATATTAAGGGATTTTCTTTATTTACCTTTTAGGAAGCTTGTTAGTTTGGTATATAATGTTAAATGTCATCGACATATAACTATGTCATAGGTATGAATATATACAAGGAGTAGCAGACTTGTTTGTTGGTTATATTGGCAATTGTTTTAGTGGTGGCTTGCTTGAAAGCCTTAGTGACGGTGTGTTTGAATAAGGTAACCAACAACACGATGATAACGCATGAAGTGACAAATGAGGAAAGAAATGTGGAAGAAGAGAAAGAAAAGGAAGACTTTTATGGCGACATAAACAGTAGAATTAAGATAATGGCATAACGACAATGTTATGAGTTGTGTCAATTACAATATCAGTGAACTCATATCACCACGAGTGACACACTGTTAGAGAAAAAAAAAAGAGGGAAAAGAAAAAGTGGAGAGGAATTATGGTAATAATACATTATGCTTAATTTGTTGGTTTGGGAAAGTTGTTGTTGGGAATTAGGTATTCCCGTTTGTGATTGTAATCATATACAATTTATTTTCTTAAAGTAGTGCTAAAATACCTGCATGAGTTAATTTTTGAACTATATTAACCTGCAAGCAATTGTGGATGCTATTCTTAGTTTAGTAGTGAAATACATACCTGATTGAATATTATTTGTGTGACGCATATAAATGAATATAACTTTTTGAATGTGTTAAGGAAAAACAACAAATTGTTGAATGTGAAACTGTCGGAAGATATACATGATTATGCTGTTTCATGGTAAGATGTACCCTATCTGATTCAGTGTGTGCGGAAAGCAGATTCAGATGTGACTGAGCATAAGGATAAGACGAGATCACATTTTGAAGGGAGTGCTAACGGAATTGGGAAGAAGTTCGAGAAAGAAAATTTGTGGCTAAAAATGAAGTTAATCATGGCATACACCCTCTTTCTCAAAGAATGATGAAGACATTCTCCCGTGTAACTTGGAGATGAATGCTTACCTTCACCAAGGAAATTTATGTGACCATTTGCCTGGATCACACTGCAACATATGAAAGAAAGGCGATCACTTACTCTTGTTCGAAGGCTTCGAACATTCATCACATCAGAAGTTGCAGGACAACGACATTTTACCTGCAACCCCTGTGAAATGCGGGGACATATGTTATTACTTCACCAACGCCCGGGGAACCAGCATGGAGCTGCAAAAAAAAACGGCTGTGCCCTTGTCACAACAGCTGTGCACGATTCTGCTGGTTGCTCCTGGGAAGGACCATGAATGACCTGAACACCATGGTCCCAACATCATTGTGGATGCATCCGGCATCCCTGTTCCACATCTTGCTGGCCAATCAACGTCACACCAATACTGGCTGCCCACTCATAATGAGGGAGGAGGCAAGTCGACTACAACTGGGCGAAGGCCTTGTTCAAGGAATCATTATGGTTCACAGCAAAAAGTGGCAAGAATGCTACATGGAGAGAAGGGTCAGTCTATGACTCCGCAGTGTTACCACAACAGCGAAATCCTACACGAAGTAGTGCAGGAGCTATGGAGACATTAGGAGAAAATGTTTCATACCTGGATTCAAACACAAGTGATCAGCCCTTCCTTTCAAACAAAGTCAACATGTGTGTGGAGGCAAACGTTTTTCCAGATGGTGCAGATGCTTTACAAAACTTGAAAATGAAGTGAAATTGTTGTATCTTGGTGATGGTGAAGTGTTGTTTTGAAAATATATTTGTGATGCAAATGCAATAGATTGAACAATATGGAAGAAGTCAATGACCAACGAAATGTTTTGTGATTCTTGCAGGATGACGGTGTATGCCTAAGGGAATTTGATTACCAAAGTGATTGATTATTTACTTATACTTGTAATGATGTTTACTAGTAGTGATTGATTGTTTACTTATATTGATGTTTAGATTAATGGTTAATATAAACAAAAACAAAAAGATGAGGGAATTGTGGAAGTGTAACTCAGTGTAACATATTGATTGGCCCTGGTAACTTATTAATTAACCTGGTAACAAAGCAGATACATTTTAAATGCAAACTCTGTTAAAAACGAGTTTGTAAATGAGTGTCAGAATGTGCTTGAACATGGTAATCTCTTGAAACACCTGGTCAAGGCCCCAGCACCCCCCTACTGTGTAAATGGAAATCACAGCAGGAGGGGAGCGAGCTGATGCCAGGACTCGGTACAATGCATGACCTCGGGGCATTAGCGGACAGAGGATTAAGTCCAGTTTGGCGATATAAACGAGCAGCAAACGTTGGGTAGGGAGGACTTGTCACGAGGAGCGCTGACCGACGGGAGTGTCGGAGAAACATCGGCTGAACGAGAGGGACCAGCGAAAAGAGTTAACCTGATCCATTATATTATGCGGTATCATTTTGGTAACTGGAATGAAGTGAATACAGTTAATAAACTAGACCTTTTGTAAACCTGTGTCCGGTCATTGGAGTCCGGAGTCCCCCACTACACATTCCCTGACACCACCAACCTGCTTGCGGTGAGTGAGTGAAACGCCCTCAAAGTTAGCTTCATCGCAGGAGATTCCAATGATTCTAAAAGCTTTGGTTTCAACAGCGTGAAGCCGAGCTAGGTGTGAGGCAGGAGCACCGGTTCAGAGGGGAGAACTGTATTCCATTGAGCTGCGGATGAAAGCCTTGCATGTGGTGAAGAGCTCAGGTGTGCCAAGGAAGGACTTCGCATGACGGAGGATGCCCAGTCGGCGACTGGCTTGGAGGCCAGCTTGGAAATGTGGTTTTCCCAGGAAAGATCATGGCAGATACTGAGACCCAAAAGCTTGAGTGACAGAACGTATTGAAGAGGTTTGTTGAGAAAGTATATTGGAGGGTTGTCCAGTCGGTCTTTTCAGAGACAGAGTGCGAGTGTGAGATTTGTCAGAATTGAAAGACATGTTCCACTTGTTTGACAAGTCTGTGATTTTGTCCAGGTCTGTAAAGAGTGAGGAGGCTGCAGACTGCCGATCTGAGGGATGGGGTAAGGAGCGGCAGAGAGTGGAGTCATCAGCAAAGAGATAGAGAGGATTTTCAAGAGAGTCAGAGAGATCATTGATGAAGACCAGAAAAAGCACAGGGCCCAGAACACTGCCTTGGGGAACTCCAGCCTGAACAGGAAGAGGAGATGAGAGGAACCCATTCAGGGCCACATGTTGACTACGACGAGAGAGAAAGTCTGCCAGCCATGCATGGAGATTTCCATGGATACCAAAAGAGTAGAGTTTGGTGAGCAGAGCGGGGTGCCAGACCGTTTCGAAGGCACGTGATATGTCAAGGGAGACAGCCCTGATATCCTGTTTGGCATTAAGGACCTCCATCCATTGTTGAGACAGCAGAAGCAGCATGTCCAGAGTAGAATGACATGGTCTGAATCCAAATTGATGATCCGAGATCAATCCACTGGAGAACAGGAAGAATTTGATGTCAGAAGCGATGACTGATTCCATGACCTTGCTGATTATTGGGAGCAGGCTGATTGGTCTGGCATTGCAAGGATCTGTTTTTGCATCTTTTTTTGTGTAAAGGGATAATGTTGGCTAATTTCTATGCAGATGGCAGATGACCTTGAGCAAAAGAGAGGTTGAAGAGAACAGAGAGAGGGTGAGATAGAGCGGCAGCACAGGATTTTAGGACCCGTGGGCTGATGCCGTCTGGGTCAGTTTCAGAATCAGAGTCGAGGATTGACAGAGACTTCTCCACCTTGTCAGGAGAGGTCACAGAGTCTAGGAGCAGCTGGGTACGGTGGGCACAGAGAGAGACAGGTTTGGCACACAATATTTTAAGGCAAACACAGAGTTGAGGCATTCAGCTTTTTCACATGCGGAGCCAGCTGTGTAGCCATTTGAGGTAAGGGAGGGGATGGAGGGGAACAAACACCAGAAACAGATTTGACCAGACGCCACCAGGATTTGGAGGAGGGAGACAGGTTTGAGAGTTCCGTTTTAAGAGCAAAGATATATTGTTTTTTGGCTCTCCTGAGGGTAGGCACACACTTGTTCCGAGCTTTGTGAAAGGAACTGAGATTACCTTCAGTTGGATTAGCCTTCCATGATGTGAAGGCAAGATGCTTCATGGCAACTGCCTCACCACAAACTTCAGTGTACCATGGACAGGAGGAAGGGTATGACAACTGAAGACGAGAAGGGCTAAATCTATGCATGAGAGAGAGCAGTATACTTTGGAAGAATTACCCGGAAGAGTTGATGTCAGAGGTAGTAGAGATGCGAGACCAGTCCAGATGATTGGTGGCTGCTTGAAAACCATGCCAATCAGCCTGAGTAAAATGCCAGACTCATCGGTGCTGAAGAGGCTCTTTGAGAATGGCCAGAGATGCCCACTTTAAAAAGGAAATGATCAGAAGAACCGATTGGAACAGAAGACAGACATTTGCAGGGAAGTTTGTCTTACCAAGTCTAGAAGAGAAGATACTCCATTGACTGAGATCCAGGTCGGGAAATTTACAGATTGTATCAGTCCCAGTGAGTCACAGAAGTCCTTTGCTGAGGTGCCATAGCTGGTGTGAGAGGAACCCACACCCAGCCACCTGGCATGATGACAGTTGAAGGAAGATTGATATGAGGATATCATGAGTCCTCATGTTATCAACCTCAGTTGATATGAGGATTCGAGGAAGATAGAGTTAGGATGAGTGGATAGAAGTTGGTCCATGTTGTCAGACAGGGAGATGTAAATGGAGTCATCACTGTTTGGAGGATGATACTGAACACATATGATCTAAAGGTGGGAGTGGAGAGGAAGCCATAGCCAGAGGTACTCGTGGGGTGGGTGGAGAGGGAAGTGCAAGGAGAGTGAGGAAGAGAGTTTTTGATAAAGATAGCAACCCCACCACCAGGACGAGGCTCAGGTCTATCATACCGGAGGAGGGAGTAACCAGGAAGAGATAATAAGGAATCAGAGACGTCTTGAAGGAGGTAAGTTTCTGTTTAGCAGATTACGTCTGGTTTGTCAGAAACAACCTGTATGGAGAGATCAATCAGGTTTGAGAGAAGGCCCCGGATGTTTGTGGTCCATACCATTAAGGAAGAGGGAGGAGGAGCATCAGTTACAGGACAGGGGAGGTGTCGGGTAAGATGAGGGGGGAGAAGGGTAGGTCGGAAGAGCTGTTGATAATGTGTCGGGGATTGCAGAAGGGTTAGGAGAAAGGGAAGGATGAGTCGGACAAATGGTTTGATGGTGATGGGAAGAGGCACAGGTGAGGTGTTGTTTGAGGGGAGGGCAGAGCAAAGTCGAAGGTTGGAGGAGGTGGAGGTATGTGATGGAATGGAGATGGAAGTGGAGAGGTGGCAGCTTTGAGGAGGAGGGGGCAGGGGGGAGAAATGGAGAAAAATAGTAGGGGGGGGTGATTTGAAGGGGAGTGCTGGGGGGAGATTGAAGGGAAGGGGCGAGGGGGGAGTTTAGAAAGTGGATGATTAATGAAAAACGAACATTTATGACTACCTGTGTTTATTGTGTTTTTCAAGTCAGAGATCCGTTTGAAAACGATAGAGGAGGGGTGGAATGAAGGTGAGTTTAGAGAATTTAGAAAGAAATGACTGCAAGAGATTGAATTTTTTTTTTTTGAAATGGATCGATTTGAATAGGAAATTGAAAAAAGCCTTTTGAACAGGAAGAAAAACAGCGTGTTGTAACACACCATTGAATAAAATACTGCAGGGGAAAGTTTAAACATATTTAAACAAAACCATGAAAAACAAAGGAAAAAGTTCGTGAAGTAAGGGCGTGGCTCAGAGAAAGGAGAAAGGGTTAAATGAGATGAAGGAAACTAGAATTGGAAGGGTGAGTTTCGGATGGAAATGGAAGGAAGAGGTGGAAGATTAGGAGATAAAGGGGGCAGGGCGAGACAGCAAGCACACGTGCCCACGAGGATAGAAGGAAAAAATCATTTTTTTATTTTTTTATTTTTTTGTATTTAAAACGTTAGACAATAGGTAGAGTTGGTAGATGTTTGGGGAAGTTAGGGGGAGAAGAGAAAATCTAACAAATAAGCAATACAGCAAAGGAAAGAACTTAAATTCACAAAACACCAATGCGGGGAGGGAAGCCGAGAGAGACCATCCGCGCACGTGGTGCAAACAGAAAACGATAAATTTTACACAAGTTTGCATGAATTGCAAATCAAAACTAACTATAAACACACAGTAACACATGCACAATGAAATAACAAGTGGAAAATTGAAGAAGACACGAATGGAAAAATACTTTAACTAAGCTGCTGTGCAGAGGTCGAAGTCGCTTCCTTACTCGAGGGACCGGAAACGGAAGTCTCAAAATCCTTTGTTGACAGTTCTTCAATCCTTTGTTGACACCGACAAATTCCGAGCTCAAGTTATCTCCGGATGTTAAAGCTTACTTTCTCCACTCGATGACGCTGCAAATAAAACTCGATGACCCTCAATGACGCTGGCCGCCGATGTAAAGAGAAAATCACTATGACCTCCTATGTCATTGAAGCATTCCACACTACCCAAAAAGTCCTATCTTCAAGTTGGTGTTGGGGTCAGCTCTTGAAGCTTCTCTCTGATGTCACACCGACCAATGGCAAAGATCTTTCCAAATCACCCCAAGGTCCTCTCAGCCAATCATGACCTTCAGGGGCATGGCCTGCTGGCTCTTTCTTCCACGCCCATCATACCACTATGGGGGTGTGGCCTTTTGCCGTAAGTAAGTGTTCATGTGGGCAGGGCTTACTTGCCGATCGGCTCTGCTCGGCTTCTGTCAGCGGTTTGCTGTCGTCAAACGTAGGTTTTAATTGACGGCCGTGGTAAATGTAAAATGTTTGGGAAAATTACAGACGGAATATCACATACTCGGGAAAACTAACCTCAGTCCCTAAGTAATTAGCACTGCTTCACCCCTCTTGTGAAGACACACTAACAATCTGAAGCTGCAGTTTCCCGACTTAAGGACATTGAGATTTCTCCTACGTGTCCACGGACCATGCAATAATTATACAATCCTACCTTTCCTCTGGGATCTTTTTACCGAACCCCCACAAACTTAATCAGTATCATCATGCAGTGAAACTGTGAATGTGCAAAATTGATGATGTACGTTTTAGACATACACAGCATATGAAGAGCTCTTTTCCAAAACGCTTTCAATCCATTTGGAGCATTTTGTGTAAAATGAGAATTTCTGCAAAGCAAAGAAAATAAAGCAAACTTCCTTTTTTTTCTGTTTCAATGTTTAATATGCAAATATTAGAACATATCAAAGAACAAACTGAAAATCTAGTAATCTTTTTTCACAACAAATTAACAAAAATAATGAAGTTTTTTTCCAAAACGCTATATATCCACTGTGTGACAGTTCTTAAAAAACACCACAAGTCCAATGATGGACGTTTCTCAATGTCAGACTTGCATTGGAATGCAGGTCAGCCATGTCCGGGCTCTTCATCACTGCTGGCTGCATCAGCCTCGCTCACCACTGACAAAGCAGAATCATAGAACGCCCGGACTTCGTCTGACGCTCCTATTTCCGCAAGGAGTGAAAACACATCACGCTTCTTCGCCTCTTTTACAGGGGTCTGCATTGGTAATGGATCAGGTCTGAATTCAGCCCATTTCTTGCCCCGTTTCAAAACACTGTGGTGGCAGTATTCAGCACTGTAGGAGGTTTAAAAACCCACTTGGCCATTTGTGAATTCTAGCATGTGGGCCTCACTAATTTTGAAGGTTTTCTTCGTCCTCACATGATGTTTGGTTGCTGATCGGTTATCAAACGACTGCCAGTCCTTTCCATACACGTAGACATTCCCAAATGTTTTCAAAATTGAGCAGTACTCTTCTGGGAGCAGGATGGTGTCCACTTTCCTAACTCTCTGTTCAATTCTCCCAAATACTCTATCTGCTGGTAAAAAGCTGTGCCCCCTAATTGGAAAGGTGTACTCAATCCTGAGACCAGGAATTGTTTGCTGAAGTGCCAAGAGCATGGATGCCATATTCATATTCTTATTTTGTCCAAAACATGAATCGCTGAACAAGCGAAGGCTTTTTTTCTCCCGAAGCGGACCCATTGAGTGGGTGGCGGAAGCATTGATCCAGTGCGGAAGCTGTCATATTGCTGTCCTTTTTGTTTTGATTTTCCAGCCAGACATAAAGGTGGACATCCTCCTTGAGCTGTTTGCTCTCCTTACCTTGATGCAAAACAACACCAAACAGGTAAAGGTAGAGTTGTCTGGAATAATAGGCTTGGCCTATTGGTGTTTTGGGCAAAATTAGATTTTGCATCATGTCGAAGCAAACAGTCACGGAGTCCTCTTCGTCCCTTCCCAGCTGGTCATAGAATGCTCGTGCTCTTCGCCGATGCAAAATGAACAAGGCTGTTTCATTTTGCTTTTCAGCTTCTGACATGTTTGGATCCTTTATTCTCATCCTGTATTTGGCACAATTGGAACAGGCATCTGTGGCAGGATGGCCAAAGCCAAGGTTGAATTGGGATGAGAAAACAGAATAGTACAGAGAGTAGCTTGTTTGGGCGTGGTTTTGTGCCTCAAACAGCTGGTGCATTTTGTGCACACTCAAGTCAGTGGGGAGATATTTTCGCCCTGGAGCCCCCCTACAGCCGTAATGACTGGCCCTGCAGGTGAATGTTCCAATGTGATTGGAGATCAGATCCCTCTTGCTGTTGTTGATGTCTACTTTTCGGGTGCCTCCCCTTCTTTCTGGGCGAGCCTCAGCAGTCTTCGCGTAATATCAGGCCACCCGGGACACTCTGTCCTTGCTGATCCCTGAAAAAATCAAAAGAATAATGCAATAACTGGTATAAAATGGCTAATATCGTATGGGGTGCAGGGGATCAATCTTGTGGAACCGATAGACAGAAATAATTTTGACTGTGGCTGTTTTAATCAGCCCAGCAAAGTTGCAACCACCTCGATTCCGACGTAGAATCTGCCTGGAGATGCTGTGAATCGGTGCTAATAATTTTTTTATGCATGATCATCGCTGACATACGTGGATTATGTAAATATTTTAAATGTTATCTGTGGTGGAGAATCCGGGTGCATGCATAATGGTGTGCAAATAGTAAACGCGAATAACATTCAATGAGCTTCCAGATGAAAGATATCTGCAATGAAAACAATACAAAAACTCACCCAGTACTGAGACGAATGTGTCTTTACAAACAGGAAGCTTGTCTGGGTGGTTCACCGTCAGCAGACTGAACTGCGCGGAAACATCCCTGTTTTTCCTTCTGCCAACTGTATCCACCTTCTTGCGATGCCCCTTAACAGACGTGATTGTCATCAGCTGCAGAAATTCCCTGTCCTGATCTGCTTTCTTTGAGTTTCCGTATAATTTGTCAAAGTTCAGTCTGAGGTCGTCTTCTGTGAGCTTATCAGCGTGACAACGATTTTGATTTTTTTCAGCGGTGTGTTTACATGCCACAGTTGGAACTTTACCAGCACCAGAATGGCGAATTTTCTTAGCTTTTTCCCGTTCATGGTTGTCCTTATTCAACTTACGCTTTCTTCCTCCCGGTGAAAGCACCACTGTTTCGTCCATCCCATCAAAACTGTCCATTTTACAGAAAATTACGTCCAAGAAAATTATGCCACAGTCAAACAACGGAAGTCGCCATGTTGTGGAAAATTCCCCACGCGGATTGGCCGACAGGCAATATCGCGGTTTGGAATAAAAGTGGCATGGCGTTTGTCGCTCTTTGCAAAAAAGATCTAAACTGGGCTGCGTAAACTAACGGGAGATATCACGTTTTGAGAAAAAACGAATGTGTGATATTGACCGACTATATGTTCACGAATGTTGGAGCTGGTAATCGCTTTTTTTTTTTTTTTTGGCGTTTATCGCGTTTTGGAATAGAGCTCTTCATATATACCTGAGATTTGCACAACCAACCACTGCAGAGTCAAAAATGCTTCTCATTTCCATTCTCAACCACATATCAGATATTCTTAGAAATTATGTGGTAACATAAAGACAACTACATTAAAGATGAAACAGGCTGTCTTACCTATGAAATTGAACTCACTTCTTAAAACCACAGGTGAAGAACAGTGTACAGAGGCCATGATTTCTGAAGACCCTTTGCACCCTTTTGGAACCCTGTATAACCATTAACCATGAGTCCCTTAAAGACCCTTAATACCCCGAATATCACATATACCCCTAAGAATCACAAGACCCCTGTATAGGTGCTTGGTGACTTTACCACGCCGAATGGCATGTGAACATGAACATGACGACAACTTTCCCAAAGAATGTCGTTCGATTCTTGAACGAGGAAAATCATACATAAAGTATATTTTTTTCATACAAGCAGTGTGGAAATATCGAGCAATAAATGTAATAAATGGCATTTACTCGACACTCTGCCACTCCATTCCTCATATCTCAGATCGGCAGTCCACAGCCTCCTCAATCTCTGCAGACCTGGACAAAATCACAGACTGGTCAAACAAGTGGAACATGTCTTTCAATTGTGGAAGTACTGTACTGCATTAATATACTGTACTGCATGGTATTAAATGTACTCCAGCATTAATCAAAACTAATATGGAAGTAGAGATCTTGTTGATCGTTGGAATTGGAACACGAAGCAGAGAAACTATTTCGTAAATGAATGTCAGGAATGTATCTCTTGGTAGTGGTAATCTCTTGTCCACCTGGTCACAGCCCCAGGCTGGAGCACCCTCCTATTGTGAGGCAAATGGAAACTCGCAGCAGAAGGGGAGCGAGCTGGTGCCGGTGAGGTGACCGAGTAACGTTTCCGGAGAACGGATTAGGATTAGCGGAGGAAGGATTAATACTGCAGTGCCCATAAAAGCGGGAACATCTCCTTGACTCGAGATCACTTGTCATCAGAAGCTCTGCCCGACGGAACGAACGAGTACCAATGAGAAACAGCGCCAGGAGATCACCGGCGAACGAAGAGGAACCAACGACTTGAATTACTAGATTCGTTATAGTATTGTAGTACCTATTGTAGTGAAACAAGTGAATTAGGAGTTAATAAAGTCTGGATCTTTTGTAAACCTGTTTTCCGGTCATTGGTCTTGAGTCCCAATCCACTTCCACGACAATTTGGCGAGCCAGATAGGGGTCAAATTGGACACAGCATCTGAAAAGGTAAGAGTTATTCCTTGTTATCCTTGTCCAAAATATGATCTACGAACCTGCGTTTAGTTATTGTACATACATGGTGGAGGAGGTGGTGGTGGGCTTCCCTGCGCACCGATGCCGCGATATAGGTAACATAACGATAATCCAAGGAGTGTAACGTATTTTTGTCACGACCGTCCGAGGTAAAAGTCACGGATGGAACGTTTTAAACGATTGTAGCTATTATTCGTGTTTGTCTAAATGATTTCTGTAAATACGTATTTTTGCGCTGTGTAAATAAATGTGCTAGGTCGTCTGACACGCGTCATTGAGAAACGCGCATCTGTAGACTTGCCTGCAAGTGGGACCGTGAGTTTGCGAGGATGCGCACGTTATACGCTGGGTATTAAAAGCCTTACTCTGTTCTGGAGGCGAATCGGCTCATGAAGTGCACCATGAGGCGATTTGTTTGCCGGTTCGGTAAGGTTCGGTAAGGTCCGTACACGTGTACAATCGTGTACACCCGTTTTGCACTTAAAAACGTACTTTTGAGTTGTACAAACGTACTTTACACATTTCTCTCTGTCTATCGTAGTGGCAAAGGCAAAGGCAGTGGCAAATGCAGTGGCTACTATCGTAGTGGCAAAGGCAGTGGCAAACCACCCAATGTCACCACTTTCATGAGCTCAGAGAAATAAAATAAAAAAAATTAATAGTAATAATAATAATAATAATAAATTCCAAATTCCACTCTGCTGGCTCAATTGAAATCGGCAGCAGAGTGAGAATCAACAGATGATGGAACAGCTAGCAACGAGTGTTGTGAGGGGCAACCACCCTCTGGTCAAGGCTCATAGAAAAGATTGATACTTATTGATTCGGCACGCTTACAATAGAAATTAATGGCGAGGGTTGTGGTTGGGTCGATGGGTTGTTGTTGGGTTGTTGTGGTTGGGTCGATTTTGCGAAATGAACGTTCTTTGAACAAATTAAATGGTGAACCGAATGAAAATAAGGATTTTTGAATAAAATAGTTGTTGATTGAACTCGTTGACTGATATATAAATCCCATTCAAAGTCAAGTGAATCGGATGAAAATTAAGGATTTTTTGAAATTGTTGTTGACTTTGGCCTATGTTGAATAAAATAGTTGTTGATTGAACTAGTTGACTGATATATAAATCCCATTCGAATGACAAGTGAACCAAATGAAAATAAGGATTTTTGAAATTGTTGTTGACTTTGGCCTGTGCTGAATAAAATAGTTGTTGATTGAACTAGTTGACTGATATATAAATCCCATTCGAATGCCAAGTGAACCGAATGAAAATAAGGATTTTAAGGAAATACCTTACCACCATGGGGAAAGGCAATGGCAAACCACCCAATGTCGTACACGATATTTTCAGCGCGATCATGGATTTGAGAATGCATGTAGCTTCTGGCTTTGCCTGTCCTGTGTGCAAGATGGCGGACAGTGTTGAACAAATTAATGAGTATGAGAGATAATTATTGGAAATGTGTACTGTTCTTGTTTGTTGAGTATGAGAGATAATTACAGGAAATGTGTACTGTTCTTGTTTGTTGAGTATGAGAGATAATTACAGGAAATGTGTACTGTTCTTGTTTGGTGATTATGAGAGATAATTACAGGAAATGTGCACTGTTCTTGTTTGTTGAGTATGAGAGATAATTACAGGAAATGTGTACTGTTCTTGTTTGTTGAGCATGAGAGATAATTACAGGAAATGTGTACTGTTCTTGTTGGTTGATTATGAGAGATAATTACAGGAAATATGTACTGTTCTTGTTTGTTGAGTATGAGAGATAATTACAGGAAATGTGTACTGTTCTTGTTTGTTGAGTATGAGAGATAATTACAGGAAATGTGTACTGTTCTTGTTTGTTGAGTATGAGAGATAATTACAGGAAATGTGTACTGTTCAAATGTTGGGTTTTGCTGACGGTTCCACAACGTTGTTTCAACGTTTTCACATTACTTTCCTGCAACATTGAAATAATGTTGTTGTAAAACGTTTTGGGAATATTCAAATGTTGGGTTTTGCTAATGTTTCCACAATGTCGCTTCAACGTTCCACTTTCGTTGTTGCAACGTTTCGCTCCAACGTTTTGGGAACATTCAAATGTTGGGTTTTGCTAACGTTTACACAACGTCGCTACAACGTTTCACTTTCGTTGTAGCAAAGTTTTGCTCCAACGTTTTGGAAACATTCAAATGTTGGGTGTTGCTGACGTTTCCACAACGTTGTTTCAACGTTTTTCACATTACTTTCCTGCAACATTGAAATAATGTTGTTGTAAAACGTTTCCACAACGTCGCTACAACGTTTCACTTTCGTTGTTGCAAAGTTTTGCTCCAACGTTTTGGGAACACTCAAATGTTAAGTGAATCGGATGAGAATTCACGAGTTATTTCATTATTAGCAATTAATGAAGTACTTATTTAATTAATTACATTTCTTTCTCTTCTGACCATTAACTCAGGCACCTTGTGAGTTAGGAAGCTGATAATTGGACATTACAATGACCAAGTGATGTGGCTATCAAGGATAATTTCGATTTATTGATTAATCATTTAATAAATTAATTCGTTGATTTTATAAATGACTTATTTAATTAAAATTCCTAAGAGATACATCTTCGGATGAAGTACTTGCAGATTGGTTATGCTATGAGCCAATTGATTAAGGAAAAATATTTTGTGACGGCCATATTGGAGTTAGTGGAAAATCTTTAAAATGCATCCCTGCGTTCATTTTTCGATCGATTGAGTTGAAATTTTGAACAATCGGATCTGGACTGTCGTTGTTAACGACTCTGGCACGCACCTGTCCAATCAGGATGGAGCGGTATGGTCCCCGGATCATCACTGCCCGCAGTTTTAATTAGTTTTACTTTTACCTTTCACTCTTTCTGTTCATTGTTCTCTTGGTCATACAATTTTTTGAAGACATGCATGTCATGATATAGGAAATGTTTGTTCTGTTGAACGGAAGAAATGTTTATGGTTAATTCAAACGTGGGAGAGGGCAACACCACAAAGCATACCTCTTTTAAGGTGTGTATAAACCCTGGAACATTTCAGCAATCAATACGATGCTGAAATGGTGTAATTTAATTAAACGTGGGAGAGGGCAACACCACAAAGCATACCTCTTTTAAGGTGTGTATAAACCCTGGAACATTTCAGCAATCAATACGATGCTGAAATGGTGTAATTTAATTAAACGTGGGAGAGGGCAACACCACAAAGCATACCTCTTTTAAGGTGTGTATAAACCCTGGAACATTTCAGCAATCAATACGATGCTGAAATGGTGTAATTTAATTAAATGTGGGAGAGGGCAACACCACAAAGCATACCTCTTTTAAGGTGTGTATAAACCCTGGAACATTTCAGCAATCAATACGATGCTGAAATGGTGTAATTTAATTAAACGTGGGAGAGGGCAACACCACAAAGCATACCTCTTTTAAGGTGTGTATAAACCCTGGAACATTTCAGCAATAAATACGATGCTGAAATGGTGTAATTTAATTAAACGTGGGAGAGGGCAACACCACAAAGCATACCTCTTTTAAGGTGTGTATAAACCCTGGAACATTTCAGCAATCAATACGATGCTGAAATGGTTTAATTAACTAAACGTGGGAGAGGGCAACACCACAAAGCATACCTCTTTTAAGGTGTGCATAAACCCTGGAACATTTCAGCAATCAATACGATGCTGAAATGGTGTAATTTAATTAAACGTGGGAGAGGGCAACACCACAAAGCATACCTCTTTTAAGGTGTGTATAAACCCTGGAACATTTCAGGAATCAATACGATGCTGAAATGGTGTAATTTAATTAAACGTGGGAGAGGGCAACACCACAAAGCATACCTCTTTTAAGGTGTGTATAAATCCTGGAACATTTCAGCAATCAATACGATGCTGAAATGGTGTAATTAACTAAACGTGGGAGAGGGCAACACCACAAAGCATACCTCTTTTAAGGTGTGCATAAACCCTGGAACATTTCAGCAATCATGACGATTTTCTCATGTCACCTGAAATGGTGTAATATTGTGTAATATGGTCGACCTTGGGTTTGTTTGGGTTTGTTGTTTATTTTTGTGGATGTATATTTTGTGTATTTTGCATATATTTGCACGACTAATTCCAGTTAACACCCTGCAAAATTTGCTCGTTTTTCTGGCCGAGTCGAAATTGCATTGAGTTCCTATGGAATGTGCCATTAAAAGCGCTGTGTAATGGTTGAGCTCCCTTTATTTCGTTTTGGTCACGCGGATGAGCAGACAAAATGACGAATGCTGCGGCTGGAGCAGTAGAAGCGATTTTCTTTTAATTGTTTAATGATTATTCGATATTGTTATGACTTATTGTCAATAGCTATACTAAGTGGTCAGGAGGTAGCCTTTTGCTTTGTACAGTTTATTTTATTGTTGATTATACCACATAGCTGTGGTGAGAAAGGAAATGTTTGTTTTTCAAATAGATGATTATGATATGACCGTGATTATAAAATCATGATGATTATTATGAATGATATCATAGGGTTCCAATGCAGAATGATTGCACGAAATTGGAAAAGAACTTTCAAGCCCTATGGGATAAATTGGGTATTACAAGTGATGGAGTTTCAAAATTTAGCATGATTGAAGGAATTTGACAGTCCCATTTCAGGAGTTTTATGAAATTTATATTGCCAAGAGATTTTGGGTACTATTAAAAGAAAAATGATGAGATATTTTTCCCAAAGAACTTTAATATCTGCCATCCATTTTGGCTGTCTCACGAATGAAGGATGAGTTGCCTTTAGTGGTTGCAAAGAAAATTTGTGGAGACCAGGCAAAATGGGAAAATATGTCAGATATGACCCTAGGACAGAACAGTGATTCGTCAGTTGACATGAGGTATGAACCAGAGGTGACGACCGATGATCTTCAATCTCAGTCAATAGATGGACCTGTCCTGATATAATTGGGGAAAGGGCTTATGCAAGGAGTCATCCAAAATGATTAATTTGATTTATTGATGAATATTGATAAATTAATTGAAATTGAATAATTGAATTGATTAAATTGAATAAATTTAATTGAATAAATTTAACTGAATAAATTGAAGTGAATAAATTGAATTGAATATATTGATTGTTTGATTGATGAAAATGCGGTCTCAAGAAAGAAGCTTTGATATCTTTGTGAGATATTATCAATGTGAAGACAACCTTGGAAAATTGAGCAAGGTGGTGAGTTTATATAATATAGATATATATGTGCGGTTACCATTGTGTGATTTCCCCTTCAACAGAGCGGACACCTGAGGATTCACCCATTTCATACTGACCCTCTGGCTCATCTGCAAATACTGATCTGTGAGATTGGATTGTGTAAAAGCCACAGGTGAGAGAGATTCTCTGGAAATCACCGTTTGAACAGGTGGAGAGATCCTTCCTGGAGGTACGAGTGAAGCTTTAGAGGAACAAGCTACAACACATCCAACGCTACTTTGATAAAAGGCGGAATGGGAAATGGAGCCTGCAAGAATACACAAGGACAACCAGAGATTCCACAAAAAGGTACTTGTACATATCATTTGTACGACCGTTATGGTGCCGAAGCTATAAGGCAGGTCGAGAATTGGTATTTGTGGACAAAGGGAAATGCTGAGGAGTTTCCAAGAGATGGTACATTTGAGCGAAGTCGATTGGAAAGATTGGGACAAAGATTGAAAGCCAGGGAGAGACAGAATCTAACGGTAGACTGGCTTGCATTCCATCTTTGGGATGGTGAATCCAGACAACGGGAACAGCAAGAACGGATAACGGATCTAGAACTTAAAATAAAAAGGATACAAGATACAGTGGAGGAGACAAATGCACAACTGCCCTCGAAATTAGGAATGAAAGTGACAGTTGTCCCATCTGATTCCCATTTGTCTCCCCAAAAAGGACGGTACAGAGAATTTTTTCGTGTTTCAGGAGATAACGAGAGATTGCAGTGGCAACTCAGGGATGTAGAGATGCAGCCCAGCAATACAAGTGCACAGGTGCACAGACCAGGCAACGACAGAAACCGGTGTTTCAAGTGTGGACAGATGGGACATTGGAAAAGAAGATGTCCGTATACCAACAGGAAGACAAGTTCATAGGGTAAACCAAGATCAAGGGTACCAGTGCTTACCGATACCTCAGACAACGATTAGGCCTTCATTGCGACAAATCCCAAATGACGATTGGCCTCAACAAATTAGATTACTGGACAAACATGAATAACTGTCCATGATTCTTGTGTCTGAAAAGTTTTCGGAGCAAGAATTATTCATTTTTCTTTTGCTTGTAAGCAAATTGATAATTAATTGATCAAATGCCGAAATTGGATCTTTTATGTTGGGCACAAAATTTTAAATTTACAAAGTTTGGAACAATTGCTTTGCAATTTTTTGGCAAACCAAGTGACAAGAGTCACATGATGATCAGGTGGGAATTTCGGACTATTGTTCTGCACGATTGATAGGTCAGTGGTCGACTGACATGCAAATGGGTGTGTAGTCAAATTTGGATAAATTATTGTGGGAACTGAAAGGGTAATTTCAATGTGACATCATAGAATAGACTTTTAGTCTATTTGTGTGTTATCATTTTAAATTTGATGGACAAATTTTATGAAATTGAAATAAAATTGACACCCATCTTGATCTGTAAATAATGGTTCCAACACAAACAAATATGCATAATGCATGTGCGTGTGTGTTTTTGTGTATCAATCTTACAAGATTGTTGACACCGACAGTGTGCCTTGTCTGAAAATAGATAGTTCCATGTGGATGGGATCGCATATCGAGAGAATTCGTAAAATAAAATAGAAATAAAATTTGATTATGAACATTATCCTTTTTGTCAAGGGAGATGGAATATAAAGATTTGATTTGCTGAGTTATGAGCAGCCATTCATTGATAGTAAATTCATTGATAGTAAAAATTGGGAGTAATCTTGAGATTCCATTTTGATAGAATTTATATGAGAATCAAAGCTATTTATGGATATGAGCTTCATAAATATGTGGGAGTACAAAATTAGCCAAATTTGGGAGAGGTCTTACACTGACTTCCCAGAGTACACTGCTCACGGATTTTTATATATATAAACTTGAATTTTATCAGCATATAAATTGTGCTGTATGTATGGATGTGTATTAGGCATAGATGATATGGGAAAATAGTAAAGAAAATCTTGCTGGTTTGAACTATTGTGAGTTTTAAAACGGATTGCATTGTGAATCTCAAACCAAGGGGCAGACATGAACGCGCTGTTACATCATTAATACTCAGAACGCGATGTCACATGTACCTGCAACATATTTGTTAATCTCGCACACCTACATTGGCATATTGGTGTCAGTAGTACTCACTGGTACTCACTGGGTGCATAGAAAGTACTCACTGGGTCAGTAGTACTCACTGGGTGCATAGAAATGGATGAGCAACAGTTAAGGGGGTGTAAAAACACTTACTTGGATATTTTCTACAAAAGTAGGGGTTTCAATAAGCTGTACACATGGGATTCATCAAATTACATTTTAACACCCCTTGCATTGATAAACATTACATTTTCAACATTTAATATTCCTACTTGAATTAGGGAAGATAGTGACATTTATTTGCCTACATGACATACCATTATCTACTGATATTAGCACAAATGAGGGATAATGTATCACAACTACACTCATGATTAGGGGATTTAGTTCGACCCCGGGAGATAGGGGGATCAGGGTAAGACAAATAATCAGATTTATGTTGCATATTAAGGGATTTTCTTTATTTACCTGTTAGGAAGCTTACAAAGGTTAGGAAGTTTGGTATATAATGTTGAATGTCATGGACATATAATTATGTTATAGGTATGAACATATACAAGGGGTTGCTCACATGTTTTACAGATGGCTACAGGTGGGACAAAGGGAAAGACCTTATCAAGACAAGCCGACAAATCAGGGGAAAACAGAGACTTCTACTTCGGATACTCCTTGAAATGGTGATATTCACCCTAGGAATGAGTTCTCTAGTAGTGGGGACTCTGTGTTGCATGCATTGTTTCGGGGTAATAAGAGAACAAAACGCAACATTGGTGGCCGACATACAGATATATGATTATGCGGGACGACATAAGCAAAAGAGAAGTTTGATGGAAGAAAGGGACACACCTTTAGAACCCGATGGATTACACGGGATTAATACTTTTTTGCATTTAGCCCACACAAGGGCTGATATAGCAAATGAAAGTAATTGTTGGATATGCACACAAATGTCGCATTCTAGTGAGAATGGAGTACCATTGGAGGCAGTTCCTTTTGGTTGGGATGAATTATGTAGTCGCTTCCCACAGAGGTTGGTAGCAACAATACGACCTGAGTTACCAATGTCGATGATGCTAGGGGATGCTAGTTGGGAAAAAGGGGGATATCAATGTGAGGAATTTGCAGACAGATATAGGCCTAAATATGACAATGAAGTTATGCCCCCTTACGTAACTATTCAACAACAAATGAAAGGGCTCCTATGTTTCATCCGACATCGAACCACAGAGAATAATAAGATGATGGGAAACTCCACCTGCCACCATTATAGTTACGAGTTGGGCTATATGAGATTGCTTGTCCCAGTAAAGGACACTAGCTTAAAGATGATATCTTTGTATTGGGAAGGAACTTGGATGTCAGATACGACATGGACCTATAATAATACATATTTTATATGTGGACACAAGGCATATGCGTATCTCCCACTGACATGGTCCGGATCATGTTTTCTTGGGTTTGTGCTTCCACACATGCGCTTGTTAACAAAGTCACCAACGCATATCCTGCACTCTAGGCAGAAAAGAACTATTAGCATGGGGGAATGGGTTGGAATGGTAATATTTCCATTTTATGGAACCTGGAAGGCAGGGCGAGAACTTAGGCACATGGCATTGGCTATGGAGAAGTTGGCAAATAAAACAGCTAGTGGATTGGAAAAACTTACGAGAGAACTGGCAGCAACAAGAACGATGGCATTACAAAATCGTATGGCGTTAGATATGCTGTTAGCAGAAAAAGGAGGTACATGTGCAGTCATTGGTACAGATTGTTGTACGTACATACCTGATGATTCAGAAGAAGTTTATAACATAGCCGATACAATCAGACAAGAGGGAGCAAGATACCACGATTATATAAAAGGGGGTGCCTTTGCATGGTTGGGAAACACATTTGGAAGAGTGGCAGCTAAGATACTCCAATATTTGTTTGTTGGTTTAGTAGTTATATTGGCAATTGTTTTAGTGGTGGCTTGCTTGAAAGCCTTAGTGACGGTGTGTTTGAATAAGGTAACCCACAACACGATGATAACGCATGAAGTGACAAATGAGGAAAGAAATGTGGAACCACAAGAGGAAGACTTTTATGGCGACATAAATACTGAGATTAACAGATTAAATCAAGTGATGTTGCAAATGAATACAGTAGAATTAAGATAATGACATAACGACAATGTTATGAGTTGTGTCAATTACAAGATCAGTGAACTCATATCACCACGAGTGACACACTGTTAGTAAAAAAAAAAAAAAAAAAAAAAAAAAAAGGGAAAAGAAAAAGTGTAGAGGAATTATGGTAATAATACATTATGCTTAATTTCTTGGTTTGGGAAAATTGTTGTTGGGAATTAGATATTCCTGTTTGTGATTGTAATCATATACAATTTATTTCCTTTGAGTAGTGCTAAAATACCTGCACGAGTTAATTTTAGAACTATATTAACCTGAAAGCAATTGTGGATGCTATTCTTGTTATTTGTGGATGTGGATGTGGATGCTAAAATACATACCTGATTGAATATTATTTGTGTGACACATATAAATGAATATAACTTTTGAATGTTTTAAGGAAAAACAACAAATTGTTGAATGTGAAACTGTCGGAAGACATACATGATTATGCTGATTTCATGGTAAGATGTACCCTATCTGATTCAGTGTGTGTGGAAAGCAGATTCAGATGTGACTGAGCATAAGGATAAGACGAGATCACATTTGAAGGGGGTGCTCACGGAATTGGGAAGAAGTTCGAGAAAGAAAATTTGTGGCTAAAAAAGGAAGTTAATCGTGGCATACACCCTCTTTCTCAAAGAATGATAAAGACATTCTCCTGTATAACTTGGAGATGGATGCTTACCTTCACCAAGGAAATGTATGTGACCATTTGCCTGGATCACACTGCAACATATGAAGGAAAGGCGATCACTTACTCTTGTTTGAAGGCTTCGAACATTCATCACATCAGAAGTTGCAGGACAACGACATTTTACCTGCAACCTCTGCGAAATGCGGGGACATATGTTATTACTTCACCAACTTCCGGGGAGCCAGCATGGAGCTGCAAACCAATGGCTGTGCCTTTTCACAACAGCTGTGCACGATTCTGCGGGCCACTCCTGGTATGGACCATGGATGACCTGAACACCATGGTCCCAACATCATTGTGGATGCATCCGGCATCCCTGTTCCACATCTTGCTGACCAATCAACATCACACCAATACTTGCTGCCCACTCACAATGAGGGAGGAGGCAAGTCGACTACAACTGGGCGAAGGCCTTGTTCAGGAATTACTATGGTTTACAGCAAAAGTGGCAAGAATGCTACATGGAGAGCAGGGTCAGTCTATGACTCCGCACTGTTACCACAACAGCGAAATCCTACACGAAGTAGTGCAGGTGTTATGAAGACAGAAAATGTTTCATACCTGGATTCAAACACAAGTGATCAGCCCTTCCTTTCAAACAAAGTCAACATTTGTGTGGAGGCAAACGTTTTTGCCAGATGGTGCAGGTGCTTTACAAAACTTGAAAATGGGGTGAAATTGTTGTATCTTGGTGATGGTGAAGTGTTGTTTTGAAAAGATATTTGTGATGCAAATGCAATAGATTGAACAATATGGAAGGAGTCAATGACCAACGAAATGTTTTGTGATTCTTGCAGGATGATGGTGTATGTCTAAGGGAATTTAATTACCAAAGTTGGGGTTTGAGTACTTGTATTGATATTTACTTGTAGTGATTGATTATTTACTTATACTTGTATTGATGTTCACTTGTAGTGATTGATTGTTTACTTATATTGATGTTTAGATTAATGGTTAATATAAACAAAAACAAAAAAATGAGGGAATTGTGGAAGTACTGTACTGCATTAATATACTGTACTGCATGGTATGAAATGTACTCCAACATTAATCAAAACTAATATGGAAGTAGAGATCTTGTTGATCATTGGAATTGGAACATGAAGCAGAGAAACTATTTCGTAAATGAATGTCAGGAATGTATCTCTTGGTAGTGGTAATCTCTTGTCCACCTGGTCACAGCCCCAGGCTGGAGCACCCTCCTATTGTGAGGCAAATGGAAACTCGCAGCAGGAGGGGAGCGAGCTGGTGCCGGTGAGGCGACCGAGTAACGTTTGCGGAGAACGGATTAGGATTAGCGGAGGAAGGATTAATACTGCGGTGCCCATAAAAGCAGGAACATCTCCTTGACTCGAGATCACTTGTCATCAGAAGCTCTGCCCGACAGAACGAACGAGTACCAACGAGAAACAGCGCCAGGAGATCACCGGCGAACGAAGAGGAAACCAAGGACTTGAATTACTAGATTCGTTATAGTATTGTAGTACCTATTGTAGTGAAACAAGTGAATTAGGAGTTAATAAAGTCTGGATCTTTTGTAAACCTGTTTTCCGGTCATTGGTCTTGAGTCCCAATCCACTTCCACGACACAATCCTGACAAATCTCACACTCTTACTATTTCTCTCCGAAAAGACTGACTGGACAACCCTCCCATCTACTTTCTGAACAATTCTCTCCAAGAAGTTCTGTCACTCAAGCTTTTGGGTCTCACCATCTGTCATGATCTTTCCTGGGAAAACCACATTTCCAAGCTGGCCGACAAAGCCAGTCGCCGACAGGGCATCCTCCATCGTGCGAAGTCCTTCCTTGGCACACCTGAGCTCCTCAACACATGCAAGACTTTCTTCCACAGCTCAATGAAGTACTGTTCTTCCCTCTGGGCTGGTGCTCCTGCCTCACACCTAGCTTGTCTTTATGCTGTTGAAACCAAAGCTTTCAGAATCATTGGAATCTCCCACGATGAAGCTGACTCCGAAGTCTTTTCACTCATTCACCGCAGGCAGCTAGGTGGTCTTTCTATCTTCTAACGACTCCTATTCGGCCTAGCTCCCCCTGCTATATCTGTGCTCTGTCCTCCAAATATTCCTACAGGTCGCACAAAATCTGCCAGTAACCCTCTTCTGGTGAAATTGCCAAAATCAAGACTCTCTGGTCACCTTCATTCCTTCATTCCTCTTTACTCCTGCATCTGGAACAAACTCCCTCGCTCTCTCCAATCCCACTCCTCCCTCCAGGTCTTTAAAACAGCTGTTCACCAACATCTCTTATCTTCCCCCATCCAAAACATTGATCTCTTCTGCACCCATTAATTCACCCCAGATCCACTTTTTTGAGGAAATACCGACTTCTTTCTTTCCTGGAAGTTCTAGCAGTGTCCATGTGTTTTATACCTTTCCCACCCCGTCCCATCCCAGCTTCCCATGCCTCCTCCCCCCAAGCCCTCTCCGTCCCGAATATCTTTCATTGTTCCTGTTCTCTGCTGTTGTACTTGTGTGCTTCCCTCTCTCTCCCCATCTTTTCTCCCGCTCCCTTTATTGTATGTTTTGTTTGTCCGGTTTTTTATATGTGATTGATGTTAGCTCTTACACGAGCCTCGATCTTGTACACCTCGAATTTTTTATGAATATATCTTCGTTATGTGAGGATACATTTCACCTGTTATTAATACACTGGAATAACTTTTGAAAAATGTATCAATAATTCCCCCAAAACTTTGAAATTGCCGGGATTGACAAACAACGTCGACAACATTCTTGAGCTTAGGAAGTGAAACAGGCAAAATCAGGCATAGGTCAATGTTGTTTTAATTCAGAATTATCCTCACAGATCATCTGGTTGGTTTTCCAAAATCATGAAGCATGGTAAAGTAGAATGGCACTTGTGCGAGTGCAAACGTCTCCCAGGCTGATCAGCTTACGTTTTGTATCCCACTGATATGACTTGACCTTCGCACACCCAAATGTAACGACCAGCCTGATCTGTATCTGGACCTTAAAATCTTATCAGCTTGTTTATGTTACATACCCAACTCATCCACCAAGTTTTGTCATCACACATAATTTTGAAATATCGTGTTATGTACCGTTTTTGGCCCTCAATGGTGAACAATCAATTGGAAAATTCAAGGATCCGAATCTGGATCTTCACAAAAATCGAATTGATTTCTCCCTCTCACATGCCCAACGTCTGTCAAGTTTGGTCTGAATTAACCAAGTTTCAGCTGCTTGCAGCAAAAGGGACAGACAAAGAAACAGGGGTGAATACATACATAAATGCCATAGATCGTGGATTGCGGAGGGTAAATATGAGCAGCATCCTCCATATCTCTGACCTTTTAAACCAGTGTAACATCCGTCGTATTGAACTCATGTGAACCCTAGATGGATCCCAGAATGTCTGGTAGTAAATGTGATGTTATTCGGTGTGGTGGACATTTTGATAAAGAAACATGTGCACATTTTGAAAATTATATTTTATATTTCATTGCGACCTTGTTTTTAATTTTCACTTTTTCCTTTCAAGAATATCGTTCTCAGTGACGGCAATCACACCCAGATTGGATGGCTTCTCGTGATGAATTACTTGTATTTTACGGAAAGCAAGATCAATCGTTGAGCGAATCTCCTGCATTCTGAAACCGAATATTAATGGATTAACAAAGGCCGGTGTGACTGCACTTGAAAGATCCAAGATAAAACCAAACGTGGGAATTCGTAAAAATCGTTTCAACACGCTTATACCAATCAGTGACATGAACTGTGCTGAAGATGCAAACAATTGTGTAAAACATGTGTGCAATGCTTTTAGATTTGCCTCTGTGGATGATTTATGACATTTACGAACAATGCACCATGTAGAGTACAGTGCTGTAAAACCGGTTAATCCAAACACAACATAAAGAAAAAATAGAGAATAAATGAGTGCAGGATTAACATTTCCACAAGCTGACATTGCAACGGATGAATAAGCGCAGACAACGTCACGAACTACAACGGAAGAGTTGCAGTACACCATAGTTGTTGATACCACAACAAAGCTTCCACTCAAAAACAACCCGATTGTTAAAACTACAACAGCAAGTTTCACAGCACCACCTTTGTTCACCATGAGAGCCACGTAACTGTACGGCCAGAAAATAGCCCAATGTCGGTCAACGTACATTAACCACGTGGTGAGAAACTGCTCAAACAATGTGCAATGTACATTAAACAACTGAACCAAACATTCATCAAACGATATTATTTTACGTCTTGCAATTATTCTACTAAAATAGGATGATATTCCTACGACTCCCCATAACGTGTCAGCGAGCGATGATAAAGCGATGTACATGAGCATGGGTGAATTGAATCCACGATAAAAACAAGCCGCCATGATTGCTGCGTTCAGAGGGATTGAAATACACATGATAAACGTGAAAACCCACATGATAACTCTCCCACTATATCCCAAAGGAATGTCCGACACATCCAGTGTGACCGTGAGAGGCAAAGCTCCCACAACAGTTTCGTTCATGTCTCCTGTAAAAACACAACGAAAATTGTCATAACTCGTGTTGCATCAAGTTCACAACGATGATCACAATGAAAATTATAATAACTCGTTTTACATCAAGTTCACAATGATGAACACAATGAAAATTATAATAACTCGTTTTACATCAAGTTCACAATGACAATCACAATGAAAATTATAATAACTCGTTTTACATCAAGTTCACAATGATGATCACAATGATGATCACAATGAAAATTATAATAACTCGTTTTACATCAAGTTCACAATGATGAACACAATGAAAATTATAATAACTCGTTTTACATCAAGTTCACAATGATGATCACAATGATGATCACAATGAAAACTAGAACGGGCACTCGGTAGAGCGCATACCTTCGCCGCAGCTACTGTTCTGTACTTGGCATGGGAGTGTAGGGAACAGAACAACAAAAATACGATTTTGACCTTTTCGTGACCTTGACCTTGACCTTTGACCCGATTGATCCCAAAATCTAATCAAATGTGTCCCGTATAATAACCAATCATCCCACCAAATTTCATGCAATTCGGTTGAATACTTTTTGAGTTATGCGATTAACATACACACACACACACAGACATACAAATAAATACACAGCGATCAAAACATAACCTTCCGCTTTTGCGAAGGTAATTATAATAACTCGTTTTACATCAAGTTCACAACGATGAACACAATGAAAATTATAATAACTCGTTTTACATCAAGTTCACAATGACAATCACAATGAAAACTAGAACGGGCACTCGGTAGAGCGCATACCTTCGCCGCAGCTACTGTTCTGTACTTGGCATGGGAGTGTAGGGAACAGAACAACAAAAATACGATTTTGACCTTTTCGTGACCTTGACCTTGACCTTTGACCCGATTGCTCCCAAAATCTAATCAAATGTGTCCCGTATAATAACCAATCATCCCACCAAATTTCATGCAATTCGGTTGAATACTTTTTGAGTTATGCGATTAACATACACACACACACACAGACATACAAATAAATACACAGCGATCCAAACATAACCTTCCGCTTTTGCGAAGGTAATTATCATAACTCGTGTTACAGCAAGTTCACAATGACAATCACAATGAAACATTCACTTTATTAAACATCCTGGCTTTATCCCTGATTTTAAAATTATAACCATATATATTGAGAATATATTCTGTTTGGTGAAGAAACCCTGAGACACGAAATTGAAATTTTATATTAAATTAAATTAAATCGGTTTGGCCTGTTTTATGAACATTTATCTCTTAACGCCAGAATCTCAAGTTAAAATCCTCGATATTTGTGTTGATTTGTCCTTTGTTTACTGTGGTCTTTGTAATTCATGTTAAATCACATGCTGATGATGATGTAACCTGATGGCTCTGTCCTGCATTTAATAATTCATAAAAGTAAAAAAAACATTTTGATGGCTTGAAAATTTGAAGGGATGGTTCAAGAACAAAACACGGTCACGATTATCCAACAACAACAAAATTCAACAAACTATTTCTCCACAACGACGAATGTGGAAGGTGATGTACAACACGAGGCATCCTTTCATCTTTTTCATGTTGAACAAATGTTTGGTTTTCAACTTCACGTGTATCGTTTTTGATGTGTTCACAACCCTTATCATATCACTGTGGTGTTGTGGGGTCTGATTTGTACTCAAAAGCAAGGATATTGGGAGCTTTGAAAAGGAAAAATTTGATATTTATCAGAAAAAGAAGCAGAGAAGAGAGGATGAGTTGGGCTGGATGTTGAACTGTGGATATCTGACTATCAAGCAGGTGTGACTGCACTGATCAGTGATGTGGGACTCGAGTCCATGTTTGGGGGACTCTTACTCTGACTCGGACTCGAATCTTCTGGACACGGACTTGGAATGCCAAGGCCTCGGCCCAATTCTGTCTCCAGTTCAGCAACATTTCATGTGTAGCAAATCTTTTAGTGTCCAGTAGAAATAAAATGTAAAAAGGTCATTTGGACCATCCTTTCCATATCTAACCTTGTACTCGATACATCATACGAGATCAGCAAAAGCGACATGAATATATCTTCTAAATACAATTTATAAACAACAAGGGATGCCATTTATAGTATCAGGAAGAAAAGCCCCACAGATGTCCGGTCAAAGAGATCATTCGATCATACACGACGAGCAGAGAGTTGTTTTGCGAGGGATTCTATCGCGAACATTCAAAGAGAAAAACAGTGACAGATGTATACATTAATTTGTATTCAGCTAATTCCATTTCTCAATTTTATACATTATGTTTTCTGTATTCCACGTTAGATATGGAGTTCGTTTTGCAGGGCCAAGGTGTTCGAGTTAGGTTTCGAGTTGGGTTAGGGTTAGGAATTTAAGTGCACACCGGAAAAACATTAATTTATAAATCAGGGATTATGGTTCGGGTTAGATATAGGGGTAGTTAGGTTTAGGATTTATAAATATATATATAAAGTTTTGAAATTAAATAACAATTGAAATTCAATGACATGAATGGAAGCTTTTATTTTTCTTCGGGTTAGGGTTATGCTTCCGTAATTCCTTGTGCGATTTTAAAATAATTATATCAGTGTGAAGGGGATTGATATGAGTGCAGAAGAGGGTTGGATGTTCCTGTACCTCGAAAATAAACGAATTGGAGACGAACCATGGAGCATAAAGAAGGAGCAAAATTCGCAATTTTTTTTTTTTTTACTGATTAAATAATCTACCAAATCTTCGAAATATTGTCAGAATACGTGTTTACGACGTAAATAAGCCAAACATGTTTGTTTTTATCTTAATTTGATTTCACATCATAAATGGGTTGGTACATTTTAGGGGTACGGTTAGGGTTAGCTAATGCAGATGCGATTTTACATTAAAAAATGACATCACAGTGTGAAGGGGATTTGTACGAATACAGAAAATGTTCGTATGTTCCTGTTTAACAAAAATAAACGAAATGGAGCATAATTATGGAGCAAAATTGACGATTATAATCATGATTTGTGGATTAAATAAGCTACCTGTGTATGTTACGTGAGCGAGCGAGAGCAGTGAGAGCAGGTATCCATGGCTGTTGGCCAAGGAATGACCGGATAAGAAAGAGCACAAGTGCACAAAATAACTCACAAACGGTAACGGCGGTGAGAATAGATGTTTTAGTAAGCCAGCATCTGTGGCTGTGGCCCGAGCTCACTTATTATTGAAATGAGCCTCACATTGGAACATGGTTTCCAGACAAACCTCCAGCATTGGTATTCATGGCAATGTGGAGATGAGCACTGCAATAACATCGACGTGTTCGTGCCCTGATCACCTGCCGTGCGGCTGACTGATCGCATGCCCAGCCGGTGCACACTGCATTAAATCTGTGTCAGCAGGTGTGGATCAGATTGCAGTGCAGCATGGGCAGGTGCGCACAGTGAAACCTGATGTAGTGTCTGACACAAAGAGCCTCACAAACCGTGCTTTCATTTGCACCTGAACCAAGCTTTTCAGTTTGAATCAACCTTGCCTGGCTGTCTGATATGAATACCACCTGTTTGAAACAAACAGGTGATCAAGCAATACCAAAAACCAAGCTGGAGGTTACGAGAATTCCAAACGATGAAATACACAAATCTAGCTGAAACGCATCAATGTCACACAGTCGCAGCATTCTAAAATATGTACAAACGTGGTAAGAACTTACCTGTGCTTGTGTAAGTGTACGATAGATTCGATTGAGTGGTCAGTGAAAACACACTTGCAATGACAAGTACAGGTAAGTTCTTACACACACACGAGCGTTGCAATGACACGTACTCAGGTTGTGCACAATTCCAGAATTCTGACGATATCTACTTCGTGCACCTCCGTCTTAGGATGCACACGTCACGTTTATCCATTTTACAATACTATATAATATTCTATCACGTGCACCCAATCTATCAAACTACGATGGGATCCATTCTACTTTACATACATAATCACTTACTTGTTCAGTATCCAGCAACTTCAGGTCTTCAGTGGTATGTTGTATTTGCTTCTCCGTTATATGTATACTCTCAGCACAATTCTAAAGAGAGTCCTTTGGCCTGGGGGAGTCTTTGAGAGATTGGCCAAATTAGGACTTTCTGCTTGGATGGTTGATTGTTAAATAAAGTGGAAACATAAACACAACTTTTTTCATACTCTCATCTGAACCAGTGGTATGTGATGCTTGGAACCCAGGTTCAAATCCCTGCAATTGCTTTGAATATGTGTTCACCTGAACTGTCTCCTGTTCTCTCACTGCTATATTGCTTGTGTTGGGGTTAGTCCCTGTCTTTAAAGGTTCCGATGAGAAATGTGATCCTTCTAACTATCAGCCTGTTAGCCTTCTACCCATTATCAGTAAAGTGTTTGAATCATTGATAAAACAACAACTCATGATTTATCTGGAAACCCACAAACTCCTAACTGATGTCCAGTAGGGCTTTCACCAGTCAATGTCTCCTGGAGATGTTGCCACTTCTCCTCCACTTGTCCTCCACCTCTTGTTAGTCTCACCCTGAAGGGGTTGCGAGACTATTGTAAATGGTCTGTATGTGTGTGTGTTTGTGTGTGTTTTGTTGGTTTTCTCCATTTGTGGGTTTCAGGAGGTGGAATGGAGTCCTCCCTTGACCCAAAGTATCCACCTCCGCTTCGATAAGGGATTACAGTTCATGGACCAAGCTGTTCAACGTTTTCAGAGCTTGTTCCAAGAGCTCTTTTCAGGATCGTCACCGAACCCCAGACTGCTTCCAGTTGTCGTTCATTTGTGGTAATACTCCCAGGGATGGTTTTTTAAATGTCAGTGAGGTTCTTCTTTTGTGTGTGTGTTCGTGTGTACACGTCTCTATATTTTCGCTTTCAAAATGGTTTTCTCTGCAACCGCTTGTCCAATTGATGCTAAACTTTAAACAGAGGATGGAGTCCGCATGTCGAATATTTATAACTCTGACGTCATAGGTCACATTGAAAGGCAGCTATATATGGGTGTAGAAGAGCCGACGGCCGCCAAATTGGAAAAGCAAATTTTATGCGCACCGGCGGTCGTCGAGGAAATAATTAAAATAAAAGAAATAGTTGAAATGGGGCCGAAGAGACGGCAGAGAAAGTACATGTATCACGGGAGGTCGAAATGGAATGTACTCAAAGTCTGCATTTGCACCGTGATGTCGGGCTTGCTAACCCCAATGAATGTTTACAGGTGGTGCTGCTGCGGAAGAAGGTCCCTAAGGTGAGCAGGAATGTGTATGGTGGGAAAAGGTTTTTGGCGCGCTTGGGGCATTGATGAAACCCGGGCGCTCGTGGAAGGTCCGTGGTGCGATGTGTGAGGGTGACTCGCATGCGTGTGCGAGAGAAGTGTGCACCGGAGCGTGAGTGTGAGTGGGAAGAGTGTGTCGGAGACGATTGTGAAACAGAGTGTGTGATGGCCGAGGAGAGTGAGGGAGAATGCACACTAGAGCGTGTTGTAGAGAGTGTGCAGGAGTGCACACCAGAGCACGTGATTGGGGGTGTACCAGGAGAGTGCACACACGTGGACGTTACGGAGTACGTAACGAAAGGGTGTACCCGAGGGTGTGCGAAGGCCGTTTGTGTAACGGAGTGTGTGAGTGGTAAGAGTGCACAGGAGAGTGCAGTGATGGAATGCAGGGAGTGTATGGGAGGTGCTGGAGCGCTGCGGTGTACGAATGTGGAATGGGTCGCGTGGGGTGAGAACGCGGCTTGAGCATCGACGCAGACCGGGGTAGCGTTTAGCGCGACGTATAGCCGACGCGAGCCCTCGGTGCGTGGTGTGCTTTGTGTGCGGCGGGGATCGGCGGGGATTGATGCCACGGCGGTCTCGCAAGGATCGGCGTGCACGGTTCGCGCTGGGCCCCGCCGTGTATGGTCGGTGCCGCGCCTTGGCGGGAAAGGCGATCAGCACGGTTCAAGGGGGGGTAGGAGAGATCGGAGCTGCGCCCCCTGGCGGGTGCGGTGCTCCGGCCATGGGCAGTTGGGTCATCGTGCATGGGACCACAAGGCCTCACGCAGTGATGGTGCCCTGAACCTTGGCCCAACCAAGCCTCCACCCCTGGATCGAAAATGCCGGACGGACCCAACCTACAGGCGACCAACCACCCGCATGCATTGCTCGGCTTTTCAAAGCCGAGCTGTGAAAATGTATTTCCGCACCGAGAGGCTCAAGTGGAGTGGACGGATAGCGATAGTGTTGGTGAATGGTACCCTGCGAGGGGGAATGGTGGTTTCGCCATTCCTCACATTTAGGGCTCATGAGCATTAGACTATGGGGATGGCAGTGAAAGCTAGCCGACGGCGGGCTAGGTTAATTGATAGGGAATTTAGATGACAATAGGAGACAAGAGATTTAAGTAGGGACATTTGTACAGGTAGAGGGGACGTAGAGAGATTAGTTGGATGTTAATGACGAGGGTGTGCTTAGTGTAAGGGAAGATGGGGAAGCACAAGTTTTAGGGGAAGTAGTCAGCTAGATGATGTTGTGTGTGTGAGGATGGGATGGAGAAAATGAGGAATTGGTCGAGAATCACTGTGTGTGTGAGGATGGTATTGAGCAAATGAGGAATTGGTCGAGAATCACTGTGTGTGTGTAGTAGTGTGTGAGGAATTGTGTTTGGAGAACCAATGGAGTTGTGTTGGAGTGTATGGAAAAGGTGTGTGAGCACAAGAGGTGTGCCAGGAATATTTGGTGTGTGGAAGAAATGGTGTGGAATGAGTCATGTGAAATGCTTGGTGTGAAGTAAAAGGTGTGGAATGCATGGTGCGAAGGAGTGAATGGGGGGAGATGGACCCCATCACGAATACCCGGGGTGGGTAGTCTAAAGCCAGGTAGAGGGCTTAGGAAAATTGTTTGGATATTGACACCTATGGTGCAGGAAGTAACAAGAAGTGCTTGGTTGGGTGCATGAGTCTATGAAATGGCTGGGCATGTGGTTTTGTTGGTGCGTATGGTTATTGGAGCACTCCGTCACTGGTAGTTTGTCGGCCAGGTGAGGCCGCAGGTAGGCTCCGGGAGCCAGTTAGAGTCATGAGTAGTGTTCAATGGGGCCCGAGGATCCAAGAGAAGGACCCGGGTAGCCCAATGCCAGAGAGGGCATCAGAGGGGTAGAGTGCCAGGAGGGGTCTTCCCTGGTCTAGGTAGTCGCAGGAGCAGGTAAGCCCGGGTGGCGACTTCAGTGGCGGAGGTGCGCAGGTAGTTGGACCTGCTAGTGGAGCCACATGACACAGCCCCGAAATTGTGCAAGGGCACAGTGTGAAAAATTGGGGAGTGAGACCCAAATTCGGAAGAGCACCGCAGAGTGGTCAATGGGAATCAGGTTTTTAGAACCACATAGTTTAAAAAGGCCGATTGGCAGGGCATGACCCCGGGTAGTGTAAATGAGTTAATGTCATTAGTTTAGTTAGGAATTGAGAAATCCCTTCGCGCCATCCACATCCATTCACCAAGGGAAACGGACCTCCACACCAGGGCTTTGAAACTGTTTGAGTGAGTAAGATGCATCACGACGTCGCGTGACATTGTGTTGGTTCCATCTCTTCCTTCCTCGGAGGGATTGGAAGACGAATTGGGCTTAGAGGGGGATATGGGAGACAGAACACAGTGACTAATTTTTAAATATAAGGAAGGGCTAGGGTACTGTAGTGTAAGCCGACGTTGGAGGGTACGGACGGTTAGGGACGAGTCTGCTCTGCTCGCTCCTCCGCACCCCTTGCGTTGCATTGCCTTGTGTTGATGTGTACTTTGCGCCCTTTCTGCTTTGCTGACCGTGCTTTGTCTCTCCCCCCACCCCTGGACCCACTTTGGAGGAGGAGTTGTGCAGCAACATCGAACTGTGCAGCACCCCTGCTGCACTTCGCTACAACTGGCAGCACCCCTGCTGCATTTTGCTACACCTGTGCAGCTGAACTGCACAGCACTTTGCTGCCGTTTCATTTGTTATAACTTTGCTGCACATCATCACATTACACATTATGGACCACAGGTTTTGTGGCCTTACACTTTGCTGTGCAGTACTTTGCTGCAAACTTGCCTTGCATCTTCGGACCACTTGTTGTGAGTGGCATCATTGTCCCGCAGTTGGACCACATAGGGTTGGCCCTGCTGGAAAATAAAACGAACACGTGTTTTTGTACATTTTTATTATGGGTGTGCTAGGAAAGAAGAACTGTAAGTTTTATTGCACACAGAAGATGCAGGAAGACAGAAGATGCCGGAGACCAACAGCAAATGAACTGTGATTTGAAATGTGTATTTGTGCATTGCTGTGTTTTTCTCTCCCCTCCAATTTTCTTTAAAAAAGGACAGGTCCTGGGTCATAGAAATGTAAATAAGTTAGATTGTGTGCTTGTATATAAAATGCTTCCCACCGGCTTTATGTTTAGTTTGAAAATAATTCTGCAATTCGGTTAATTGTGGGTGCGAGTCAGTTAGTTAGCTACTCAACGCAGTAGGTGGGACATAGTTAGTGTTTTAACACTGTCACATACACGGGTTAGAATAAATGTTAGGGGAAACCACATCTAAGTGTCACACATAATTAAAAGTTAGTCCCAACTCTTTCTCAAAACCGGTCGTTCCAGTAGGTTCGACTCGGGGACGAGTCTGACGAGGGAGGGGGGCAGTGTTGCAGTTTTGAATCTGTCAAGTGAGTTTAATAAAGGTTAAAGTCTGTCCCCCATAGTTAGTCACACAAACAACATGTAGCCTCGCGATAGTATAGTTATGTGTTCGTATTTGTGAGCTTAGTTCCTCTCCTTTGTTAATTATGCGTTGAGTAGGAGCCAGGAAAATAGGCCCTTCTGCCACCGATCATCATACGTCCGTAGCCTCAATCCAGTTTGTTAACGTTGGTTCATATTGGGCGAGTTAACACGAGGGAGGCAGAGGAGGATCGGGGCGGAGTCGAGGCAGAGCGGCAGGAGCGATGAAGGTAAGCAGGAGCCGACAATCAGACCTCAGAGGTGGTGGCGTCAGAGGGCGTGGTGAGAAGAGTCTGGTGAGTTCCAGAAGGTTCGGGGGGCGTAGCTATAAAACCCGCTGCGCAAAGCCCTCGACAGGACTCGCAGAGGAACGCCGGATATGCGTTGTAAAGGACTTGCAGTAAGAGGACTTGCATCGGGGAGCTTGCGATAAAAGGACTTGCAGAGGAGGACTTGCAGAGGAGGACTTGCAGAGGAGGACTTGCATCGGAGGGCTAAGAAGGACTTGACTTGCTGCGAGAGAGAGAGAGATAACAGGACTCACGTCGTATTGCCTGATGAACTTGACCATTGCATGAGAACGCGCGCGCTAACCAACACCAAGTGTATTGAAGAAGAGAAGTTGGTCGCTACATATACGCGGGCGCAGCCAAGCGCGTTTATAACGAAATAGCGCATTTCAGCCGCGCGATTGAACGAGGCTGAGTAACCCCAGCCGCGCTAAAGTCCGCCCTCTACCGTTTCGCCCCAATCATCCCTTTGTTCGAGAGACACGCTACGAGTCCCTGTCTTCGCCTGCCACCATCTTCGTGGGACGTGCCGGGGGCCGTGGAGAGCTGGACAAGGACCATCCCTGGACGCGTTGGGGAACACCTTCCCATCTGCAATCCCCTGTGTGAGTGTGTGAGACGGGCCCGTTGTCCCAGGGGTAAGTTAAGACTGTTTAAGGCTATTCTGTGTCTCTTTGTCCTTGAACTGTATATACGTGTGGGAATAATTAAACCCATCTGTTCTTCCTTTCTTCTTGATTCGATCGTTTCTGTGATTTCTCCAATTGACTAAGCGTGGCACGAATAAGATCGCTCCAATCAGGTTCCACTGAGTAAGACTGCGCGGACCACGTGTACGCAAACCGCTCGGCGTACTACCATCACACGTGGTTCGTGCGAGGCTTGTTTCCTCGTTTCCATGGCGGCCGGGTACTTAGGTACGAGCGAGAATTGGTCCCGAAACCCTGTTTCCACGCTCGCCCGGGAAGGGCGTTGCAAGTCTCGGTTCTGCCAAGGCCCAGCAAAGACAAGGGGATTAATCCCCCCTCAATAAAGGGAAGAAGGCTGGCGTGGAGAACCGTAACAATATATATATGAGAAAGTTTTTGTTTGTTTGTTTGTTTGTTTGTCTGCGCAAGCTAATCTCCTGAATGGTGAAAGATAGGAGGAAACCTCCAATACAAAAAATGTCAGGACGGGCCCCGGAAGGTTTTAGGCTGGGTGTCGAGACCGGTTGAGGCCCACCTCAGCCGGGCTGGGCCCATTTCGCAATTCAATGCTGAGCGGAATTATCGTAGTCAATCTTCTATGGCCGCGACTAAAAGCTGAATTATAGTAGTAAGTTCATTCAAAAAGAACCAAAAATGATGGGACGGGCCCCAGGAAGGTTATAGGCTTGCTGGTGAGGCCGGTCGAGGCCGCATCGTCCGAGCTGGGCCCATTTTGCAATTAAAAGCTGAGCTGAATTATCGTAGTCAATCTTCTACAGGCGTGGGTAAAAGCTGAATTATAGTAGTAAATTCATTCAAAAAGAACCTGGGCAATGCTGGGTGCTTTCGGGTAGTCTAATATATAACAAGAAACAGGTGCTGTGAACCAAAGACCTCCACATTCCAATGGAGTGACCCTCAAGCAATGGGTGCGGTGCTTTGTGCATGAGACTTGGCCTTGTAAGGTATTGCCTGCGGCGATTGTTATCTCTGTTGTGTTGGACCTTGCCTATAAAATGAAGCTCACTGAGTATTGTATTTTGAGAAGGGACCGAGCCAGATTCGTGCTGATCTCTTTCTCCCACATGTGTATGTACTATTGTACTCTGCCATTAAACAGCTTGTATTTTCAGTGCGGCGTCTGTCGTGTCTCCGGACATAACCGACATGGGACCTCGACATGTTGTACCATCTGCCGAATAGCGACGACTCCCACCTACATCTCTCTCTGTCTCTCTCTCGCTCTCACTCTCTCGCCCACCACTGGCCGTTTTTGTGTTTGGCGTGGCAAGATGGCGGCTGTGTGCAACTGCTCTGTGTTGTGGTGAGTTGTCAGTGTGCTTTTCTCCCTCCTGCCCCTTCTCTCCCTTTCTTTTTCAGTCTTACCGTGTTTGTGGTGTCTTTTGCTTTGATTTTCTCGACACTTTGTGTCTTCTGAGAGAGAGAGAGAGAGAGAGAGAGAGAGAGAGAGAGAGAGAGAGAGAGAGAGAGAGAGAGAGAGAGAAGAGAGAGAGAGAGAGAGAGAGAGAGAGAGAGAGAGAAAGAGAGCTGGCCTATTTGAGTGTGGCCTACCTGCTTTGATAAGGCATTATAAGCATCTTTGTGCTTATAATGCGGTTTCTTATTAATTAATTCGATTCATTTCAGTTTGTAACTTCTTGTCAGATTTAGGCAAAGGGGTTAAACTGCCATTATGGCAAAAGCACGCCCTCGGTATGAGGCGTTCGATAATCTAACCCGGAAGCATGCATTCGTGTGTGTTGTCTGCCAGGAGTCCTCACTGAGTATGTGGTACTCGTAGTGGGGATTATAATCTGGTGCGAACATGTCTTGGCTGCCTCATGAATGATTCAAAAAGTTATTGTTTTCGTGTCCGAATAAAATTTTGTTCACGATGTCATGAGTGCATGTTTAACCACAGAGAGCAGTGTTTTCATGTTAGCGTCCCTCATGGATACTCCAGCGATGAAAACTGTCATATCAAATGTACCAACATTCATATCAAATGACAAACTGATGTCAGTCCTTTTTTGTTGTGTAACAGTTATGTCGAGAATGTCAATGATCCCCATGAAGAGCCAAGATGAGAGGATAAAACATGTTATGAGTCTCCGTCGCCAAATTTACATGGTGCTTCCCGATCGTGGTGACGGCACAGGGTTAAATATTTCGTTTAAAGTAAAATCAGATGATAGGGAGTATCAAATGTGTGCCTCTTCAGCCTCACTAACGTGCTTTCACTCAGGAGCCTTTGGTCACGTGCAACGTTTCTGCCCCAAGGGTTTGTGTTTAAAGTGTGGAAAAATTGTCATGTCGACAGCGAATTGAAAAAAGGATAAGAATACTCGTGTTCCTATTAAACCGACTGAAGTTAATCCTGAGAGTTTACCTGTTACTGCCGTTCCCTCCTGCAGTGAGACAAATGATAGCAGCGTCCTGTTCATGTTCCGCGTCTTGAAAACGAATGTACCTCACGTCCTGTTACAGAAACAGAAGTGACCCCAACTTGTACAACCTTTGCTGCCATTCCCTCATGTAGTAAACTAGTAAAGGAATGGAGGAGGATCCTATAATTAGTTCTAAAAAAACAAGGGCATCGGTTGCTAATTATTCAACCAGTACTCCAAAAAAGGGAGAATTGGAGAAGGCCCGTGTTTCTGAAAATGCACCTCAATGTGTTCCTCATGCTTCCATTGGGTTTGAAAAAAAAGGATAGTGAATCGGGTCCTGTCGTTGTTGAAAATATGTCTTAAAGTTTGTGTCCCAACTCTGTGGATACAAATTTCTATCTGTGTGAAATAGGTGGAAATGCTGAAGACGTTGCCAAACCCTCGAACGAACCGCTAGGATCATTGGTCACTGTGAAGAAACATCACAGACAGTCACTGACTCATCCCTCCACTGTGCCACCCAACCGATGCATATTTAAAACTGTGTTACCGGGTCTCCTAGTGATTCGGTAGATCGTGCTCCACAAGAGTGTGAAACCGAGGTCTCAACTTCTGTTGAGCGCAAAGATCACGATGGCAATGTTGATCGCACAGTGGAGCTCTCCAGAGAATTCCCAGAGATACTGAAAATTCCCATAGTGACCATGTTCGATCCCGGAGGGACTTTCTTTTTTAAATGAAACCTGTAGACAGCGAAATGTATTTATCAGGGATACATTTCCTGATCTAGTTTCGTTGATTCGAACAGCGAAATAAATAACGAGAAAGGCCAAATAATTTGCATTAACAAAGTCAAAGATTCACCGACTCAGAAAATTTATTGCAAAAGCCGGTCTTGAGATTTCACAACACCCTTTTGATAAGGAATGAAAGAAATTACCTTTTATTGCAGAAAACACACATCACCCAGAACGTAGAATATGATTGGTGTCGTCTTTTTGGGGGACAGTGCTTTTTTAAGCCTGTCTTCCAATTTAAGCAGGCGTTGCTTTCATACTTGGACCAGGGCTAGTACCTGAGTCATGCCTCTTCCTGGAGATTGTTAAAGGCCGGTTCAGCTCTCTAGAACAGGTGGTTAACAATTTCCATTTCACATTATTCAATGTGTATGCACCTAGTGAGAGTACAAAACGGAAAGCTTTCTTTGCTTCTGTGATTAATCACCTGCAGACAGTTGATCTAAAGTTCTAAACCAATGTGGTTGTATCGGAGGGTGATTTTTCTGTACCTTTGAACCTTCAATAGACAGGAACTTGGCAGAACCTCATCCTGAATCTTGTTTTCATTTATCCCTTTTCTTTTCTGGGGTTGGTTTGCGAGATGTATGGAGGGTACTTTTCCCCAAAGAACTTCAGTTTAAATGGAGCTGCCTTATCAGAGGAAGAGTGTCTTTTGCGAGACTCGACTAATGGTATATAAACTCACGTTTTAGGAAAGCTATCGTCTCTCCAGAATATTTTCCATCAATATTCTCAGACCATCACTTAGTAACCATGCGGTTTCTTTTTCCTCAGTCAAGACATAAAAGTGCACACTGGAAATTTAATACCAGTCTTCTGGAAGATCGTCCATCTAAAAAAGCCTTCCAAGTTTTCTGGGCTAATAAAATCTGAAGAAAGCCTTGTTTTTCTTCAGTAAATCTTTGGTGGGATAATACGAAAACCCAGAATCGGGTGTTTTGTCCACAGTTTAGAGGAAACATTACAAATGTTAAGAATGTAACAATGACTTGTTTGGAAGCTGACATTGTACAGCTTGAAGGTAAACTTGCTAAAAATAATGATGCAAGAAATCAGTTATTACTAGAAAAGAAGACTCAGTTGAGAGAGTTATTCCAGGAAAAAGCAGCAGGGTTGTTACTTAGATTAAGGGTTAAGAACTTAAAGGTTTTAGATACCCCCGGTATAGCTTTATTTTGTCTGGATTCTGGTCAGTAAATCACCGAAGAATATTTTTCTGTCATTGATCCTGAGGGAGCTGTTGTTGTTAATCCCAGAGACATACGGTTGCATGTTAAAGATTTCTTTTCCAAACTGTTTACAAAACAGGTTGTTTGTGATGAAACGATGAGACTTTTAACCTCTCACCTCTCCTCAATAACTGATCCCCAGTGCCTTGATTTGGACTCACCAATTACCCTCACGGAATTAACGCAAGCCTGAGCTGGAATGGACTCAGGAAGAGCCCCCGGAATCGATGGCTTGCTGGCTGAATTTGATGTGGAATTTTGGGAACTGTTAGGTCCAGAACTGATGCATGTTCTTGAATCATCATTGATTCATGGAGAATTGCCTTCAAGTTTGAGAAAAGCAGTGATGTCCATTCTTCCCAAGGCTGGTGACTTGGGACAGATGAAGAATTGGAGACCTGTTTCTCGACTGTGCACCGATTTATAAAAAAAAATCAAAAGTATTGGCGAATCGAGTTGAAAAATTAATTAGCGATTTGGTTCCCCCCGATCAGAGTTATTGTATCCCAAGTAGATCGATGTATGATAACACATTTTTCATTTGAGATCTGATCGATGGCAACTGTATGCAGAATGACTGATATAATTTCTATTGATTTCGAAAAAGCTTTTGATAGCATCGATGGCGTTTTTTTTGGAATCATGTGTTCGAAGCTTGTGGATTTGGAGCTAATTTCAGGACTTCTATTGCTTTATTAAACAACAATATATTCAGTTTAGTTAATGTGATGCGGCATGAATTAAGCAAGACACAGGATGGTGGTTGATACATGCTGTATTCGAATATGCAGGTAATGAAAGAACCCTAAAATATACAAAAGCACTATTCAGCAAAGATACTGTTATAGATCGCGGCTAGGTGTTATAGACTGAGCGGTTGGTTACCGCGACCTAACAAACTTACCCGATTCCACCCGAACGTTGACTAATCGCGCTACGCTAGATCAATTGAGGAAAGGACACACGGCTGGGTTTAAAATGACACGACACCAGGGATACGGTTCTCAAGACCTCCGGAGGAGGTTCTATTATGGCGGAAGGTCAGATTACAACGATGAGAGGTACAACATAGGAAGGTAGGCACTTAGTTACGGTCTTATAATAGCCCCGACAGACGACAGATAAACAGGACAAAACTGACTCACACGGGGATTGATGGCAAGGAAGGGCAGAATCGATGGCCAGCACAAGGTGCACCTTGTGCTCAGGGACAGGATAGCGCGGCCCAGTCCAGAGATGCGGGAGGTCTCACAGCGCTCGAGGTGGCGTCTGGTTCTTTCGTTCGTGGCTGAGGCGCATCTGACGTCACGTCCGGTGAGTCGCTTCGTATATCTGGCGGGGAGTGACACGCCCTCGGCTCGTTAGCTCCGCCCCAGATGGATCGGCCCGTTGCTTCTCATTGGGTGCGGGGGGGGGGGGGGTTACCGGGCTCCGCCCTTGACGAGGAACTGACAGCCAGCCCCTTCGTGGTAACCCCGTAACCTGGAGCACATGGGCCATGGCGGCTAACCGAGCCGGAGGGAGGACGCCCACTCCCCGCGCCGTCGCCGCGCCGCCCCCCTCTGCTGTTGTAGTTGTTGTTGTTGGAGCTTCTTCATGGGGAAGAGATGCGGGGAGGTATGGGGAGGTCCTAAACTCACTACTGGTGCCATACAATCACATTCTGGTGCAACGAAGAGTCAGAATTAATGGAAACGAGTCCTTAACTGACAGACTAAGAATAACTAGCAAGAGGTCCGAAAGTTGTCTACGTGAGATGCGGTGGACCTGGGCACGACATTTAATGGGGGAAGAAGGGGAAGGTCGGCTCTACTGAGTGTCGTTTACAGACAATGGGACTAGGGAATGGGGGATTGGGGATAGTTGGGGAGTATTGGGGAAATAGGGGAATATTTACAAGCGGATATGGAGGCCAAATTCCATATCCGCAACAATACATTGCAGGTAGCAGATTAAATACCTCAATCAATGGATGATACAAAGAATACAATGAATGATGATGATATAATGGTTCAATGTTTACAATAAATACATCGAGTATGCAACCACAGGTGCATCCAAATACAAGTCCGACATGCTAGACGAATGTGCAACCATGAGATACATCAGGAGCAGACAATGTCTACATACTATCGCAAGACGTGCACCAAGGCACACCTGGACAACCAACCCCCTTTCTTTACTAACATCAACCAACAAATTCAGTAACAGAACATGAGGATTGTTTAATTCGTTAATAGTATCAAATCAACACGTGTGACGAACCCACACAATCAAACTGGATAACTTGTACTCACATAGAATAGATCACATAAATCATGTACGTTTCAGTTCCGTTTACAATTGAATAAACTGCATCGTTAAGACATAACCATATTAGTTTCATCACACTGATATAATGACGTGAGTAATCATAAAGCATCTCGGTATTCCTAAAGGAACTTACCCCTGTCTGACCAGAGTACAGAGCAAAATGAGAATGCTGGTCGATCCGTTCAAATCTCACGTCAGCAAACAATTAAATCTCCCGTTTTCCTGACGATGATCAATCCATGCGCCCAAAGACGAAATGGCGGCAGCGTTTCGAACATGCCGGATGTGACGTATGGGAGAAGGCGCATGGGATGAGGCTAAATCTGTTTCAACCAGGATGTGACGTATGCCACGAAGCGTACATGCCCAAAATTAATCACTTACATGAAGATGAATAATGAGCTTTGTTCTCCCATACGGTCCACAGGGGGGTAAGGCAAGGTTGTCCTGTCTCTGGCTTACTTATCACCCTTGTAAAGGAATCACTTCTCACATTACTCAGGAAAAATGTTTCAGGAGTGATTATATCTCAGTTCAGTTGTTGTATCGGCATATGCTGATGATGTCGCAGTTCTTATTAAAGACAATAACGACAATGCAGCTCTTGTTAAGTGCTTACATTTCTTTGGTTTAGCTTCTTCTTTGAAGTGCAACTGGGAAAAGAGCAAAGCTTCATGGGTTCCCTTTGTCAGGAACAATTTATCTGGAATGGTGCGTGCCCCTCCAATACACCTTTCTGCAAGTTTAAAGTGGGTGGATGAAGGTGTTTTCTATCTTGGAGTGTTTCTTGGATCCCCACAGTATGGCCAGATAAACTGGGAAGGTGTTGTTGAATGCATAAAAAAAGAGATTGAGTAGGTGGGGGAGAGCCCTTCCTCACCTTTCTTGAAAGGGCCGAGTTTTAGTCATCAATAATCTAGTCGCCTCCTTCTTGTGGCACAGATTCATCTGCCTTCAACCACCAGAAGGCTTGGTGAAGGAAGTACATTGATGACCTACCCGCTGATTTTTTTTTTTTGGCATTCTGGGACATTCTGGGCCCAGACCTGCTCAATGTTCTGGATGTGTCTCTTTTATCCAGAGAACTACCGCTCAGTTTTAGAAGAGCAGTACTCTGCCTGCTACCAAAGACTGGCGATCTCTGACACCTGTCAAATTAGCGTCAGAACTCTTTGTTGTGCACATATTACAAACTGTTTTCCAAGGTCCATGCAAAGTGGTTGAAGACAGTTATTGGTGATCTGGTCTCAGTTGATCAAAGTTGCGGCATTCCAGGCAGATCCATCAATGATATAATATATTCCTAATCAGAGATTTGTTAACCAGTAAATGTGTCAAAGAGGATTTTTGATTGGTGTTTCTTGACCTTGCAAAGGCTTTTGATATCATTGATCATAAGTTTTTGTGCCATGTGTTGCAAGCTTGTGGGCTTGGTGCTATTTTTAGAGCCTACATAGCTTTGTTATATTCAAACATCTCCAGCTTGATCAAAATTTGAAACGAGTTTTGTCCACCCATAAAGGTTGAGAGACGGGGAAGGCAAGGTTGTCCAATTTCAGGTCTGTTATTTGCCCTCCCTTTAGAACCTCTCTTAATCGCTCTCAGAAAAGATATCCCTGGGCTTGTTCAATCTCCAGGATACCCCTCTTTTCCCCTATTTGCATATGCTGACAATGTATGTGTATTCATAAAGAGAAAATGTGATATTGACACCTTCGTAAAGTGCTTGTTGGACTTCAACCTTGCCTCATCATTAAGATGCAATTTTAGGAAAAGCAAGGCTCCATAGTTCCCTTTTCCATGCAATGACTTACCTGTGCCACCGTTATGACCACCACCGCACCCGCCCCCACCCCCCCCCCCCCCCGCCCCCTTCCTGCAGAGCTAGTGTGGGACAATGATGGCATTAAGCATTTGGGAGTTTTCCTTGGTCCTCCTCAGTATGTCCAAAACAATTGGGAGGGGATCATTGACCAAGTGGATAAGTGTTTGAGCTGATGGAAAAGAGCTGCACCCCACCTTTCCAAGAAAGGTCGTGTGCTTATTGTTAACAACCTAGTCACCACCCTTTTGTGGCACAGATTCATCTGCCTGCAACCACCGGAGGTTTTGCTTCAAGAGATTCAGAGCAAACTGGTGGATTTTTTTTGGGGGGAGGCCACTACTGGGTCCGACCCAGCGCCATATGTTGTCGATCTGCCGAGGGTGTTCATGGTTTCGTTGATGTGAAATGCCGCCTGTTGGCCTTCCGCCTCCGCTCCATTCAACGCCTGCTTTTTGCAGAACACTTCCCAGGCAAGCCCTTGGCCGGCTCTATCCTTCGACGAGCTGGGAGGCTCAGTTACGGTCAGGAACTGTTTTTGACCAACCTACAACACCTTGATGCATCTCTGCTTCCCGTCTTTCATCAGAGCTTCTTGACCGCCTGGCAGAGCGTTTTGATAAGTCATCAAACAGACTCACATGGTATTAACATGTTTGCACGTGAGCCTTTATTTTTTAATCGACTTTTCACCGATATCCCGAGGAGTCGCGATTTCTGCCAACACTTTATAGTGGCCAAAATTTTCAAAGTGTGCCATCTCCGGCATGACTCTGGATACTGTTGGAATCCTGCGAATGAGCTGGTGGACCAAAAATGTGTTCGGTCCAAGAGGTTAATCGGGAATGTACTAAAAACGGTGATCCGAAGAGGCCACCATCTTGGCCTACATTGGCCTCAGGATGCAGAGGTCGAGTCCATAGTACTGGAATTAATTGTGTCTTTTACCCCCAAATTATCTGCCTCCCATGAGTACAGGGTAACCCCCCTTCCATGCAATGAGTTGCAAGAGCATCTATAGGTCTTGTGTTAAACGACTTCTCGGGGACCCACCTCTAACTGGGGTTACCCAGTGGAAAGGACTCTTGCCTCCCGGTCCCCCGTCTGAACCTTTATGGGATACAATGTATGCTGGACTTCTATCTAAAAGAACAGGTGACCTCCAGTGGCATTTAGCCCATTGGATTGTTCCTTCCAATGCTGTATTCCGTTTTTTCCCCCATTTCCTGTGGTTTTGCCTTTTGTCTGGAAAGGGCGGACTTGTTTCATGCCTTCATTTATTGTGAAAGAGTTTCTCCTTTGTTTTATCTCAATATAATTTACCAAATGTCCGTCTGTCTGTCTGTCTGTCCGTCCATTCGGAGGTACAGCAAAAACGGCTGAACCGATCGCAACAACATTTTGCGTGTGTAATCCTGGGATCTCCTGGAGTAAAATATGGTATATTATTTTTCCAATTTCAGCTTTGGCCTCCAGCATTTTCAGGTTTGGTCTCCCACATAACGTTATTTTCCCAGGTGCCGCACAAACGGCTGCACCGATTCGGCTGCACCGATCGGACTCGGTGACCTCGGACAAAGACCTTTTATAAGGACGTGGGTTGTATCCCTGCTTGAGAGAATGCCAACCCCCTTCCCGCCATCATGGTCGTCTCTCCAACTCACAATCCCACGAGATTTTTTTTTTTTGTTTGTTTTTTTTGTTTTTGTATACAAGATCGAGGCTCGTGAAAGAGCGAACATTAATCACACAGAAAGACAAACAGACACACAAAACAAATAACATCGGGAGCGGTAGACAAGATGGGGAGAGAGGGGGAAGGACACAAACACAACATTTGAGAGCAGGGACCGAGAGACATGGAGACATCGAGAGAACTGTGGGAGGGAGAGGGCTTTGGGGGGAAGGCATGGGAAGGGGGGGGGAGTGGGAGAGGTATAAAAACATATGGACACTGCCAAGACTTCCAGGAAAGAAGTTGGAATTTCAAACAAGGTGGATCTGGGGTGAATTAGTGGGGGTAGAAAAGATCAAGGTTTTGGATGGGGGAAGATAAGAGATGGTGGTGAACAGCTGTTTTGAAGACCTGGAGGGAGGAGTGTGATTGAAGTGAGTGTGGGAGTTTGTTCCAGAGGCGGGAGAAAAGAGGAATGAAAGAGTGAAGGTGAGCAGAGAGCCGAGATTTCGGCAGTTTAACCATCAGAGGGTGGCTGGCAGATCTTGTGCGACCTGTAGGAATATTTGGGGGACAGAGCACAGAGAGAGCTGGGGGAGCAAGGCCGGAGAGGAGTTGGTAGAAGACAGAAAGACCACCTACCTGCCTGCGGTGAGTGAGTGAAAGGCCCTCAGAGATAGCTTCATCGCGGGAGATTCCAATGATTCTGAAAGCTTTGGATTCAACAGCGTGAAGCCGAGCCAAGTGTGAGGCAGGAGCACCAGCCCATAGGGGAGAACAGTATTCCATTGAGCTGCGGATGAAAGCCTTGTATGTGGTGAGGAGCTCAGGTGTGCCTAGGAAGGACTTCGCACGACGGAGGATGCCCAGTCGGCGACTGGCTTTGGAGGCCAGCTTGGAAATGTGGTTTTCCCAAGAAAGATCATGGCAGATGGTGAGACCCAAAAGCTTGAGCGACAGAACTTCTTGGAGAGGATTGTTGAGAAAGTAGTTGGGAGGGTTGTCCAGTCGATCTTTTCGGAGAGACATAGTAAGAGTGTGAGATTTGTCAGGATTGAAAGACATGTTCCACATGTTTGACCAGTCTGTGATTTTGTCCAGGTCTTCAGAGAGTGAGGAGGCTGCAGACTGCCGATCTGAGGGAAGAGGAATGGAGCGGCAGAGAGTGGAGTCATCAGCAAAGAGATACAGAGGATTTTCCAGAGAGTCGGAGAGATCATTGATAAAGACCAGAAAAAGCACAGGGCCCAGCACACTGCCTTGGGGAACTCCAGCCTGAACGGGAAGGGGAGATGAGAGAAATCCATTCAGGGCCACACGTTGACTACGACCAGAGAGGAAATGCAGAAAGGACGACCCAAAACCAATTATCTTCTTTTTGATTTGTATATAAACATCATTAAAAGTAAATAATGACTTCGGCCAAAGTTCAAACGACATGAGTTTAATCTCCCCATGAGAGAATTCCACATAGCTATTTGGGCGGTGTATACGCTAACTGATCGCCTTCTCCATCGATCTTGCCAAGGCCGTAACACCTTTCGGCTCAAAATCCTTTCATGTCCGCAGGGTTCCCCCATCCATAACCTTGATCTTTTCTACCCCCACTAATTCACCCCAGATCCACCTTGTTTGAAATTCCAACTTCTTTCCTGGAAATCCTGGCAGTGTCCATATGTTTATACCTCTCCCACCCCCCCCCCCTTCACATGCCTCCCCCCCTTCACATGCCTCCCCCCAAAGCCCTCTCCCTCCCACAGATCTCTCGATGTCTCCATGTCTCTCGGTCCCTGCTCTCAAATGTTGTGTTTGTGTCCTTCCCCCTCTCTCCCCATCTTGTCTACCGCTCCCGATGTTATTTGTTTTATGTGTCTGTTTGTCTTTCTGTGTGATTAATGTTCGCTCTTTCACGAGCCTCGATCTTGTACACAAAAAAAAAAAAAAAAAAAAAAAAAAACTGTTGACTTGGTAGTTTTTACAATGAAGGAAACATTAACAATGTTGTTAAAAGTTTATTTTGTGATTAATTTGTGATTAGAGTTATGTGGTTTGGAATGAAAAAAAGAGATATCGAGTTCAAGTAAATGACGACATGCCATGATGGTTTCTACTTTCTAAACGTGAAATTCACGGATCGCCATATGCAGATTCGTCATTGACTGCATATGGAACAAACATATCCGTTTGTTTGTGAACGGGTACGTTTTTCATGTAAGTCCTTCACGAACTTGCTGTCCATGACTGACGTGCAACTGAGGGTGCTACAGGAATGTATAATTTATTGGTTTCATGCTTTAGCATTCGCCGTATCTGCATTGCCTGTTTGCTTCTGGCCTCTCACCAGTGCGTACCATGGGTATCTCACTGGCTGGTTAAATTTTATTTCCCATAAATTGTGGGTTACCTTTTCTTTGAAGGCTTACATCTTTGGGTTTCCTCCCAAAAATGAACCTGCTTCTGTAGTATTTAGTTTCCTAACCGCCCCTGCTAAACTTGCCGTATACCTGTCACAGAAGGCAAAGCTGGGCGGTAAACCCATGCAAGAATGTTGCATTATGTTTTTTTTTTAGTTCTTTGGTTTCAGCAAGGCTCAAACTTGTATTTAACTATGCTCAAACTACAAAAGACCTTGCAAAATTTATTGTGACCTGGTGTGTTTAAGGGATTTGTAAAGTTCAAGAGATCAAATTAATAATCTCTTTGTAATAGATTTCATGTTTTCACAATACATTGGTTTATGCTTCTTCTTGCTGGTCTTTTTCTCCCTTTCTCTTGTCCTATTCTTTTGTTCTTCCTTCTCTCCTCGTGTTTTGCAAATGTAAAGTTGTGCATATGAAATTAATACATCTTTCTGGAAAAATATTAGAAATTACGCCGAGCTTTTCTCCTTGTGGTTTTTTTCTCCCTTTCCTTTTGTTTGGATTGCAGTGTGCCACTGATTGGGTTTTTGCCACTGACCACTGATTGGTTTTTCCCTTTCTTGATTTCTATGACTTTGTTGGATTTCTTTGAAACGTGCTTTGGTTTTACTCTTGTTTAATTATTTTAAAACAAAAAGGGTTTAAAAGTCAAGTCAAGTCTCTCCCTCTCCCTGTTAGCCGTTTGTGTGTTGGGCATGGAAAGATGGCCGCTGTGCAGGTGTGGTGATGTGCGAGCTGCTCCGACCTTTGATATTTCTACCCCATTTTTCTCGTTGTTTTCACCTTTTCTTTTCCATTTTTTGTATATCTTCACATTGTCTATTCTCTGTCTGCCCCCACCACTCCATTTTCATCAAATCCGGAACCACAACCCTCAGCCTCCCCTCCCATTTTCCTTCCCCAGATCCCTACCCGTTCTCCCCTTACTCTGCCCATTCCCCTTATACCACGCACGTTCTCCTCTTCCCACCACCCTCCCTCCTCCTTTACGTTCCTCGCTTGTGTTGCTGTCTCCATTATTTTTCCATTTTCTTCTATGTTTCATTTGAGATACAGAGAGAGAGAGCCCACGCCTTTCGGTGAGGTCGAGGGGTGAGTGGTATTCCATAGGCACGCCAACGAGATGCTGTGGTTTGTTGCCCTTTTCCTCATCGAGAGGTGTGTTTTACCGCATTCGTTTTCTCATGCTGGAACATGCAGAGTGGCGTTTTTTTTACTCCGATCTACAAATCCCCCCGTTTCGAAAGAATGAGTCGCTGTTAGCGGAACTATCGCGGTGTGGCACCGTCGTGTCCCAGATGAAGATGTTGTCGCTGGACTGTCGGAGTGAACAGGCGAAGCACATCATGTCTTTCCGACGCCAGGCTGACATCGTAGGCTACTTCCCACATCCAACATGGATACAGTATTAAACGTGGTATTTAAATTACAAATGAAAGATCACGTCTACCAAGTATATGCGTCAACCGAGACATTACAATGCTTCACCTGTGGAAAGTTCGGACATTTAAAACGCTTCTTGCACCCTCTGTGACCGAGCAGACAGGCTCTCGGGCCAATACAGTGAGTGCCCCCTCCACCTCTCAACACTGACGAACAAACTGCCCCAACCAATGTCTCAGATCCCCTTCTACCTCTCAACACTGACAGAGAAATTAATCCAACTACTGTCTCAGATGACATCGTAACAAATTTAACAACTGCTGATAATATGAACAACAGAGATGGGGTTTTTTTTTTTGTGTGTGTGTGTACAGAATCGAGGCTCGTGAAAGAGCTAACATTTGTCACACAAAAAAAATCAAACAGACACACAAAGTATATCATAAGGGGAGCGATAGACAAGATGGGGAGAGAAGGGGAAGCACACAAACACAACATTTGAGAGCAGGGACATCGGGAGATCTGGGGGGGGAGAGGGCTTGGGGGGGAAGAGGTGTGGGAATGGGGGGGGGGGGGGTTGGGAGAAGTATAAAACACAAGGACACTACAATGACTTCCAGGAAAGAAGTTGGAATTTCAAAAAAGTGGACCTGGGGTGAAATTAGCGGGGGTAGAAAAGATCAAGGTTTTGGATGGGGGAAGATAAGAGATGGTGGTGAACAGCTGTTTTAAAGACCTGGAGGGAGGAGTGGGATTGAAGAGAGTGAGGTAGTTTGTTCCAGAGGTGGGGGAAAAGAGGAATGAAGGAGTGAAGGTGAGCAGAGAGTCTTGATTTTGACAGTTTAACCATAACCGGGTTGCAGGCAGATCTTGTGCGACCTGCAGGAATATTTGGGGGACAGAGCCGAGAGAGAGCTGGGGGAGCAAGGCCGGAGAGGATTTGGTAGAAGACAGAAAGACCACAAACCTGCCTGCGGTGAGTAAGTGAAATGTCCTCGGCGTTAGCTTCATCTGTTTGTTTTTTGTCCATGGTGCCGCCGGTGGGTGTGTCCGTGGTGCAGCCGGTGGGGGTGTCCGTGGTGCAGCCGGTGGGTGTGTCCATGGTGCCGCCGGTGGGTGTGTCCGTGATGCAGCCGGTGGGTGTGTCCGTGGTGAAGCCGGTGGGTGTGTCCGTGGTGCCGCCGGTGGGTGTGTCCATGGTGCAGCCGGTGGGTGTGTCCGTGGTGCAGCCGGTGAAGCTAACGCCCAAATCATTGGAGATTCCAATGATTCTGAAAGCTTTGGTTTCAACAGCGTGAAGCTGAGCTCGGTGAGAGGCAGGAGCAGCGGCCCAGAGGGGAGAACAGTATTCCATTGAGCTGCGGATGAAAGCCTTGCATGTGGTGAGGAGCTCAGGTGTGCCAACGAAGGACTTCACACAATGGAGGACGCCCAGTCGGCGACTGGCTTTGGAGGCCAGATTTGAAATGTGGTTCTCCCAGGAAAGGTCATGGCAGATAGTGAGACCCAAAAGCTTGAGTGAAAGAACTTCTTGAAGAGGATTATTCAGAAAGTGGATGGGAGGGTTGTCCAGTCGGTCTTTTTGGAGAGACATCGTAAGAGTGTGAGATTTGTCAGGATTGAAAAACATGTTCCACTTGTTTGACCAGTCTGTGATTTTGTCCAGGTCTGCAGAGAGTGAGGAGGTTGCAGACTGCCGATCTGAGGGATGAGGAATGGAACGACAGCGAGTGGAGTCATCAGCAAAGAGATAGAGGATTTTCCAGAGTCAGAGAGATCATTGATGAAGACCAAAAAAAGCAGAGGGCCCAGAACACTGCCATGGGGAACTCCAGCCTGAACAGGAAGGGGAGATGAGAGAAACCCATTCAGGGCCACACGTTGACTACGACTGGAGAGGAAGTCCGCCAGCCATGCGTGGAGATTTCCATGGATACCATAGGAGGAGAGTTTGGTGAGCAGAGCGGGGTGCCAGACCGTATCGAAGGCACATGATATGTCAAGGGAGACAGCTCTAATTTCCTGTTTGGCATTGAGGCCCTCCATCCATTGTTGAGACAGCAGAAGCAGCATGTCCAGAGTAGAGTGACCTGGTCTGAAACCAAATTGATGATCAGAGATCAAGCCATTGGAGAAGAGGAAAGATTTGATATCCGAAGCAATGATGGATTCCATGACTTTGCTGATAATTTGGAGAAGGCTGATTGGTCTGTTGTTGCAAGGATTTGTTTTTGCACCTTTTTGTGTAAAGCGGTGATGTTAGCTGATTTCCAAGCTGATGGCAGATGACCTTGAGCAAAAGAGAGGGTGAGGAGAACATAGAGAGGGTGAGATAGAGCGGCAGAGCAGGATTTTAGGACCTGTGAGCAGATGCCGTCAGGACAGATTTGAGAGTTCGGTCTTGAGAGTGGAGAGATATTGTTTCCTGGCTCTCCTGAGGTTGGACACACACTGGTTTCGGGCTTTGTGAAAGGAAATGAGATTTGCTTTCCAGGAGGCGAAGGCAAGTTTTTTCTGGGCAACAGCCTCACCACAAGATTCCCTGTATCATGGACAGGAGGAAGGGTGTGACAACTGAAGACGAGATGGGATAAATCTGTGCATGAGAGAGAGCAATTTACTTTGGAAGAATTCCCAGCATGAGTTGAGGTCAGAGGCGGGAGAGATCGGAGACCAGTCCAGGTGATTTATGGCTGCTTGAAGACCGTGCCAGATGGCCTGAGTGAAATGCCAGTCTCGTAGACGCTGAGGAGGCTTTCTGAGAATGGTCAGAGAGATGTCCACTTTAACAAGCACATGATCAGATGAGCCGATTGGAGCAGAAGGGTTAAGAAGGAGCAGAAGAAGGTTGAAACCAAAGCTTTCAGAATCATTGAAATTTCCTGTGATTAAGCTAATTCCGAGGGCCTTTCACTCACTCACCGCAGGCAGGTTGGTGGTCTTTCTGTCTTCTACCCACTCCTCTCCGGCCTTGCTCCCCCAGCTCTCTCTGTGCTCTATCCCCCAAAAATTCCTACAGGTTGCACAAGATCTGCCAGCAACCCTCCTGGAGTTAAACTGCCAAAATCTAGGCTCTCTGCTCACCTTCACCCTTTCATTCCCCTTTTCTCCCGCCGCTGGAACAAACTACCCCACTCCCTTCAATCCCACTCCTCCCTCCAGGTCTTTAAAACAGCTGTTCACCACCATCTCTTATCTTTCCCCATCCAAAACCTTGATCTTTTCTACCCCCTCTAATTCACCCCAGATCCACTTTTTTTAAATTCCAACTTCTTTCCTGGAAGTCCTTGCAGGGTCCATATGTTTTATAACTCTCCCACCTCCCCCCAAGCCCTCTCCCTCCCACAGTTCTCTCGATGTCCCTGCTCTCAAATGTTGTGTTTGTGTCCTTCTCCCGATCTCCCCATGTTGTCTACCGCTCCCCTTATTTTCTGTTTTATGTGTCGGTTTGAATTTTTGTGTGATCAATGTTCGCTCTTTCACGAGCCTCGATCTTGTATATAAAAAAAGAAGAAGAAGAGCAGCAGACATTTGCATCGAAGTTAGTCATAACCAAGTCTAGAAGTGAAGATGCTCCGTTGACTGAGATCTGGTTCGGGAAAAGACAGATTGTGTCAGTCCCAGTGAGTCGTAGAAGTCCTTTGCTGAAGAGCCATGGCTGGTGAGAGAGGTACCCAAACCCAGCCAACTGGCATGGTGACAATTGAAATCACCACATATGAGGAAGAGAGTGTTGGGATGAGCAGATATAAGTTGGTCCATATTATCAGACAGCGAGATGTAGATGGATCATCACTGTTTGGTGGCCGGAACAACACACATATGAACAAAAGGTGGGAGCGAAGGGGAAGCCGGAGCCACAGGTATTCCTGGGGGTGAGGTGGAGAGAGGGCTGTGCACGGCGAGTGAGGAAGAGAGTTTTTTTATAAAGATAGCAACCCCACCTCCAGGACGGGGCTCAGGTCTATCATACCGGAGGAGGGAGTAACTCGGGAGAGATACCAAGGAATCAGAGACATCATGAAGGAGGAAAGTTTCTGTTATGCAGATCACGTCTGGTTTGTCAGAAGCAACCTGTATGGAGAGATCAGTCAAGTTTTAGCGAAGGCCTCGGATGTTTGAGGTCCATACCGTTAATGAAGAGGAAGGGGGAGCATCGGATACAGAACAGGGGGAGGGGGGAGGGGTAGGGTAAGATGTGGAAGAGGAGCAAGAGGTAGGGAGAGCTGTTGAAAGTGTGTCAGAGTTTTCAGAATAGCTCGGAGAAAGGGAAGGATGGGGCGGACAAAAGGTTTGATGGCGATTGGGTGAGGCAGAGTGAGGTGTCACACTTGTTTCTTCATTAAGGAAGTGAAAAACACCTCAGAATTCATTTACATCTCGTGAAGAAAAGGTGGTAGTTCTTCAGTCAGACACTTCGGAAATGCATCTGTCCGACCCAACTACCATCAGCAACAGGTACGAACTGCTCGTGCATGAGAATGTAGATCCCCTGTCCTTACCTGAGACTTTCCCCCACAATACAATGGAGGAAAATTATATACCTCCTCAAGGGAAAAGTAAAACTGATCTGTGTCCCCCTTCTGTGAATGATGCCGAAGTGCATCAAGAGCCGACCGTAAAAATAGGAGGAAACCCGATAGGAGAAAACGTGATCATACCTCCAGTGCCCCCCCCCCACCCCCCCATTTCTGAGCATAATGAAAATATTCCAACCCCAACAGTACCTGTGCCGGCTGTTTTACATAACATGCCTTTGCACACTGGTAAAACTGACAAAGAACCTCAAACTGTTAAACCTGTTGCAGTTCCCCCCCCCCCCCCCCCTCTCCCACTACCTGCGGTTCCTTTAATTCCATGACCCCCTCCTGCTCCTATTAATACGGAGCAGGATGACACCTGCACATCACAAGTTACCTCAGAGCCCCAAGAACCAGTAATTTAAAGTTTCCCGGATGGTGGTTCCGACATGTCCGAGGAGGAATCTTACGAAACTGAGGATGTTCCCCACAACAAATGAATCCAATGTCTTACCAACCCAAATATTGAAATTCCTCAATCACACTTTTGCAAAGATACACGTGGACATTAAAGATCACTTTTCTGACCTGCACGGTTTATCGACATGGCAAGGAACATCATCCCACGGCCGAGTGACCACCATTTCACAGAAGCCCAATGTCGCGGACTCAAAAAGTACATTGTGGGAGCAAAAGATGAGCTAAAAAAATGAGTTTTGGAAGCTTAAATATATACGGTGGCGCGAGTCAGTTGTGCAAACTCCAAGTGGTGAAACTTGCACGACAGAAAAAATTCGATGAAAATTTTCTGACAAGAAACCCACACTGCTCCAGCATCCCATGCAGAATGGCACCAGATGATGAAAACAACCAATTTTCAGTGTTTCTCAGGATGCCTGGTGATGGCTTTGCTGTTAGGGTGCCGGCTTGGGGTCCTTTAATCCTGGGCTCGAATCCTGGTCGATCGCTGAATGAACGCCAGGCGGGTTGACTCAGCCTGTCAACCTTCCGAGGTCGACAAAATTGAATACCAGCTTGCTGGGATGAATGGTCCCGGTGTATACCCCGATTTAGAATCGGTAGGCCTTCACCGTATGCCTGCGCATGGGAAGAGGCGACTATGGGTTGGCGTCAGGAAGGGCATCCGGCCATAAAAACATTGCCTCAAACAGGGAACCATGACTGTCATGGGACCCGCAAGGCTAACCCCGCTCTCGTGGGGAAAAATGGACTTAAAACGATAATTCATTCATTCATTCATACTTATCATCCCTAGAATTTGTTATTAATAACATCAATTTTACTTTGTTGAACGTTTATGCCCCTTCAAATAGCACGGAGCGCTTCTATGCTGGACAAGGGCCTTATATGAGGCAAATATACCTGCACAGGTGTATTATAATGGCAGGTGATTTTCACTGCACTCTGCAACCAAACCCAGACAGGAATGGTGCGGAACCCCATCCCGGACCAGCTAAATTATTAGCAGAGATAATAAGGGATTTTAAGCTTCAGGATGTTTGGCGTCAACAAAATCCCACGACGCATCATTTTACCTGGAGCAAGATCACAAACAACCAAGTTTCCCGAGCTAGGCTCCTTCACCTTTGGTGACGTCATCAACCCAAATATTGAAATTCCGCAATCACACTTTTAGAAAGAGACACGGAGACAATAACCTTTGGTGACAGGAGGTAATTACGTCACCACAGCGGTCACGTTTTTTTTTCGTCACTTCAGATAACTCCGCCTATTTTCACGGTTCTGTTGTGCGATGGAAAAACGACACAGGGATACCGTACCATGCCGAACCGTTCCGTACAGTACAGTGCCGTACCGCACCGTTCTGTGCAATGGAAAAGCTCCATTAGTTGCCAAAAACTTGGTTGCTGCAACTTTATGGCATCGATGTATTTGCATACAACCGCCGGAAGTGCTTCTGAGAATGTTCCCGGCCAAACTCGTGGACTTTTTTGGGGGAGGCCATCATTGGATGTGGCCAAACGTAATATGACACACTTCATCTGAAGGAGGCCAAGCCTTGTTCACGTGAAATCCCGCCCAATGGCCTTTCACTTGTGCTTTATTCAGTGCCTCCTATATGTCGAACCTGCCAAACCACCCATTGGCCTGTCATATTTTGCAGCAGGTGGGGCAGGCAGACTCGGCTATGGTCTTGAAGTATTCCTGACCCACCTCAAGTATGTGGATACATCAACACTCCCTATATTCTACCAGAGCCTTCTCAATGCCTGGAAAGGTCTTGGAAAGGTGTTCGAAGTTCAACCTCTGTTTTTCAATCCTCTCTTCCCTGATGTATTCAGGAGCCGTGATTTGTGCCAACGCTTCATTGATGCAGGCATAAACAAAGTATGGCACCTACGGCCAAGCTCTGGTGTCGGGTGGAAGACTGTGGAAGAAATTTCAAATACAACAGGAATTCGGTTCAAAAGGACAATCAGCTTAATAATGAGAAAAGTCGTACAAAAAGGTCATCAGCTACGGCTATTATGGACTCAGAATACACATGGACATCCTGATGGGTCATATTTCCCAAAACTTATTTTTGACTGCTCTCCAAGAGAACTTCCACCTGTTGGCACAGGGACAAATGAATTACATGCTACAAGCAGCAAGAGCCTGTCTAAGTGTTGTGTGTCTCCAATTATTGGTGTTTCTCCATGAAATGGAGTAACACGCTGGAAGAGACTACTCCCTGCCGGGTCCGCCACTGAACCTGCATGGGAATCGATGTATTGTAAGCTAATCACCAAAAGAGCAGGAGATCTCCAGTGGCGCATTGCCACTGGATCATCCCATGCAACACATATGAGAGGAATTTTGCCCCAATATCTGCATGCTGCCCCTTTTGCTCTGTAAATGAGGATGTATTTCTTGTTTTTATTGGGTGCGAAAGACTTTTAACATTTTTTAACTGGTTAAATTTTGTGTCACACAAATTGAATTTCAGATTTACTTTTCGATCCTTTATTTTTGGGTTCAAAAAGGAACGTTAACATGACAAAAGGTATGAATTGTTGTTTTTGTTTTTAGCTACAGCATAACTTGCTACATACTTGTACAGAAAGGAGAAACGTAACGGTAAGTCTCTTCACCAATGCAACGTCATTGATCCTGGGCTTTAATATTGGTCGATCGCTGAATTAATGCCAGGGTTGTTCAGTCAGCCTGTCATCCTTCTGAGGTCGGCAAATTGAGTACCAGTTCACTGGTATTTCCCTGTGTGTCGCAAGAGGCGACTTACAGGGTTGGCGGCAGGAGGGGCATCCGGACGTAAAACATTGCTTCATAAAGGGGACCACGGTGCCCAAAAAAGGCCAACCCCCGCTATGCGGGGGGAAATGTCCTCTCAAGGCGGTTCCTCAGTGTTGCGCAGGTAAAAAAAAGAAAATTTTAATACTCTCTGCCACCAACACCAGGTGGTGCTACATGGCACACAGTTAAATAGATCATTTACGCCCCTCTCCAGGTCCCCCACACCCTCGCATGAGGCTGCGGCCACATAGCCTATGTTACCCCCCAGCCAATGTTGAATTTGTATTTGTACACCGAATAATGTATGGAAGCGTTTATAGATGGAGTACCCGGCATTGCTCAAGCGAAAAAAAATATTAGTATATTTGAAATGAGGGCAATTTTTTTTTTTTTTTTTTGTTGTTGTATACAAGATCGAGGCTCGTGAAAGAGCTAACATTAATCACACAAAAAGTCAAATCGACACACAAAACACAAATTAAGGGGAGTGGTAGACAAGATGGGGAGATCGGGAGAAGGACACAAACATAACATTTGAGAGCAGGGACATCGGGAGAACTGTGGGAGGGAGAGGGCTTGGGGGGAGGTGGGAGAGGTATAAAACATAAGAACACTGCAAGGACTTCCAGGAAAGAAGTTGGAATTTCAAAACATTGGATATAGGGTGAATTAGCAGGGGTAGAAAAGATCAAGATTTTGGATGGGGGAAGATAAGAGATGGTGGTGAACAGCTGTTTTAAAGACCTGGAGGGAGGAGTGGGATTGAAGGGAGTGGGGGAGTTTGTTCCAGAGGCGGGAGAAAAGGGGAATGAAAGAGTGAAGGTGAGCAGAGAGCCTAGATTGTGGCAGTTTAACAATAAGAGGGTTGCTGGCAGATCTTGTGCGACCTGTAGGAATATTTGGAGGACAGAGCACAGAGAGAGCTGGGGGAGCAAGGCCGGAGAGGAGTCGGTAGAAGACGGAAAGACCAGCAACCTGCCTGCGGTGAGTGAAAGGCCCTCGGAGTTAGCTTCATCGCAGGAGATTCCAATGACTCTGAAAGCTTTCGTTTCAACAGCGTAAAGCCGAGCTAGGTGTGAGGCAGGAGCACCGGCCCAGAGGGGGAAATATAATGGAAAAGCAATTAAATCCAAATCAGAATCCATCACAAATGTCAAATCATCATTTCACCTTTTTGTTGAATATATGCTGGTGAATGCCATTCATCATGTTTCTGAGTTGAGTATGATGACGTTCAGGAAGATGAAGAAGTCTTACAACCAACTTCATACGCTTCAGGAATTGTTCGATTTATTTGTGTTCAAATGTTTGGGGATTGTTATGTATTTATTTATGTGAATGTGCACTTGAACATAATTATAACTGTCATCAATCAAAAAGGCTGAGACACGACAGAGCGATTTTTTTTAAAAACCCAAAAAACGAACTGAATTAACAAAAAAATGTTTTAGCCGAAAACACTCCCAGGCACTCACTGATGAACCTCTGAAAGTTTTATGAAGATCTGTTCAGCCATCTCTGAGAAAATGGCGATGCACAGACAGACAGACAGACAGACAGATCAACGGCTCTCTTATATAGTAGATTGGAAGAAGGAAAGTGAAAGACAGAAAAGGAGGCACACCATCCACACCCGATGCGCACACCATCAAGAGAGTAGTGCCATTATGGTTGTTGTGCTGCAAAGGACATTACATCAAATAAGAACTTCCCACATACAGTCACGTGAAAAAGTAAGTACACCCCATGTAAAGTTTTGACTTTTTCAACATATTTCAACATACAGCTATTTGATCTCCATTTCAACAATATTGAAAGATAAAGGTGATATAATATAACAAATATCATGAAACATTTACATTTTGTAGTTCATTGTATAATTTAAATAAACATAAATGCAAATTTCGCATGTGGAAAAAGTAAGTACACCCTTGGCTCCAATAGGTGGTATTGCCCCCTTTGGCAGAAACAACCTCAAGGAGGCGTTTCTTTTAACTGTCTACCAGTCTGACATCGACTGGGAGAAATTTTTGCCCACTCCTCCATGCAGAATTCTTTCAGCTGTGCGATGTTTGAGGGGTTTCCTGCATGCACAGCTCGTTTCAAATTCCCCCACAACATCTCGATGGGATTTAGATCCGGGCTTTGACTTGGCCATTCCAGAACCCTCCATTTCTTTCTTTTCAGCCATTCCTTGGTGGATTTACTGGTATGTTTAGGGTCATTGTCATGTTGCAAGGTCTACCTTCGGTTGAGCTTCAACTCTCCGACAGATGGCCTCACATTATCCTCAAGCACCCTCCGGTACAATGAAGAATTCATAATGGATTCTATGATGGTGTGCTGCCCAGGCCCTGATGCAGCAAAGCTGCCCCAAACCATAATATTTCCACCACCATGCTTTACAGTTGGTATCAGATTTTTGTGGTCAAATGCTGTCTTTGGTTTTCGCCTAACATGTCTTCTGGTACTGTGGCTAAATAGCTCTACCTTTGACTTATCTGTCCAGTGCACATTGTTCCAGAAGTGCTGGTCTTTGCGTAGGTGTTCATTGGCAAACTTTAGTCTTGCCCTGATGTTCTTTCTGGGCAGCAAAGGTTTCCTCCTGGCACACCTCCCATGTAGATCAAATTTGTGCAGCCTCTTTCTAATGGTAGACTCGTGCACTTTGACATCAACAGTGGCAAGAGCTACCTGTAGGTCCCGTGATGACATTCTGGGGTTCATAGAGACTTCTTTCAGCATCTTGCGGTCTGCTCTCAGGCTGAACTTGTTGGGGCGGCCTGGCCTGAACAAGTTGGCAGTTGTTTGGAATCTTCTCCACTTGTAGATGATCTTCCGTACAGTTGAATGATTGATTTGAAATTGTTTGGAGATTTTTAAATCCCTTCCCAGACTCGTATGCATCTATAACCTTCTTTCTGAAGGCCTCAGAGAGCTCTTTTGATCTCGGCATGGTGACGCCACACACTTCAACAACAAAGAGCAAACCAAACTAAATGTCTGTGGTTTAAATAAGAAAGGTTCCTCCAAGATCCTCTCTAGCAATGTTCCTATCATTTGCACCTGAGCTGGTGCACCTGATTCTAATTTTAGGTATTTGAAGTAGTGATAAATGTAGGGGTGTACTTACTTTTTCCCCATGCGAAATCTGCATTCATGTTTATTTAAATTATACAATGGACTACAAAATGTGAATGTTTCATGATATTTGTTAGATTATATCACCTTTATCTATCAATATTGTTGAAATGAAGATCAAATAGCTGTTTGTTGAAATATGTTGAAAAAGTCAAAACTTTACATGGGGTGTACTTACTTTTTCACGTGACTGTATGTGCTGTAACCCGTTTCCTTGCTCCCTGCCGTTGTGTGTTTCTGCTGGTAAAATGTGTTTTCATGAGTGCTAAATAAGCCCAATCAGTTCTCAGAAAGGACATTTTGTGTTTGGTCTGATAGTCTGAAAATACTACGAGCATGGTGGCAGCGATTTTGAGCCTAAGCCCAAGCTGTTCAGCCGTCAAAACGTGCTGCAGCTGAAGGCCTCGTGGTTTTTGATGTTCACAGCCTGTGACAGAGCAGCCAGGTGAATACAATCTGATTGACACAGACGACGACCAATTTTCTGTGAGTAACGTTCTTTAGTATTAGGGCTGACCCACATTGGGCCCCCAAACAGTGGTGTGTTGGTGAAGCAGAGACAGTGAAATATTTCACAAACTGGAAGCAAAATCTCGACTACACAATTATCTCGACATAAATTTTGCCCCTTTTCTTGTGATCGACTCACAATGGGTCAAGAAAACGAGAACAGCACCTCTATGGGGATTCACTGATGATGGTGAAAACATCGCACTGGCCAATCACCACAGCCCAACAAAAATTTAACATGTTAGACCTGATATTCGGTCAAATAGCAAACTCAAATAGCAAACTATTGCCCGATAATTGCTCGTAACAGCATTGTCCGAGATTCAACTTCCATCGACCATATATCGTAAATGATCCACCTGCATTTCGGTTTTCAGTACGACGTGATGGAGGCATCTCTCAGCATGAATAATTTCTCGCAGATGCAGAGGATCTTATTCCATCCTTCGAAAGTTTTGACGTCCTCAGCTGGCTTTGACTGATCCACCCAGCCTTACCGAACTAAATGGTCAAACAAAATTATATTGGATCAGCCAACATGTGATTTTATTAATTGAATGGCATTGTTTGTTAATGGCAGAAACCCATGCTGGATCAGTCATTTATAGGATGAGGAAGAATATGTGGGTGGATGCCACTCTCAAGTTTGAATTTCAAGGTCATTTCAAGGTCAAATAACGTTAATTTTTTTCTTTTTGGGATTTCACATTAATTTAACCCACATTGGATACATCTATCCACAAAACCATTTTTATTACCATGTTGATGTGCCTAGCCTATACAATTAACAGGTAAACGTTGTATCTTACACACACATGTTTGGCAAAATGAAACATAAAAGTGTGATTTTCTTGAAATGTGTTCATCGTGTGTACAATATTAAGGTTGTTTGCACACGCAATCTTTCTTTCTGAACATGTTTTCACAATCCTACACAATAACATATAATATATACAGACTTGGCATTTAATATGGAATCTTTTTTTTGTGGGGGTGAACTTACTTTTCAAGATGTCTTAGAACCAAAAGTTCATTGGAATTATGTTGAAATTATTCTAGATTTTGTTAATGTGATCTTAAAAAGAAACAAAAACCACATTTGACATTTCGAAACAAATAAATTGATCCTTGAAAGTGATGTAAACTGATATTGAACTCAATTCATGGACAGTACTGTGTTAAACTTCTGTACGTTTTCCAGAAGTATCTCTTTATTTTCCACATTAGGCAAAAAAAATTTAACAAAAACGAAAGTTAAATTACGACTGGGATTACGGACAGTAAAATTACAGTTCAGTACTTCGTGTAACCCCCACGAGCATTCAGGAGAGCACGTAGACGTTGAGGCACGCTGTTCACAAGATTTGCCAAGGTTTGGACAGGAATCAATTGCCATGCAGTGACAATAGCCTGCTGCAATTCACGCACAGAGGTTGGCTGCTGGTCCAAGTGGTCGATTTGACGCGTTAATTCTGCCCACAAGTTCTTTATCGGATTCATATCCGGGGACATGGCAGGCCACTCCATATGCTCTACACCACGGTCAGCAAGAAAGTGTTGGATCACGCGAGCATGATGAGGCCGTGCATTGTCATCTTGGAAGATAAAGTTTCCTCGAAAGGCTGCACGAGCAAATGGAAGCAATGTTTCTTCCAGAATGGCCCTGTACTTGAACTGGTTCAAGTTTCCATTCAGAACAACCAGGTCAGTTTTGCCCCCTGCATGAAAAGCAGCCCAAACGGTCACCCCACCACCTCCAGCTTGGACTCTTGGCACTATACAATCTTTGTTGTAGGCTTCATGCCTTGTCTGCGCACTCGGACGCGGCCATCTTGACGATAGACCAGAAATCTAGACTCGTCACTGAAGATCACGTGATTCCAGTGTCCTGGCTGCCATTGACGGTGCTCTCTGGCCCACTGCAATCGGCGCTGGTGGTGTTGTCTGGTCAGCCTTGGCTTTCTCAGGGGACGCCTGGCACGACAGTCTGCTTGAACCAGTCGTTGGTTGACTAGCCTTCTGGATATAGGCACATTTGTCAGTTGCTGCCACTCAGCCCTAAACCGATTAGCTGACTTGGTACGGCCATTGTGGACTAACCGGTGCAGCTGGCGATCATCCCTCCTTGTGGTTCGGCGGGGACGTCCTGGCCTCGGTATTGGAGTAAGGACACCCCTCTGGACATTTCGTTTCAGGATTTTTGACACCTGACCTTGAGTGATGCCATACTGCCGAGCAATAGCACACTCTTTCATGCCGTAATTTCGTAAAGCCACCACTCCATGACAAACAGCACTGTCGAGTTGACGGACCATTTCCAGAGGAAGCGGCAATAACTTTTGGAGACGTGCAGCAGTTGTTTTCCACTAATACAGAACGCAACAACCCTTGTATACCTGAATGTGAAGCCAATCGTCAAATGCACCTGTCCGTACATTTTGCCACGCCACCTGTGATATAATCCTGTTGTTGACTTCTTGCTGCGACAGACAATCAGTGACATGGTTATTTTAACAAATAAATCACCAAAGTGTAAAAGAAACTCACCAGATTGATATACTGAGTTAAGAAAGTAAACCCAAGTCAAGAAAAAAAATATATTCCATATTAAATGCCAAGTCTGTATTTCCCCGTCAGTGTTAAAATTTAAACATTGCACATTTTTCCAGAAACATATTGAACCATATAGTGGTTAAGTTTAACACTATCTAGTTATCTGATGTTGCAGTGCACATAACCCCTAAGGCAGCATGTCACCCAAAATTAAAATTGTTTATATTCAGTCTGATGGAGGAAATACAATTTCTCTCTTTATTATATTTGCTTGTGGTGTATAATTATTGAAAGGTTAGACATGCAGAAGAAATACTGTGTTTAAATGGCGATGAAAGAGAATAAAAACAAAAGAATCTGACTCTTGTGAGACAAGGCACATTGCATGCTTTTTAAGATGGCAGCATGGTAGATTGGTAGAGGTTAATCGAACAGCAATGTCATGTGTCTGTGTCTAGCCAACTTGGGTAAGGATAAATGTCATGTGTCTGTGTCTAGCCAACTTGGGTAATGACAAATGTCATGTGTCTGTGTCTAGTGGCGAAGATTGTTCAAAAAGACGTCTTACAGCGAATACTCCTCAAATGAAGATTAAGAAGGCTTCAACTGAGGTCCAATATTTATTCATTCCTTTGTGGGAGAAAACCCAATTCTGATACACTTCTACTTCTACACACCGAAAGCACAGAAAGCACGATGCGTCGTTCACTCAATAGGAATTCGCTCCATTGCTTTGTGCAGTCCCGTTATATAGGCACGATTCCCTTTGACGTCCTTTGCTTGAAATCCGGGGTCACTGAAGGAATTGCCAAGGATTAGACTTTGTGGCACCACCGGCATCTGGTCTCTATCATGGAGCCACTAAGAAGTTTGCACAAGATTTCGATCCAAGTAACAGGAGAAGATGGTCTTTGTTTGAGCCAGAAAGGTCAGCATTCTCTTGACCTGTTCCATCTGAGATAATTGACGAATGCATTCTCAACCCCGGGCTGAGTCAACACTCTGCCCCTGGGCCTTTCACAAAGGTGACAAAGGTCATTTCACAGATGGCCGATTGCTGTCTTGGTACCGTATTTACTCCCTTTAGTATTCGATGCCAACACTGATTACTTTGAACACAATTAGTTCTCCAATTCAAAGGATGGAGTCTATGCCATGCAATTTAAGATAAAGGTAATAACTCGCCTGCCCTTGCCTGTAGAAATCTTTATAATGATACAATCCTTCATTTTTTGTTTTTGTTTATATTAAACAATTAATTTAAACACCAATTGCAAGGTACTCAAATTACCAAAAAATGGTAATCCAATTCTCAATACCTAAGGCATATACCGTCATCCTGGAAGAATCTGATCATAAAAACATTCCTTTGTTCGTCGACTCTTTCCATGTTGAAAGTTCAGTTCATTTCATTTGCATCATAAATGTCTCTGCAAACAAACTTCACCTTTTACCAATGCACAACAATTTTCAGTTCACCAAAAACATTTTCACAGTTATTTCTTTTCATTCATTTCACCATTTTCTGAATAATACTGTCCGCATAATTCTCCATATAAAACATCTGCGACATTTGGCAATTATACTTCCAGAATGCGTTTTTCTGCAGAGTAAATGTTGAACTTCTGTATGAAAAGAATAGGCTGATCACTTGTGTTTGAAAATCAAGTATGAAACATTTTCTTCTGGTGTCCTCATAGCACCTACACTATTTCGCGTAGGGTTTCCTCTGTCGTGATAGCTGGGCGGGAACATAAACTGACCCTGCTCTGCATGTCACATCCTTGCCACGCTTGCCGTAAGCCATAGTAGTCCTTGAACAAGGCCTTCATCCAGTTGTAGTTGACTTGCCTCCTCACTCATCATGAGCGGGGAGAAAGTGTTGATGTGATGTTAGTTGACTGGCAAGATGTGAAACAGAGATGACAGATGCACAGAGGGCTGAGAGGGTGAAATATTGGAAATATCTCAATATCTTGGCTTAAAAGAATACCCTGATAGTGGTTGAGGGCTCGTTAGAAGCGTATTACTAAGCTTATTACAACGAGAAAAATTGTGTTTAAACTTTGATTTTTGAGGGGTCTGGGCCCAAATTACCATATTTGGGCATTTCGGGCTCAAAACACATTTTCGGGTATATCTTGGCTTAAAAGAATCCCCTGATAGTGGTTGAGGGCTCGTTAGAAGCGTATTACTAAGCTTATTACAACGTGAAAAATTTTGTTTTTAAATTTTGATTTTTGAGGGGTCTGGGCCCAAATTACCATATTTGGGCATTTCGGGCTCAAAACACATATTTCGGGTATTTGGGCAAAACACATTTGCCCCAATCTGGAGGTTTGAAGTTGTTCGGTTTCGCTTCTTGGCAGATGGAAAAGAACTCGTCCCATGTCAATTTCATAGTGAGAGATGCTTTATTGTTTTGTAAAAGAAAAGTATACAGTTGACTTTGACAGAAAATTGACTTTTGTGTGAAATTCATTTTTTCTAATTGCCACAAGTCAGATTTCACAATATATGCATTTTCTAAGGCACTGAGACCTATATTTTCAGGAAATATACACTGGAGTAAATCTGGCTTGTGGCATTTTGGAATTTTTACAGATATGCGTCCAATTTTGGGTGGCAAAAAAAATCGATTTTATGGGTAAATAATCAAAAATCGGCAAAAGATTTGACCGAAAACCTCAAATTTTTGGCACCTGATGGGCATAATTTTGTCATTTTCTTAGCCTTTGACAGATTTATTGGCAAAATACAGTTTCCGCGAAACCATTGAGCTAAGGTTATCGCGAAATTGAAATATTGCCGATCTTCTAACGTTCACCATTTTTCTGGGAGTTGAGCTTTTGACTTACTTTTTTTTTTGTTAAACTGGATTTTTTGTCTAGTTTCTGAAGCACTCAGAGCCATTGATGCCTGATAAGAGTCCATTTTTGGTAATTTCCAGGCTCCAGCCCACTGTGAGATGCATCCATAGCGATGTTAGGACCATGGTGTTCAAGTTATCCATGGCCCATGCCATGGGCAACCAGCAGAGTCATGGAGAAGTGTTGTCGAGAAAGAAGCACAGCCATCCAGTTGCAGCTCCATGCTGGTTCCCCGGAAGTTGTTGGAGCAATGACGTCAAGTGACTGCATCCAGCAGAAGTTGCAGGTAAGATGTTGTCGTCCAACAATTGCTGACGTGATGGATGTTCCAGACACTTGAACAGAAGCAAGTGATCGCCTTTCTTCCATGCATTGCAATGTGATCCAGGCAAATGGACACATGAAATTTCCTTGGTGAAGGTAAGCATCCGTTTCCAATCTTACAAAGGAAAGTGCCTTTATCATTCTTTGAGAAGGAGGGTGTATGCCAAGATTAACTTCATTTTGAGCCACAAATTTTCTTTTATGGACTTCTTCCCAAAGCCGTTATCACTCCATTTGAGATGTGATCTGCTCTGATCCTTAATCAGCCACATCTGAATCTGCATTCAACACACTCTGGATCAGGCAGGGTACATCTTGACATGAAATTAACATGTTTTATCGAATCATGTATATCTTATAACAGCTTCACATTTAACAATTTGCTGTTTTCCTCAAAACATTCAAAAGGTTATATTCATTTATATACTTCACACGGATAATATCCATATCAGGTATGTATTTTCACTACAAAACTAGGAATAGCATTTAAAGTTGCTTTCTGGTTAACATAGTTTGAAAAATGAAACTCATGCAGTTTTTGTAATACTACTCAAAGAGAAATAAATTCATTAATAATGAGTACATATGATTAAAATCACAAACAGGAATTTCTAATTCCCAACAGACTATGCAAACAAACAAACTATGCATGATGTATTCATCTATCTATAATTCCATTAATCTCTGTGTGTATGTGTGTATGTGTGTATGTGTGTATACGACCGCTCTTTCTCGACAACTACTGGTCCGATATACTTGAAACTTGCCAGGTATATTGCTGGGGACCCGAGGATGTGCCTTTTCAAGGTTTGAAATTAATCGGACAAGAACTTACCGAGCTATGGCGATTTAGCCGTTCGCCGTTCGCTTTGGCGTTGCGAATGGACCAAACCATTTCATGTAAATAGAGGGGGGGGGGGGGTTCTGTGGTCGTTGCGAATGGACCAAACCATTTCATGTAAATAGAGGGGGGGGATTGTCACTGTACTCGCAAGCCGTTCGCCGTTCGCTTTGGCGTTGCGAATGGACCAAACCATTTCATGTAAATAGAGGGGGGGGGATATAATTTTAGATATATATATAGTACGGGCATATATATATAGTACGGGCATGCCCTAGTCTATCTATAATTCCATTAATCTCTGTGTGCATGTTTGTTTGTATGTTTGTATGTCTGTGACCGCTGTTTCTCGACAACCACGGGTCCGATATACTTTAAACTTGCCAGGTATATTGCTGGGGACCCGAGGATGTGCCTTTTCAAGGTTTCATATTAATCGGACAAGTACTTACCGAGCTATGTCCAAAAAACGATTCAACCAATCAGAGAGCAGCGAGTTATCGCGTGTGCCGAACGTGGCGAACACACTCTGCCTCGGACGGCACATTTGAGAGCGTATTCATTTATTTCACGTTGGCAAACTATGTTGCCGCTAAGTTGGCGTTAAACTATGTTTTAAAACTAATTAAAACCATTTCATGTAAATAGAGGGGGGGGATTGTCACTGTACTCGCAAGCCGTTCGCCGTTCGCTTTGGCGTTGCGAATGGACCAAAACATTTCATGGACCAAACCATTTCATGTAAAGCGTTCGCCGTTCGCTTTGGCGTTGCGAATGGACCAAAACATTTCATGGACCAAACCATTTCATGTAAATAGAGGGGGGGGATTGTCACCGTACTCGCACCCACGTACCCACGTACCCACGTACGGGCATTGCACCCACGTACGGGCATGCCCTAGTTATCATAAATTCCCCACTTTTTTTTTTTTCACTTAAGGAATTAGTTCAATAGTGTCTACTACTAGTATGTTATCTTCAAATGGTGCCTTACATCACATTAATTTTCATGGTTTGTAACTTGTGGTGATATGAATTCACTGATCTTGTAAAACTGGCACAATTCATAACATTTCTATTATGTCCTTATCTTGACTCTACCGTATTCATTTGTACCATCACTTGATTCAATCTTTTTATCTCGTTCTCCATGTCATCATAAAAGTCTTCCTCTTTTAGTTCCACATTTATTTCCTCATTAGTTTCCTCTCTCACCACCATTTCATTGTTAGTTATTTTATTCAGACACACCATCACCAAGGCTTTCAAGCAAGCCACCACCAAAACTATTGTTTATATAATGACCAATCCAACGAACAGGTATTGGAGTATCTTAGCTGCTACTCCCCCAAATATATTTTCCAACTATGCAAAAGCACCCCCTTTTGTGTAATCTTCTGCTAACAATAATAAAAGCACCCTAACAATCTGTAATCTTCTGCTTCTGCTTTTGTGTAACTAACAGGTATTGGAGTATCTTAGCTGCTACTCCCCCAAAGGCTGCCGCTTCCGGTCCGGTATGAAGAGGACGCAGGCGTCACATGCTCGCCGCTTCTTCGACCAGGCCACTGTCAGTTGCTTGCTTTTTTGGTGGTCGTGCGGATTTTTGGGCCATTGAGTCTGCCCTCTGCATAGCCCCGGCTCTGCTCCCTGCTTCGCCTGCCTGGTCCTTCGCCTGCTCGCTGTTTCCTCGGGCACGCTCTCGTGGGTTGTGACCATCGCAGCGGTTTGGTGGCGGTTTCCCACCGTGATCTAGATTTGTAGCGGCGGCGGTCGATTGCCGCTGCATTTGCCGCTTTGCTGTGATCAACCTTGGCCTCGTGATCGTCTCTTTGCTCCTGCCTGCCCTCTGCTTGGTCCCGGCTCTGCTCCTGGCTTCACCTACCTGGCTCCTTCGTTTCCTCGGGCCTGCTCCCATGGGTTGGGACCATTGTTTCACCTCCTCAACCTTGGCCTCGTCTCGTCTCTCCGCTCCTGCCTGACATGGCTCTGCGGTACTCCGCCGCAAGGCTCCTTCTGCTCAATACCCGCTCCACCCCATCATGCATCTTTGCCATCAATTCAAATCGACTCCGACGACGACCCAGGTACATTCACCGTGGCTCCAGTCGTAAGTTTGTATATTTGCAATCAGATCACTCCATCCCCGTCCTCTGGTCAGTTCAGCGCACTCTCACTCTTCGTCCCAGCGCACCTGGTCACAGCAACGCACACGATCGCACCTCCTGCCTACGAACCCTGGCTAAATCACCTGAATTCATCCCTGCTGTTCAAAACAACATCAAGCTCACCCTGTTCAACACCCGGTCCCTCAACAACAAATGCCTCATCCTGAACGAATACATCCTGGATAACAAACTGGACTTTCTCTGTCTCACCGAAACCTGGCAACAACCTCTGGACTACTACACACTCAACCTCACCACACCCAATGGATATTCCTACGTCAATAAACCACGCTCGGGGGGCCGAGGTGGTGGAATTGCCGTTATCCACCGTCAAGACATCAGGACCAGCCTCATCCCCATCGCCTCATCCTCATCATTTGAACACCTGGCTTTTAAACTCTCTGGTCGCACGCATTCAGTCATGGCTGTCGTCTACCGCCCTCCCCAAACCACACCCATCATTCCTGTCTGACTTCTCCTACTTTCTGACCCAGCTATGTTCCCTCTCCCCCTCAATCCTCCTCCTTGGTGATTTCAATATCCACATGGACTCCACTGATTCCACAATAACCACTGACTTCACTGATTTACTCACCTCCTTTAACCTCACTCAACATGTCGACTTTCCTACCCATATCTGTGGTCACATTTTGGACCTTGTCTGCTCCACTGGATTAATCTTGCACCATCTTTCTGGCTCCGACCTCACCCTCTCTGACCACTTAGCCATCACTATGACCATCAACATCCCCAACCCAGCACCAAGGCATTATCGCACTATCAACTTCCGTAAGCTAAACGCTCTTTCACCAACCTCATTCTCATCCACCCTCTCTGACAAAATGTCCACTTCTCCCTTCGTTGACCTCCACACCCCTTCCGACCTCACTGACTACTACAACCACACTCTCTCCTCCTGCCTTGACCAGCTTGCGCCTGTAAAAACCAAAACAGTTTCTTTCACCCATTCTGCTCCCTGGTTTACACTTGAACTCCGCCTGATGAAAACTCGTGCTCGCCAACTTGAAAGACTCCGCAATAAAACAGGTCTCACAGTTCACTCCCAAGCCTACAAGGACCACCTACAACACTACAAAGATGCCCTCTCCCACGCCCGCTCCGCCTACTACTCTCAAATTATCCACTCTGGCTCCGGAAACCCAAAAGCACTCTTCTCGACAATAAACAAACTCCTCCGCCCCCTGAACACCACCACCCAGTCATTCACAGTAGACAACTGCATCTCCTTCCTCTCTTTCTTCCAACGCAAAATTGACAACATCTACAACAGCTTGACCACCGCCGCACCCGCTCCCCCTCCAACCACCTGCCCCCTGCCCCCCCCCCTTGTCCTGCCATCCCCTGTCTCGGTTCTCCCCAATCTCCCCTACTGACCTCTCTGAACTCCTCATAGGAATGAAAACTGCCACCTGCACTCTTGACCCCATCCCCTCCATCTTTGTCAAGGCCTCCCTCCCTGCTCTCTATCCACTTATCATTGCAACAATAAACTCCTCCCTGTCTACAGGCATCGTCCCACCTTCCCTCAAAATTGCTGCTGTTACCCCCATTCTAAAAAAACCTGGACTAAACCTTGACACTCTAAACAACTTCAGACCCATCTCCAACCTACCCTTTCGGTCAAAAGTTTTGGAACGCGCTGTAGCCACTCAACTCAAACATCACCTCTCTGCCAATAACCTGTATGAAACATTCCAATCTGGATTCCGCTCCAACCACAGTACTGAAACTGCTCTCCTCAAAATCACCAACGACCTTCTCCTCTCCTCTGACGCTGGCAACCTCAACATTCTCGTCCTCCTCGACCTCAGCGCTGCCTTTGACACCATCGATCACACCATCCTCCTCACCCGACTTGAATCCACCTTTAACGTTACCGGCACTGCCCTCTCTTGGATTAAATCATACCTCTCTGACAGACGCCAGTTCATCTCCATCAATAACTGCAAATCCCCCACTGCTCCCCTCCCCCAAGGTGTCCCCCAAGGTTCAGTTCATGGCCCCCTCCTCTTCATCCTTTACCTGTCCCCCCTCGGTCACTTAATCCGCCGTCATGGTCTCCAATTCCACTGCTTCGCCGATGACATCCAGATTTTCATCTCCACCAAGTCCGTCTCCACCGACACCCACTCTATCCTGACAAACTGCATCACTGAAATAAAATCCTGGCTTCAAATCAACTTCCTCAAGCTTAACTGTGATAAATCTGAAATAATCATCATTGGCCCAAAAACGCTCACAAAATCCACCCATAACTTTGCCCTCAACATCGACGGTATCCCAGTATCCACCTCCCCTCACATCCGGAATCTTGGCGTCATCTTTGACCAAACCCTCTCCTTCGACAAATACACTAAACAGATCACAAAGTCAGCCTTCTTTCACCTGAAAAACATTGCCCGTCTCCGCTCATCCCTCTCCTCCACGGCTGCAGAAACCCTCATCCACGCCTTCATCACCTCCCGTCTGGACTACTGCAATAGCCTCCTCTATGGTTCACCCTCAAAAATCACCAATAAACTCCAATACATTCAGAACTCCGCTGCCCGTCTACTCACCCATTCCCGGATCGGTGACCACATCACCCCCGTCCTTTACAAGCTTCACTGGCTCCCCATCCCCCAGAGAATCCAGTACAAAATCCTCCTCTTGACATACAAAGCCCTCCATAACCTGGCCCCATCCTACCTGGCTGACCTCCTCTCCAGACACACTCCCACCCGCAACCTCCGCTCTGCTGGTACCAACCTCCTGACCCCCCCCCCCCCCCCACCATGCGGACCAAATTCAGATCCTGGGGGGAAAGGGCCTTCTCCATCGCTGCTCCCACCCTCTGGAACTCACTACCTCACACCATCAGAGACTCCTCCTCACTCACCACATTCAAAACATCACTAAAGACCCACCTGTTCAACACTGCATTCAACATTCAACCCACAGCATTTAACCCCTGACTATCTCTACTCCTTCTCCCTCCTTTTGCTTTAAATATTTCCCTATTGATTCTTGTCTTTTTGCAATTGTTGTTTTCATGTATTGTTATGCATTATGTTTTCCACTCTGTCAAAGCGCCTTTGGGCTTCTGAAAAGCGCTATACAAAATAAATGAATTATTATTATTATTATTATTATAATCATGATATCTTGCTCTCTCTTTTCTTATTGTATCGGCTATGTTATAAATTTCCTCCGAATTATCAGGTATATATGTACAACAATCTGTACCAATCACTGCACATGTACCTCCTTTTTCTGCTGACAGCATATCTAATGCCATATGATTTTGTAATGCCATAGTTATTGTTGCTGCCAGCCCATTAGTAAGTTTTTCCAATCCACTGGCTTTTTTATTTGCCAACTTCTCCAAAGCCAACACCATTTCTCTAAGTTCTCGTCCTGCCTTCCAGGTTCCATAAAATGGAAATATTACCATGCCAATCCATTCTCCGAATGTAATGGTCCTTTTCTGCCTAGAGTGCAGGACATGCATTGGTGACTTTGTCAACAAGCGCATGTGTGGAAGTACAAAACCTAGAAAGTATGATCCTGACCATCTCTGCGGGAGATATGGTTATCCCTTGTGTCCACATATTTTTAAAAATGTATTATTATACGTCCATGTGTCATCCATTCCCCAGGTACCCTCCCAATAAACCAATAAATAAACCACCTTTAGAGGCCATTTTTCCCCGCAAGCGGGGGTTGGCCTTTTTCGGGGACCGTGGTTGTTGTTGTTTTTTTTTGGTCCCCTTTTTGAAGCAATGTTTTACGGCCGGATGCTGCCGCCAACCCTTTTTGTCGCCTTTTTACGACAAACAGGGAATTACCAGTGAACTGGTACTCAATTAGCCGACCTCGGAAGGATGACAGGCTGAGTCAACCCCCCTGGCCTTAATTCAGCGATCGACTGGGATTACGAACCCAGGATCCTAGGATCCTAAGCTGGCACCCTAGCCGCTAGCCCAACACCAGGGATTTACCAAAGGGATTTACCTCCCAATACAATGTTAAAATCTCTCAGGCGTTTATTCCTAATGGGACAGGCCATCTCATCCAACCGAGTTCGTAACCATAATAGCAGCATGTGGAATGTCCCATAATTTTTTTTTTTTTTGTATACAGATTCGAGGCTCGTGAAAGAGCTAACATTTATCAAACAAACAAATCAAACAAACAAGCAAACAAAGTATATAAAAAGGGGAGTGGTCGACAAGATGGGGAGAGAATGGGAGGAAGCACACAAACACAACATTTGAGAGCAGGGACATCGGGAGATGTGTGGGAGGGAGAGGGCCTGGGGGGGAGGCAGGATAGGTATAAAACGCAAGGACACCAAGGACTTCCAGGAAAGAAGTCGGCACCTCAAAAAAGTGGATTTGGGGTGAAATTAGCAGGGGTAGAAAAGATCAAGGTTTTGGATTGGGGAAGATAAGAGATGGTGGTGAACAGCCGTTTTAAAGACCTGGAGGGAGGAGTGGGATTGAAGAGAGTGAGGGAGTTTGTTCCAGAGGCAGGAGTAAAGAGGAATGAAGGAGTGAAGGTGAGCAGACAGTCTTGATTTTGGCAGTTTAACCATAAGAGGGTTGCAGGCAGATCTTGTGCGACCTGTAGGAATATTTGGGGGACAGAGCCCAGAGAGAGCTGTGGGAGCACGTCCGGAGAGGAGTCGGTAGAAGACGGAAAGACCACCAACCTGCCTGCGGTGAGTAAGTTAAAGGCCCTCGGAGGTAGCGTCATCGCGGGAGATTCCAATGATTCTGAACGCTTTGGTTTCAACAGCATGAAGACGAGCCAGGTGTGAGGCAAGAGCACCAGCCCAGAGGGGAGAACAGTACTCCATTGAGCTGCAGATGAAAGCCTTGTATGTGGTGAGGAGCTCAGGTGTGCCAAGGACATAAATGTATCATTCTTAGTGGTTTGGGGTCGGGAGACACACATCAGCCCTTTCATTTGTTTGCCGTACGGGCCACCAACTGACGAAGTTTGCTTAAAAGACGTCTTTCAGCGAAGACTCCTCAAATTAAGATTTAAACGGCTTCAACTGAGTTCCAAGATGTATTCATTCATTGTGGGAGAAAACCAAATTCTGATACACTTCTAGGTCTACACACAGAAAGCACAGAAAGCACAATGCATCGTTCACTCAAAAGGCATTCTCTCCATTGCTTTGTGCAGCACCGTTATATAGGTGCGATTCCCTTTGATATCCTTTGCTTGAAATCTGGGGTCACTGAAAGAATTGCCAAGGATTGCACTTTGTGGCACCACCGGCATCTGGTCTCTATCATGGAGCCACTAAGAAGTTTACACAAGATTTTGATCCACGTAACAGGGGAAGATGGTCTTTGTTTGAGCCGGAAAGGTCAGCATTCTCTTGACCTGTTTCATCTGAGATAATTGCCGAATGCAATTCAACCCCAGGCTGAGTCAACACTCTGCCCCTGGGCCTTTCACAAAGGTGACAAAGGTCATTTCACAGATGGCCGATTGCCGTCTTTGTACCATATTTACTCCCTTTAGTATTCAATGCCAACACTGAATACTTTGAAAACAATTAGTTCTCAAATTCAAAGGATGGAGTCTATGCCGTGCAATTTAAGATACAGGTAATAACTCGCCTGCCCTTGCCTCTAGAAATCTTTATAATTCTACAATAGCCAACTTGGGTAATGATAAATGTCATGTGTCTGCGTCTAGCCAACTTGGGTAATGATAAATGTCATGTGTCTGCGTCTAGCCAACTTGGGTAAAGATAAATGTCATGTGTCTGTGTCTAGCCAACTTGGGTAATGATAAATGTCATGTGTCTGTGTCTTGCCAACTTGGGTAATGATAAATGTCATGTGTCTGTGTCGAGCCAACTTTGGTAATGATAAATGTCATGTGTCTGTGTCCTGTCAACTTGGGTTTTGACAAATGTCATGTGTCTGTGTCTGTGTCCAGCCAACTTGGGCAATGATAATTGTCATGTGTCTGTGTCTAGCTGTGGTATTGGGACGAACATAAATATTAATTAATTAATGCATGATGAACCGGAAAGGATGAGCAGTAACCGGTCGTGAAGTGTAAGAGCTGGGCTCGTAGTGGAGAAGGAGACGCCATTAAAAGGTTGAGCTGAAGAACCTGTGTGTGGGCTGTCATTGGCAAACAACATATTGGCGACGAAGAAGGGATGGTTTACCTTGCTCTCACACCACCTGCTGCATTTCTACAGATTCCAGGTGGGCCTTCGATACCTTTTACCTCATGTATGCGCATTGCATGTTCGAGAACATAATTCTGGGGGTAAATGACGACGCACTTTATGATGCGAGGAACCGCGAATTGCTTATACACCGCCTAGGCCCTTGGAGCTGAAACGCGTCGTTTTTTGTATTCTCTACCAATTTCTGAGGACACGTGCTCTGCTGCTCTTGCCGCATTAACAGCTTTTTTCATGCCAAAAGTGAAAGTTGTTTTCGAACTATATAAGTTTCGTCAGCGAGCACAAAGATCGGGTGAATCGATTGCTCAATTGGTTGCTGCTTTACAGGAGATTGTGGTTAATTGTGAGATTAGAGATTCTCTTTGATGAAATGATACGAGATCAGCTCGTGGAAAAAAAACACACAGCTCGTACACGGGAACGGTTGCTTTTGGAACCGGGGCTTCCACTGCAGAAAGCCCTTGTAATGGCGGGACAAATCGAATCAACCTTGACGGAAGCGAAAGCGATTACATGCGGCACATCAACGTCCATTCAGGATGGAAATACAACTGGAAATACAACTCGAACACAATACACAGGAACACATCAAATTAAATTGCAAACCCAACATTTTCACAGGTACACCAAGAGAGTACTTGTTGTCATTGTGAATCTGCAATGCACTTCGCCAATTACCCAAAATGTTCTGCAAAAGATGTAAATTGCAGGCAGTGTTGCAAAACTGGACATTTTTCTGAAGTATGTCGCAGTAAAGACCACAAATACCATGTGCGTGAAGTGACTACCAGGTGTGACTGTTTTAAGCATCAACACACATGCCGCTGAACAAATTAGAAGGAACCTATTTTGTGACTTTCGTCTTTGCACACCTGATGGACAGGCATGCTCAACTAAATTACTGGTGGACACAGGTTCAGTCGTTTAAATACTTCCAGAGTCCACCTGCCTGGATCATTTCAAGAGTGCACTTCTTACAGAACCAAAATTACACTTGGTGACTAAACTGAAAAAAATAATCACTGTGGTTGGTTGTCTTCACGTACAGGTGCAACACAACCATGTTTCTGTGCCTGCTGATTTCTTCCTTGTGCCTTCTGGAACACCTATACTTGGCATGGACCTTTTCACTGCTCTCTGACTGAATATTGTTAATGACTGTGTTACTCCTGCATCAGTGCTAAGTACCTTTGTTCATCAAATATCGGCTTGTCGGACATCTAATCCTAACTCCATTGGAACTCATGAGACTCTTGCTGAACTTCTCCATGGACGTAGACTGCACACCTAGTTGCACATTGAAGATGGTCAAATCAATACACCTGCTGCAAGACAGGAGGATGTGAGACACTGTGTTCAACAGAAACAAGAGAAGTCTAAACAATACACAGAGAGGCGTCGGTGATCAAAACCTTCCACCTTTCAATGTGGTTCTTTCGTTCGAGTTTGGAAACCTGGATTTCACAAGAAAGGATAAACCAAGTTTACACAACCCCTCAAGATCATTAAACAGAAAGGTCCTGCTACCTACAGACTCTCTGAAGAAAGAAGCATCTTGTATGCCTACATGTGCATCTCTATCTGCCCGAGTCTGAGTCTATTGGCCAGCTGGGTTGCAGCAGTTGATAGCATCACATCTGCAGGTGAAAGTGCACCTAAAATTATTTCTAAAGTAAGTGCATCGGGTTGTGCTGCACTTACATTTGCATCCACAGGTATAAGCTCAAGACAGACATCTGGGATAGGAGGTAGCCTTGTCCAGACAGCATTCAGGCAACTTGACTCCTTCCAAGCTGAGGTTTCGATGGGAGATGAGACATTTATGTGTTCCTGGTCTGTCTTCAGCCAGACATCTGCCTGATAGTTGGCACATGCAGTGTGAAGTTCCAGGGCATCTCTTGTTGGTGGTAATGTTGGAACCCATCTGTGGATCGGTCCCATCGGCCGATGGGTCTGACCCGTTTGCGGATCCGCAGATGGGTTCCAACAGTAACATCTCCAGACCCTTCGTGGCCTTACTAAAAAGTTGGAGCCTGGCATGGTGAAAAAGTTGCCTGCACTGCAGTGACAGATGAAGCATGTATGTGTTGTCATCCCAACTTATCAATGTGTATGTGTTGTTTCTTGTGCTTGATGGTGCACACAGGATTCATAGCTATTGCGTGTCAATTTGGGGTTTATCTGTCAGGTGTTCAGTGGTCCTGACAGTTCCTGCATTAAAGACACAATCGATGGTAAACGTACAAGATAGGCCACTGGTAAATATTGTTATGAATTTTGGAATAGAGTGATATATCGATCAGCGAGATCTGTGTAGGTATCATGCTCCAACTGTCGTGAAGAAGAAGAACCATCTCAATGTACATAAGTGGAGGATCTGTCTAGCCCGGATGTCGGATTAAATTTGTATAATTGTGGTCATACGAGGATGGCCTTGTGCTAACTAGAGTAGGGATTATGTTAATTCCGCAGTGTGTGAGACCTGGTGATTTATCCTTCGTCCCGTGTGGCAACGCACATAGACACCAGGAAAGGCCCAAAAGCACCACACACATACTAATTAAATTCCGCCCACAATAAAACTCACCGGAAGTGCAGGCAGGAAGCGCCCACACATTGCGCCAACACTGCTAACATCAAGCAAGCAGTGTGTGTGGCGCAGTGTGCGCCAACACTGCATGCATCATCAGTGTAACATAAAACATCAAGCAAGACTCAAAAGACTCCGATGACCCAAAACAAACTGAGGACCCAAAAGACCCTGACTATTGCAAAAACCCCAAGAACTCCAAAGAACCAAAATACCCTGAGAACCCCCTCATTAAAAAATATAAATATTTAAAATACAATACTGAATTCAGGGTTATAAAGAGGACGTCATGTATCACGCGTATCCGATGAAAGTGGGGTTGTTTCAAAGTGGGGTTGTTTCAAAGTGGGGTTATATCAAAGTGGGGTTGTATCAAAGTGGGGTTGCATCAAAGCAGGTTGTATCAAAGTTTGGGTTGTATCAAAGTGGGGTTTAATCAAAGCAGGGTTGTATCAAAGTTTGGGTTGAATCAAAGTGGGGTTGTATCAAAGCAGGGTTGTATCAAAGTTTGGGTTGTATCAAAGTGGGGTTGTATCAAAGTTTGGGTTGTATCAAAGTTTGGGTTGTATCAAAGTGGGGTTGAATCAAAGCAGGGTTGTATCAAAGTTTGGGTTGAATCAAAGTGGGGTTGTATCAAAGCAGGGTTGTATCAAAGTTTGGGTTGTATCAAAGCGGGGTTGTATCAAAGCAGGGTTGTATCAAAGCGGGGTTGTATCAAAGCAGGATTGTATCAAAGTGGGTTATTATCAAAGTGGGGTTGTATCAAAGCAGGGTTGTATCAAAGTAGGGTTCTCTCAAAGCGGGGTTGTATCAAAGTGAGAAGGCGGAGGAAACTATGAACTTTTCATGCATATTCCTTCGTTATATGAGGATGCATGTCACCTATTATTATTACACTGGGATAACTTTTGAAAAACGTGTCTTTATTTCAACCCGAACTTCTGAAATTTCTATTACTAGGGCATGCCCGTACGTGGGTGCAATGCCCGTACGTGGGTACGTGGGTACGTGGGTGCGAGTACGGTGACAACCCCCCCCCCCTCTATTTACATGAAATGGTTTGGTCCATGAAATGTTTTGGTCCATTCGCAACGCCAAAGCGAACGGCGAACGGCTTGCGAGTACAGTGACAACCCCCCCCCTCTATTTACATGAAATGGTTTGGTCCATTCGCAACGACCACAGAACCCCCCCCCCACCCCCCCCTCTATTTACATGAAATGGTTTGGTCCAAAGCGAACGGCTTGCGGAGTTTGGTAAAGAAATCGCCATAGCGTGCACAAACGCGCAGGAAAGCGAAAGAATCGCAAATTAGTTTTAATTAGTTTTAAAACATAGTTGAACGCCAACATAGTTTGCCAACGTGAAATAAATGAATACGCTCTCAAATGTGCCGTCCGAGGCAGAGTCTGTTCGCCACGTTCGGCACACGCGATAACTCGCTGCTCTCTGATTGGTTGAATCGTTTTTTGGACATGCCCGTACTATATCTATATCTAAATTTATATCCCCCCCCTCTATTTACATGAAATGGTTTGGTCCAAAGCGAACGGCTTGCGAGTACGGTGACAATCCCCCCCCCCCCCCTCTATTTACATGAAATGGTTTGGTCCAAAGCGAACGGCTTCCGGAGTTTGGTAAAGAAATCGCCATAGCGTGCACAAACGCGCAGGAAAGCGAAAGAATCGCAAATTAGTTTTAATTAGTTTTAAAACATAGTTTAACGCCAACATAGCGGCAACATAGTTTGCCAACGTGAAATAAATGAATACGCTCTCAAATGTGCCGTCCGAGGCAGAGTCTGTTCGGCACGTTCGGCACACGCGATAACTCGCTGCTCTCTGATTGGTTGAATCGTTTTTTGGACATAGCTCGGTAAGTACTTGTCCGATTAATAGGAAACCTTGAAAAGGCACATCCTCGGGTCCCCAGCAATATACCTGGCAAGTTTAAAGTATATCGGACCCGTGGTTGTCGAGAAACAGCGGTCACAGACAAACATACACACATACACACATACACACATACAGAGATTAATGGAATTATAGATAGATTGACCAACAACGTCTACAACATTCTTGAGCTAAGGAAGTGAAACAGCCAAAATCAGGCATATGTCAATGTTGTTTTAATTCAGAATTATCCTCACAGATCATCTGGTTGGTTTTTCAAAATCATGAAACGTGGTAAAGTAGAATGGCACTCGGGAGAGAGCATACCTCCGCCAGGCTGAACAGCTTACGTTTTGTATCCCACTTGACATTTTGAAACCCAAATGTAAAGACAGGCCTGATCTGCATCTGGACCTTAAAATATTATCAGCTTGTTTCTGTAACCTACCCAACTCATCCACCAAGTTTTTTCACAACACATAATTTTGAAATATCGTGGTACGTACCATTTTTGCCCCTCAATGGTGAACAATCACTTGGAAAATTCTAGTATCCGAATCTGGATCTTCACCAAAATCGAATTGATTTCTCCCTCCCACATCCCCAACGTCTGTCAAGTTTGGTCTGAATTAACCAGGTTTCAGCTGCTTACAGCAAAAGAGACAGACAATGAAACAGGGGTGAATACATACATAAATGCCATAGATCGTGGATAGCGGAGGTAAATATGAGTAGCATCCTCCATATCTCTGTCCTTTTAAACCAGTGTAACATCCGTCGTATTGAACTCCTGTGAACCCTAGATGTATCCCAGAATGTCTGGTAGTAAATGTAATGTTATTCGGTGTGGGTGACATTTTGATAAAGAAACATGTGCACATTTTGAAAATTACATTTTATGTTTTCATTGCAACCTTGTTATTAATTTTCACTTTTTCCTTTCAAGAATATCGTTCGCAGAAACGGCAATCACACCCACATTGAATGGCTTCTCGTGATGAATTACTTGTATTTTACGGAAAGCAAGAACAATCGTTGAGCGAATTTCCTGCATTCTGAAACCGAATATTAATGGATTAACAAGAGCCGGTGTGACTGCACTGATAAGAACCAAGATAAAATCAAACGTGGGAATTCGTAAAAATCGTTTCAACACAGTTATACCAATGAGTGACATGAACTGTGCTAAAGATGCAAACAATTGTGTAAAACATGTGTGCAATGCTTTTAGATTTGCCTCTGTGGATGATTTTCGACATTTACGAACAATACACCATGTAGAGTACATTGCGGTAAATCCGGTTAATCCAAACACAACAAAAATAAAAAATAGAGAATAAATGAGTGAAGGATTAACATTTCCACAAGCTGACATTGCAACGGACGCATAAGTACAAATAACGTCAGGAACTACAACGGAGTAGTTGCAGTACACCATCGTTGTTGATACGACAGCAAAGCTTCCACTCAACAACAATCCGATTGTTAAAACTACAATAGCAAGTTTCACAGCACCACCTTTGTTCACCATCAGAGCCACGTAACTGTACGGCCAGAAAATAGCCCAATGTCGGTCAATGTACATCAACCACGTGGTGAGAAACTGCTGAAACACTGTACAATGTATATTAAACATCTGAACCAAACATTCATCAAACAATATTATTTTTCGCCTTGCAATTATTCTACTGAAATGGGATGATATTACCACAACTCCTAATAAAGTGTCAGCGAGCGATGATAAAGCAATGTACATGAGCATGGGTGAATTGAATCTACGATAAAAACAAGCCGCGATGATTGCTGTGTTCAGAGGGATTGAAATACACAAAATAAACGTGAAAAACCATATGATTACTCGGCCGCCATACTCCAAAGAAATGTCCACCACATCCAGTTTGACCGTGAGAGGCAAAGATCCCACAACAGTTTCGTTCATGGCTCCTGGAAAAACACAACGAAAATTGTCATAACTCGTGTTGCATCAAGTTCACATCGATGATCACAATGAAACATTCACATTATTAAACATCCTTGCATTATCCCTGATTTTAAAATGATAACCATATATATTGAGGATATATTCTGTTTGGTGAAGAAACCCTGAGACACGAAATTGAATTTTCATATTGTTACGGTTTTCCGCCGCCCTTCCTACCCTTACAAAGGGGGGACTAAGCCCCTTGGTCTTTCTGGGCCGTCGTAACCGAGACTTGAAACGCCTCTTCTGGGCAAACGCAAGGTAGGGTTTTGGGACCAAGTTTCGCACGTACCTAAATACCTGTGCCGCCACGGAAGCGGGGAACCAACCCACGCACGAGCCACGTGTAAATTGATTACACTGACCGGATTGCGTACCACGTGGTCCATGCAGTTTTCGTTAATATTGGAACCCGATTAGAGTGGTTCTATTCGTACAATGCTTAGTCAATGATGGAAAACACAAGACAGTCGAATAAAAGGAATAACACAATTTAATTATTATTTACACTTATGTACAAGTCGGTAGAAAGCAGACACAGAGCAGAACTTAACCAGTCTTATAATAAACGAGACTCGGGCCCGATCACACTCACACAGGGGAATTGCAGGTAGAATGGTGTCCACGCGCTGCCTTGGTTGTCCAGGAACGGCGGCCCGGCGTGCTCTCCATGGTCCCAGCACGTCCCGCGAAGATGGCAAGCAGGTGGTGGAAAAGGTCCTCGTAGCGCGTCTCTCGAACAAAAGGCAGCAGATGAGGCAGGAAGGATATGTACGCATCTCGCAGCATGGCTGGGCGGTTCCACAGTACATTTAGTAACCAGCGTGCTATCACTCGCGTAACCCAATGCAATATAGGCTCGGCGTTAAGCTCAACCGAGCGTCCACTTTAATATGAGCACTTCGCAAGGTTCATGCGCATCTTTCTCCGATCTCGTAACTCTCATCAATACTCGAACGTCTCCACACTCAACTGCTGCTCCGAACTGCTGCTCCGCTGCGCCCGTCAATGCCAACTGCTCAAACTCCCTTACTCTACTGCTCTTTTTACTCTTTTTGGGGCTTTGCGCGACGGGTTATATTTGCCACGCCCTGAGCCTTCTCGAATGTTCCAACCACGCCCTGTGACGCATTGCCGCAGCCACTCCCCATGAGCCCTGATTGGCGGCTTGCGCTTACCCTCAGCTTCTTCGCCGTCCTCATTCAGTCCAGACTCGACCCGCCAGGCCCGCCTCGTGCTAATTCGCGCCAAAAAACCAAAGGCAGCACAAAGAGGCATAAGAGGCATAAGGCAATGGAAGCGGCATAAGGCAATGGAAGAATGAAAGGACCTACTCTCCTTATTCTACTCAACGCAAAACTAACACAGGAAAAGGACTATGCTCACAAATACGAAGAGATAACTGCACTATCGCGAGGCTACCTGTTGTTTGTGTGACTAAACTATGAGGGGAAAATTTAACCTTTATTGTACAAAACTCAAAACCGCAACACTACCCCTCTCCCTCGTCAGACTCATCCCCAAGTCGAACCTAACAAAATTGGAACGACCGGTTTTGAGAATGATCTGGAAAATTAACTTTTACTTTTACATGTGACATATAGATGTGGTTCCCCCTAACATTTACTCTAACCCATGGGTGCGACAGTTTTAAAACACTAATTATGTCCCCGCTATTGCGTTGAGTAGCTAATCTAACAGAGTCACGCCCACAATTAACCGAATCCGGAATTTGTCAAACTACACATATAGCCGGTGGGCAGCATTTTTATATACAAGCACAAAAAAACTTACTCTTATTTGCAGTTCTATGACCCAGGACCTGTCTTTTTTTTTGGAAAGAAGATTGGAGGGGAGAGAAATCACAGCAAAATACACAAAAACACTCATAAATTCAAATTTGCTGCTTGCTTCTTGCATCTTGCTTCTTGCATCTTCTGTGTGCATATATCAAACCGGCTAGCCCCCGGACAGGCATACAGGCCATTTCTGCTCTTCAGGGCTAATTAAACTTACAAATCTTCTCGTCCCTAGCACACCATAATAAAAATGCACAACAAAATGCTTCATTTTATTTCATTGCCAAGCAGGGCCAACTTTAGGTGGTCCGACTGCATGACATTGATGCCACTCAAAACAAGTGGTCCAAAGATGCAAGGTGAATTTGCAGCAAAGTGCTGCACAGCAGAGGTGCCAGGCCACAAGGCATGTGGTCCATAAGTGTAATAATAATGTACAGCAAAGTGTTTGTGGCAGCAAAGTGCTGCACAGGTGCAGCGAAGTTACACAAAAGGATATGGCAGCAAAGTGCTGTGCAGTTCGGCTGCACAGATGTAGCAAAGTGCAGAAGGGGTGCTGCACAGGTCGATGGTGCTGCACAGTTCCACATCCAAAATGGTCCTGGGGTGGGTGGAGAGACAAAGCACGACCAGCAAAGCAGAAAGGGCACAAAGGTACACAAAAACACTTGGTAATGCAGCATGAGGGGCGCGGCAGAGCGAGCAGAGCAGGCTCGCCCCTAACCGTCCGTACCCCCTATCGTCGGCTTACACTACCCGATAGTAAGGGAAACATATGAAAATCTGTTAACTAAATTGTTACCAAAAAATTTCTTCACCAATATGTTTGTAAAGGTGTGTAATAACATGTGTTAAAATGTTGAAGGTCAACTCCCGTGGGAAACCCAGAAAAAAAGCTGTTGAATTCGGGTACCGAAAAATTATTTTAGAGAATTTTTATTTTTTTTAATCGGCCCTTAAGTAACTTATGAGGGGTCAAATAAGGGTTTTTCATGATTCTGAGTTGATTGTTAACATTTATATTTCACCACAGACACTCCTTTGTGGAAAAATAATTTCTAAATATATCTCATTTTCTACTTTGCAGGACATGGAGTCTAGCAATATGGATGAAGACGTTACTCCACCTGTGCTCAATTGCTTCATCTGTGCACGCTCGGATACACCAGCTGAATGGCTCATACAGGCAACTCCAAAGGGATACTCAACTTTATTGAAACAAGCAGAAACTGTCGAAAATGTTACTGTTGTGGAACGTATGAAGGAGGCTCAAAAGGAAGGAAAACTGAGGTACCACCAGAAGTGTAAAAATGATCTGTACAACAACTTTGTTGCAACCACCAAGAAGTCAGCTCAAGCATCAAAGGCAGAGAAAGAGTCATCAAAGTTGAAGAGAAGACGCACTACTTGTGAGTTCAGTTCATCAACTGGCTGCAGTTCTAGAAGATCACAGTCAGTTGACCTCCTGTAAAAGGATGTATGCATTCTTTGCAACCAACCAGCCCAGCTCTACAAAAATAATCCAGCACAAGCTAGAAAGAAATACAGAGTGCCAGATAATTTGACTGCAGATACACTGAAGGCAAGCTTGCTGAAGACAGCACGGAGTCGCGGGGATGACTGGGGCACTGAAGTCACTGGACGCCTGGAAGGGATCAACGACTTGGTAGCAGAAGAAACACTGTACCATTTGCGATGCAAACTTATGTTTGCGAGAGGTGACAGTTTGTCCAAGACTGATGAGGAAGGAAAAAGGAAGAGAGGACAGAGGAGTATTGATGAGGAGCGAGAGGCAGTTTTTATTGAATTCTGCGAATGGTTAGACTCAGAATTAGAGCACCAGGTAATGAACATGGACCAAGTCCATGAAAAGCTGCAGGAGTTTGATCAGTCACCAGAGAAGAGCCTTTCTTATTCAAAGCATTGGCTAAAGATAAAACTTCTAGAGAAATACGAAGACACCTTGTATTTCACAACACAGGAAAGAAGGGCAGATGTACTCTGTCTCAAAGATGGCACCGACAATATTCTGCGAGCGCATCATGCTAATCTTGACCATGGAGATGAGAAGACTCAGATCATAAAGACGGCACTCAAGTTCATATCCAATGATATTGCCTTGATTGATTAAGGTCCAAAGTCATACCCCACCACACACAGTATGACTGACATCGATAGTCAGCTGACACTTGTTCCTGCAAGCCTTCAGATGTTCTTGAGACTGATTGTCAAGACAGACGAAAGAGTTGCCGTTTGGGGGCAGAATTTTATTAAGGCCTGTCGACCTCGATCTGGAGTATTGCCACACCAAATGGGGCTTGCCATACAACTTGATCATAGATTTGGGTCAAAATGGATGCTCAACAAGTTCCACCGGCTGGGATACACTGAGTCTTACACGGAGACACAAAACTACAAATACTGCTTCCTTAATAGTAGGAGTGGAGATGATGTTCCAGATACTTCTGGCACTCTTGACACCATTGTGGAGGAAACCGATGAACAGATCAATGATGAGGTCACGGTTGATGCTGCGCTTGAGGATCAATCAGTGATGACAGCCAAAGTGCCAGCCAGTGAAAGTGAATTGTCAAGAGCATGTCTGTCTTCTACAGAGCATGTCTCTGGACCCCAGTGACTATGGATGGACAATAGGTGTGCATGGGTATGAGCCAGTTCCAACACTGGACCCCACGGCTCCTGAGGAGCTATTGCAGTTCACGAGCTGTAATTGTCATGGAGATTGCAGCAACCGGCGATGCAGCTGCAAGAAGAATGGGGTCACGTGCATCTCGGCCTGTGGAGTCTGTAATGGCATTACATGCAGAAACTGCAGTCATGATGTTGTTGAGTCTGAAGAAGACATAGACAATGACTGTTGAAACTTCTGACATTGTGAATGAGAAATAACTCTTGAGTATTATATATGTATGTGAAATAAAAGCTACTTTGTGTGTAAATGTAAAAGTGAAAATATAAATGTTAACAATCAACTCAGAATCATGAAAAACCCTTATTTGACCCCTCATAAGTTACTTAAGGGCCGATTAAAAAAAATAAAAATTCTCGAAAATAATTTTTCGGTACCCGAATTCAACAGCTTTTTTTCTGGGTTTCCCACGGGAGTTGAACTTCAACATTTTAACACATGTTATTACACACCTTTACAAACATATTGGTGAAGAATTTTTTTGGTAACAATTTAGTTAACAGATTTGTGAAATATCTCATAAAATGCCCTTACTACGAGCCTTTCCTTATATTTACAAATTCGTCGCTACGTCCTGTCTCCCATATCCCCCTTTATTCCAAATTCGTCTCCCAATCCCTCCCAGGAAGGAAGGAATGGAACAAACACAATGTCTCATTACGTCATGATGCGTCTTCCACACAAACAGTTCACTTGGTCCTGGTGTGGAGCTTCATCCTCTTTGGTGATTGGCTGTGGATGGCGCGAAGGGAGTTCTCCTCTCTAACTACACTACTGACATTTACTTTTAAACTACCCGGGGTCATACCCTGCTAATCGGCCATCTTTAAACTATGTGGTTCTAAAAACCGGATTCCCATTGCCCACTCTGCGGTGCCCCTTGAAATTTGGGTCTCACTCCCTCAAATTTTCATTCTGTGCCCTTGCACAATTTCGGGGTTGGGTCATGTGGGTCCACTAGCAGGTCCAACTACCTGCGCACCTCCGCCACTGAAGTCGCCACCCGAGCTTACCTGCTCCTGCGACTACCTAAACTGGGGAAGGCCCCTTCTGGAACTTTACCCCCTGATGCCCACCTTGGCATTGGGCAACCCGGGTCCTTCCTTTGGATCCTCAGGCCCCACTCACAACTACCCTAACTGGCTCCCAGAGCCTACCTGTGGCCTCACCTGGCCGACAAACTACCAGTGGCCGAGTGCCCTAATAACCATATGCACCAATTAAACCACACGCCCAGCCATTCCATATACTCATGCACACTCCAAAGCACTACTTTGCCACTACCTGCACCACAGGTGTCAATATCCATACCTGCGCCCTCTACCTGACTTTACACTACTCATCCCGGGCATTCGTGAATGGGTCCATCTCCCCCCCCCCCATTCACTCCTTCGCACCATGCATTCCGCTCCTTTTATTCCACACCAAGCATTCCACACCACATATTCTCACACACCATTTATCTCGCAAACCTTTTATGTTCACACACCTTTTTCCATATACTTCAACACAACATCATTTATTCTCAACAACACAATTCCTCACCAAGCACACAGCATCATCTAACTAACTGCTTTTCCCCTAAAACTCGTGATTCCCCGTCATCCCATTAAACTAAGCACACCCTTCGTCATTAACAACCATCTAAACTACCTACGTCCCCACTATAGTTCACATGTCACGAATTAACTCTCATGTCTCTCCAGTCTTCTAGTGCCCTATCATTATCCGAGCCCTCCCTCGGCTAGCTTCGGTGCCCCATAGATGTAACCATCGCTGGTACCCCCATGTGCCTGTCACTGCCATCCCCCTAATCTAATGCTCATGGGCCCTGATCATGTGAGGAATGTTCAAACTACCATTCCCCCATGTCGGGTACACTCCTTTCATCAGTCCACTATACTTGAGCCTCTCCATGTGGGAATATGTCATCATCACGGCTCGGCTTCGAAAGGCCGAGTGATCCATTCGGTTGGTTTGTCTCCTGGAGGTTGGGTCCGTCCGGCATTTTTGATCCAGGGGAGGAGGCATGGATGGGCCGAGGTGCAGGGGCCCATCTGTATGTGGGGCCTCGTGGTCCCATGCACGATGGCCCAACCGCCCACAGTCGGAGCATCGCACCTGCCAAAGTGCGTGGCTCCGAAATCTCCGACCTCCCCTTGAACCTCGCCGATTGCCTTTACCGCCACGGCGCGGCACCAACCATACAGGGCGGGGGCCGGCACGAATCATGCACGTCGGTCCTTGTGACACAGCCGTGGCATCGATCCCTGCCAGTCCCTGCTGCACACAATTCACCGAGGGCTCACGTCGGCTATCCGTCGCGCTGAACGCTACCCCGGTCGGTGTCGATGCTTGAGCCGCGTTCTCACCACTCGCAATCCACTCCGCTCTCGCACACCGAGGCATCCTCATGCCTTCCATACACTCCGCTACCACACACTCTCCTTCCACATTCTCTGGTGTGCATTCTCCCTTGCACACCATACTCGCACCTGCACACCTAGGCGCACTCACGCCCCTCGCACACTTCAGTACGCACTCTTCTTCTATGCACTCTTCTGTTACACACTCTCCTGTTACCGCACACTCTGGCGCACACTTTTCTCTCTCACACCCACGCTCCGGTGCACACCTTTCTCTCACACGCGCACCAGTCGCCCTCGTACACCGCACAATGGACCTTCCACGACTGCCCGGGTTTCGTTTCTCTCCCAAGCATGCCAAAACCCCATTCACGCCAAACACATTCGCGCAATTATTTTCACTCACCTTGGGGACCTCCTTTTCCGGCTTCCTCGCCAGCACCTGCAAACTTTCCATTTTGTTAGCAAGCACGACATCACAATGCAAATACAAACTTTGTGCGCATCCCATTACTTCCCTCTGTGATTTATTTTCTAACTCTGCCGTCTCTTCGGCCCCAATTATTTCTGCAATTTCCATTATTTCTTCGATGACCGCCGGCGCGCATAAAAAATTTTCGTCCAATTCGGCGGCCGTCGGCTCCTTTACACCCCGTGTCGCGATTTCTATACCCGTCAGTCAACTTAGCTGCGCTCTGCTCTACCTCGCTCTCCACGCGCTCCTCACACCTCATCACCTCATCGTGTCCCAATGCGATTTCCTCGCTCAACCTGTGCCCTATGTCCTTCCCCACTTTTTTCATATCCTTCTTCGACGCCACCCTAAATTTTTCCATTTCCCGAGTGGTTTTGTCACCTTGGGCGTCCATTTTGTTTTCCAACCCATTTTTCACCTCTTTCAATTCCTGGGTGGCTCTGTCCCCCTGGGTATTCAATGTCTCCTTCAATTTGCCCTCCATTTTATCCATTTTATGCTCCGTTTTTATCATATACGCCCTCATTTATGCCATAAATAATTGGAAGTCCCCTGACGCCGCGGGATTGGCTTCCGCCGCCACGTGTGAGGCGCTGCCATTTTTTACCCCTGCTGCTGCCCCCTCATCAATTTCCTCCTCTTCTACAAACCCTTCCTGTGGGTCCTGGGTCATCAATTCTTCCTCTACCTCGTCTTCTACCCCCACCGGCATTCGACAGTCTTGGCTAGCCATGGTACGAATATAAAATTTTGAATTTAAAAACTAAATTTAGGTCGCTCATAATTTTCGAGTATGTGAAGAGCACTCCCCGTCCAATCACACTCCTGACACCAATTGTTACGATTTTCCGCCGCCCTTCCTACCCTTACCAAGGGCGGATTAAGCCCCTTGGTCTTTCTGGTCCGGCATAACCGAGACTTGAAACGCCTTTTCCGGGAAAACGCAAGGTAGGGTTTCGGGACCAAGTCTCGCATGTACCTAAATATCTGCGCCGCCATGGAAGCGGGGAACCAAGCCTCACACGAGCCACGTGTAAATTGAGTACACCGAGCGGCTTGCGTACCATGTGGTCCGTGCAGTCACGTTAAATATTGGACCCCGATTCAAGCGGTTCAATTCGTACCATGCTTAGTCAATGATGGAAAACACAAGACGGTCCAATAAAAGGATTAACACAATTTAATTATTATTTACACTTATGTACAAGTCGGTAGAAAGCAGACACAGAGCAGCACTTAACCAGTCTTATAATAACCCAGACTCGGGCCTGATATCACACTCACACAGGGGAATTGCAGGTAGAATGGTGTCCACGCGCTGCCTTGGTCGTCCAGGAACAGCGGCCCGGTGTGCTCTCCACGGTCCCAGCACGTCCCGCGAAGATGGCAAGCAGGTGGTGGAAAAGGTCCTCGTAGCACATCTCTCGAACAAAAGGCAGCAGATGAGGCAGGAAGGAAATGTACGCATCTCGCAGCGTGGCTGGGGGGTTCCACAGCGTGTTTAGTAACCAGCGCGCTATAACTCGCGTAACCCAATGCAATATAGGCTCCACCTTAAGCTCAACCGAGCGTCGACTTTAATATGAGCACATCGCACGGTTCATGCGCGTCTTTCTCCGATCTCGTAACTCTCATCAATACTCGAACCTCTCCGCACTCAACTCTTGCTCGGAACTGCACTTCAATGCCAACTGCTCGAACTCCCTTACTCTACTGCTCTTTTTACACTTTTTGGGATTTTGCGCGACGGGTTATATTTGCCACACACTGAGCCTTCTCAAACGTTCCAACCACGACCTGTGACGCATTGGTGGCCGCAGCCACTTTGGTGACGCAACATTGGTGACGCAGTGGCCGCAGCCACTCCCTGTGAGCCCTGATTGGCGGCTTGCGCTTACCCTCAGCTTCTTCGCCGTCCTCATTCGGTCCCGACTCGACCCGCCAGGCCCGCCTCGTGCTAATTCGCGCCAAAAAGCCAAAGGCAACACAAAGAGGCATAAGAGGCATAAGGCAATGGAAGAATGAAAAGGACCTACTCTCCTTATTCTACTCAATGCAAAACTAACACAGGAAAAGGACTATGCTCACAAATACTAAGAGATAACTGCACTATCGCGAGGCTACGTGTTGTTTGTGTGACTAAACTATGAGGGGGAAATTTAACCTTTATTGTACAAAACTCAAAACCGCAACACTATTAAATTAAATTAAATCGGTTTGGCCTGTTTTATGAACATGTATCTCATAACGCCAGACTCTCAAGTTAAAATCCTCGATATGTGTATTGATTTGTCCTTTGTTTACTGTTGTCTTTGTAATTCATGTTAAATCACATGCTGATGATTATGCAACCTGATGGCTCGGTCCTGCATTTCATCGACATAAAAGTAAAAAACAAAATTTTGATGACTTGAAAATTTGAAGGGATGGTTCAAGAACAAAACACAGTCACGATTATCAAATCACAACAAAATTCAACAAACTAATTCTCGACAACGACGAATGTGTAAGGTGATGTACAACACGAGGCATCCTTTCATATTTTTCATGTTGAACAAATGCTTGGTTTTCAACGTGACATGTGTCGTTTTTGATGTGTTCACAACGCTTATCATATCACTGGGGTGCTGTGGGGTCTGATTTGTACTCAAAAGCAAGGATATTGGGAGCTTTGAAAAGGAGAAATTTGATATTTACCAGAAAAAGAAGCAGATAAGAGAGGATGAGTTGGGCTGGATGTTGAACTGTGGATATCTTACTATCAAGCAGGTGTGACTGCACTGATCAGTGATGTGGGACTCGAGTCCAGTTTGGGGGACTCTTACTCTGACTCGGACTCGAATCTTCTGGACACGGACTTGGAATGCCAAGGACTCGGCCCAATTCTGACTCCAGTCCAGCGACATTTCATGTGTAGCAAATATTTTAGTGTACAGCAGAAATAAAATGTAAAAAGGTCATTTGGACCATCCTTTCCATATCTAACCTTATACTCGATACATCATCCGAGATCAGCAAAAGAGACATGAATATATCTTCTAAATACATTTTATAAACAACAAGGGATGCCATTTATAGTATCAGGAAGTAAAGTCCCACAGATGTCCGGTCAAAGAGATCATTCGATCATACACGACGAGCAGGGAGTTGTTTTGCGATGGATGACATGGTGAACATTTAAAGAGAAAAACAGTGACAGATGTATACATTAATTTATATTCAGCTAATTCCATTTCTCAATTTTATACATAATATTTTCTATATTCCACGTTCGATATGGAGTTCGTTTTTCAGGGCCAAGGTGTTCGAGTTAGGGTTACAATTGGGTCAGGGTTAGGAATTTAAGTGCATACCGGACAAACATTAATTTATAAATCAGGGATTATGGGTAGGGTTAGACTTGGGGGTAGTTAGGGTTGGCGGTTATAAAATATATATTTAAAGTTTTGAAATTAAATAGCAATTGTAATTCAATGACATTGATGGAAACTTTTATTTTTCTCAGGGTTAGGGTTATGCTTCCGTAATTCCTTGTGCGATTTTAAAATAAATTATATCACAGTGTGAAGGGGATTGATATGAGTGCAGAAGGGGGTTGGATGTTCCTGTACCTCGAAAATAAACGAATTCGAGCATAAAGAAGGAGCAAAATTCACAATTTTAAACATTTTTTTTCTGATAATCTACCAAATCTTCTAAATATGGTCAGAATACATGTTTACGACATAAATAACCCGAACATGTTTGTTTTTATCTTAATTTGATTTCACATCATAAATGGGTGGGTACAGGGTTAGGGTTAGGGTTAGGGTTAGGGTTAGGGTTAGGGTTAGGTAATTGAGATGCGATCTAACATTTAAAAATGACATCACAGTGTGAAAGGGATTTGTACGAGTACAGAAAATGTTCGGATGTTCCTGTTTAACAAAAATAAACGAATTGGAGCATAATTATGGAGCAAAATTGACGATTATAATCATGATTTGTGGATTAAATAAGCTACCTGTGTGTGTTACGGGAGCGAGCGAGAGCAGTGAGAGCAGGTATCCGTGGCTGTTGGCCAAGGAATGACCAGATTAGAAAGAGCACAAATGCACAAAATAACTCACAAACGGTAACGGCGGTGAGAATAGATGGTTTAGTAAGCCACCATCTGTGGCTGTGGCCCGAGCTCACTTATTATTTAAATGAGCCTCACTCTGGAACACGGTTTCCAGACAAAACTCCAGCATTGGTATTCATGGCAATGTGGAGATGAGCACTGCAATAACATCGACGTGTTCGTGCCGTGATCACCTGCCGTGCGGCTGACTGATCGCATGCCCAGCCGGTGCACACTGCATTAAATCTGTGCCAGAAGGTGTGGAACAAATAACAGTGCAGCATGGGCAGGTGCGTCCAGTGAAACCTGATGTAGTGTCTGACACAAAGAGCCTCACAAACCGTGCTTTCATTTGTACCTGAACCAAGCTTTTCAGTTTGAATAAACCGTTCCTGGCACTCTGATATGAATACCACCTGTTTGAAACAAACAGGTGATCAAGCAATACCAAGAACCAAGCTGGAGGTTACGAGAATTCAAGTTGATGAAATACACAAATCTAGCTGAAATGCATCAATGTCACACAGTCGCAGCATTCTAAAATATGTACAAACGTCGTAAGAACGTATCTGTGTATGTATGTGTGTGTACGATAGATTCGATTGAGTGGTCAGTGAAAACACACTTGCAATGACAAGTACAGGTAAGTTATTGCACACACACAAACGTTGCAATGACACGGACTCAGGTTGTGCACAATTCCAGAATCACGGACTCAGCTTGTGCACAATTCCAGAATTCTGACGATATCAACTTCGTGCACCTTAGGATGCACACGTCACGTTTATCCATTTTACAATACTATATAATATTCCATCACGTGCACCCAATCTATCAAACTACGATGAGATCCATTCTACTTTACATACATAATCACTTACTTGTTCAGTATCCAGCAACCTCAGGTCGTCAGTGGTATGTTGTATTTGCTTCTCCGTTATATATATACTCTCAGCACAATTCTAAAGAGAGTCCTTTGGCCTGGGGGAGTCTTTGAGAGATTGGCCAAATTAGGACTTTCTGCCTGGATGGTTGATTGTTAAATGAAGTGGAAACATAAACACAACTTTTTTCATGCCCTCATCTAAACCAGTGGTATGTGATGCTTGGAACACAGGTTCAAATCCCTGCAATTGCTTTGAATACTTTCTCTCTTTCTCTCTTTCTCTCTCTCGCCGCCCCCTGCAGGCCGTTTGTGTCGGGCGTGGCGTCATGGCGGCTGTGTGCGCTGAGCTGTGAGTACTGTGCTGTGTTGGCGTCTTTCCCATCCTCCATTTCACTCCATTTGTGTCCTTGTACGTGTTTGTGAAGTTTTCCCTGTGTTTCCTTTCTTTGTTGAGACAGGAGAGAGAAAGAGAACGCGCACAGTAGGTGATTAGCAGGCCTGTTCAGGACCTCCTGGTTTGGGCCTGCTCTTCCATTTTCCGTGTTTATACGTTTAGCCTTTTCTTGGCTAAATACTTCATCCATATTATTACTTTTCCTTTTCCTCCACTTGCTAGTTTTGCTTGTGGCAGGTTTGTTTTTGATTTTTCAGGTTTTTTGAGGTTTGGTTTGTTTACTTCATTTGTTAATTTTACACAATGGCAAACGTACGTTTGCACAATAGTGTGTACGAGGCACTTACTCCAAAGAACGGGGTCATAGTTTGTCTGCTGGACGGAGTTGGTGTTGACGACGTTGTTATGGGTTTCGGAGAACAAATTGGGCTCGAAAACATTCTCGCAGCGTCGAAAATGAATCAGCGTGTCGTGCTCTTCCTGTCCGAAGAGCGATACGTTGCTCAGACAGTCGAAACCGGCTTGTCTGTCGCACCGGATCTTTTTCTTACTGTGTGTCCTTTGGACACACCTGCCGTTAACATTATTATTTCGAATTTACCACCTTTCTTTTAAGCGAGGAGATTACCTGTGCTTTAAACCGTTTTGGGACGGTCGTGTCACGGATCTCAATGATCCCCTTACGTTTGCGTTCTGGCGCTTCGGTTAGACACATCATGTCTTTCCGGCGTCACTGTTATATTGTTTTAAAGAACTAGGGCATGCCCGTACTATATCTATATCTAAAATTATATCCCCCCCCTCTATTTACATGAAATGGTTTGGTCCAAAGCGAACGGCTTGCGAGTACGGTGACAATCCCCCCCCTCTATTTACATGAAATGGTTTGGTCCAAAGCGAACGGCTTGCGGAGTTTGGTAAAGAAATCGCCATAGCGTGCACAAACGCGCAGGAAAGCGAAAGAATCGCAAATTAGTTTTAATTAGTTTTAAAACATAGTTTAACGCCAACATAGTTTGCCAACGTGAAATAAATGAATACGCTCTCAAATGTGCCGTCCGAGGCAGATTCTGTTCGCCACGTTCGGCACACGTGATAGCTCACTGCTCTCTGATTGGTTGAATCGTTTTTTGGACATAGCTCGGTAACTACTTGTCCGATTAATATTAAACCTTGAAAAGGCACATCCTCGGGTCCCCAGCAATATACCTGGCAAGTTTAAAGTATATCGGACCCGTGGTTGTCGAGAAACAGCGGTCACAGACAAACAAACATACATACACACAGAGATTAGTGGAATTATAGATAGACTAGGGCATGCCCGTACTATATATATATCTAAAATTATATCCCCCCCCCCCCCTCTATTTACATGAAATGGTTTGGTCCATTCGCAAAGCCAAAGCGAACGGCGAACGGCTAAATTGCCATAGCCGTACCCGTACGCTCTCACATCACGCATCTCACATCACGCATCATGTTTTTAATTGAATTACTATCCGTAATGGCGCACGCTCTCACAGGAGCTCCGGAAGGTCGCATATCGCAGTTCCGATGAATCGCAAATTAGTTTTAATTAGTTTTAAAACATAGTTTAACGCCAACATAGCGCCAACATAGTTTGCCAACGTGAAATAAATGAATACGCTCTCAAATGTGCCGTCCGAGGCAGAGTCTGTTCGCCACGTTCGGCACACGTGATAGCTCGCTGCTCTCTGATTGGTTGAATCGTTTTTTGGACATAGCTCGGTAACTACTTGTCCGATTAATATTTAGTTTTAAAACATAGTTTAACGCCAACATAGCGCCAACATAGTTTGCCAACGTGAAATAAATGAATACGCTCTCAAATGTGCCGTCCGAGGCAGAGTCTGTTCGCCACGTTCGGCACACGTGATAGCTCGCTGCTCTCTGATTGGTTGAATCGTTTTTTGGACATAGCTCGGTAACTACTTGTCCGATTAATTTCAAACCTTGAAAACGCACATCCTCGGGTCCCCAGCAATATACCTGGCAAGTTTCAAGTATATCGGACCGGTAGTTGTCGGGAAACAGCGGTCACAGACAAACACACACACACACAGACACACACACACACACACACACACACACACACACACACACACACACACACACACACACACAGAGATTACTGGAATTATAGATTATAGATAGATAATGCACAATCGCTTAGTGCTGCTGTGACTTTGAAGCACAAACATCGCAGCTTCCAAATTTACATCGCTACTGAGGGAATGACGTGCTTTATTTGTGGCGAGCACGGACATTTAAAGAACGCTTGTCCGAAACCAAACATTCCCGGTGATGAATCTCAACGTGTGGAATCTAACCGGGAATCTCAACACCTGGAGCCCAAACCAAGCACCAGTGGTACATCTAGAGCCGCGGAGCCCAAACCAGGCACCAGTTGTACATCTAGAGCCGCGGAGCCCAAATCAAGCACCAGTGGTACATTTAGAGTCGCGGAGCCCAAGCCAGGCACGAGTGGCACATCTAGAGCGGAGGAGTGTACAGACACCTCCCATAATCAGCCCCGCGGTGCGAGTGCGGAACTAAAGGGACCTCAAGTGGATGACGAGGGTTTCATCACCGTTCAATCTCGGAGAAACAAGCGCCCAAACGTCAATTGTCACGATGTAACGGTGAGCATTCCGAAAAAACTGGTGGCGTCGGGCAAATTAAATGGCTCCCATTTGGATGCAGCTGCCCCGTTTGCTGCTGTAGAAACGGAAAACAGATTTGCCGTGTTAGCTACGGAGGATAATAACGCTCCTGATAACGAGCAAGACAAACACGAGCATGAACAAGAAGGTGGTGTCGTGCCCCAAGACGTACAAGGAGGTGGTGTTGTGCCCCAAGAGGTACAAGGAGGTAGTGTCATGCCCCAAGAGGTACAAGGAGGTAGTGTTGTGCCCCAAGAGGTACAAGGAGGTAGCGTCGTGTTCCAAGAGGTAGCTGTGACTACCCCCTGTGGTTGCTGATACTACAACCATGGACGTCAGTAATGAACCTGTTTTGGTCCCTCTCCCTGCTAAAGGTGAAGTGTCTGAGATGTCTGCGCCACAGACAACCCCGGACATGATGGAAGCAGAGAGTGTATGTTCTGCTTCAGAAATAGTTTTTCCCCTCCCGGCAGAAATGGAAATACCTGCTCAACCGGGGGAGCACGGTATTAATGTAGATCCCCAATCAAACTACGATTCTGATGGCGCGTCGTCGCTTGCCTCTGGTGGTAGCACCGAGGTCTGGAATGATCCAGGCTTATCCCAGAAACCGGAGAGTGGTCCGACTGTGCCCCCCCAGGAGATCCTAAAGTTTTAACATCACGCCTTCCGTAAGAGAAATGTTAAAATTCAGGATTCCTTCCCTGATCTGCACAGTTTTATCATCTCCGCAAAGCGACTGCTCCTTCAGTCTGAGCAGTTTGGTTTGACTGAACCACAAATGTTTCGTCTCAGGAAATGGGTTCTGAAAGCAAGGAAACACCTGCAGGCATATCATGACCCAATTGACTGATACCTTTCCCCAAATTCCACACTATGGCTTTTTCTATAGCCACTTTAAACATAAACGGAGGACGCTCGTATTTACGAAAAGCTGAAGTTAAGGAGCTTGTTTTGAAGAACCACATTGATATCTTACTCTTACAAGAAACCAGATGTAGTTCCTCCTGTATGAGTGAATGGGAAAGAATAATGAAAGGAAGGTGGTTCTTCAGTAGCTTAGAGTGTCCTAGGGCTGGGGTAGCCATTTATTTACATCCTTCTCTCTGTAATCTCATTGTTGATTTTAATGAAATAATTAAAGGGTACTTAATCTCTCTCACTTTCACCCTTAATGGTTTTTAACACACGATAGTGAACGTCTATGCACCCAGTGACAGCACGGATAGATTTGCTTTTTTCACACAGTTAGAAACTTCTCTTGCAAATTTTGATTTTAATGGATTTGTTTGTTTAGGAGGGGATTTTAACTGTACGATGGACTCTACCATTGATCGCAATGGGAATGAGCCTCATCCAGCAAGTATTGTGCCTCTGACTAGGACTTTGACAACCTTCTCCCTTGTTGACATCTGGAGAACTCGAAATCCATCCACACGTCAGTATACATGGTGTCAGTGTTTAAATGGCCGTCTGTCCCTCACAAGGTTAGACCGGTTTTATAGTAACTAGGGCATGCCCGTACGTGGGTGCAATGCCCGTACGTGGGTACGTGGGTGCGAGTACGGTGACAATCCCCCCCCCCCCTCTATTTACATGAAATGGTTTGGGTCATGAAATGGTTTGGTCCATTCGCAACGCCAAAGCGAACGGCGAACGCTTTACATGAAATGGTTTGGTTCATGAAATGTTTTGGTCCATTCGCAACGCCAAAGCGAACGGCGAACGGCTTGCGAGTACAGTGACAATCCCCCCCCCCCCCCCCCTCTATTTACATGAAATGGTTTTAATTAGTTTTAAAACATAGTTTAACGCCAACATAGCGGCAACATAGTTTGCCAACGTGAAATAAATGAATACGCTCTCAAATGTGCCGTCTGTTGTCTGCCAAGCGAGCAGTCCGTTCTTCATCCGTTTCAGCTGCACGACGACTTGTCACGCGCGTAACGTCGCGTGTCAGGCGAGCAGCTCGTTCTTCGTGAGATTCCATTGGCATTGCGCGTGCACGCCGTGCTGCTTCGTTCCTTCGTTCTCGTAAACGACGACTCGATTGGGGCATTGTATAATAGATAATAGAATAGATAATAGAATAGAATAGATAGATAGAATAGATAGATAGATCTAACAATAAGACAGTGGGAAGATACAATCGAGACAGTAAGTCGGCACTTTCGTAAGGCCGGAAGTGAAGTCCTCACTGTCCGGAAGTTCGCATGTCGCAGTTATGATTATTCGCCATTTAGTGTTAATGCCCAATTATTCAATTTGCGCCAACGTATTTTGGCTGTTTGCAATTTAAGCGCAAGGAATCAATCAATTCAATGATAAAAATGAAAAGGAAAAACACGCAACAACAACGCAACAACGTGTTCCGTGATTGGCTGCCGGAAGTGAGGTCTTTGGCTGATGGGTGATTGGCTGCCGGAGGAAGGTCGCAAATGGCAGTTACGATAATAATAATAATAATAATGCATTTATTTTATATAGCGCTTTTCAGGAAGCCCAAAGACGCTTTGACAGAGTGCAAAACATAACGCATAGCAAAACATAAAGACAATTGCAAAAAAAGAAGAATCAATAGGGAAATATTCAAAGCACAAAGGAGGGAGAAGGAGAGGAGATAGTCAGGGGTTAGATGCTGTGGGTTAAATGTTGAATGCAGTGTTGAACAGGTGGGTCTTGAGTGATGTTTTGAATGTGGTGAGTGAGGAGGAGTCTCTGATGGTGTGAGGTAGCGAGTTCCAGAGGGTGGGAGCAGCGATGGAGAAGGCCCTGTCCCCCCAGGATCTAAATTTGGTCCGGATGGGGGGGGTCAGGAGGTTGGTACCAGCAGAGCGGTTTCATTTCACGATGAATCGCAAATTAGTTTTAATTAGTTTTAAAACATAGTTTAACGGCAACATAGTTTTCCAACGTGAAATAAATGAATACGCTCTCAAATGTGCCGTCCGAGGCAGAGTCTGTTCGCCAGGTTCGGCACACGTGATAGCTCGCTGCTCTCTGATTGGTTGAATCGTTTTTTGGACATAGCTCGGTAACTACTTGTCCGATTAATATGAAACCTTGAAAAGGCACATCCTCGGGTCCCCAGCAATATACCTGGCAAGTTTAAAGTATATCGGACCCGTGGTTGTCGAGAAACAGCGGTCACAGACATACAAACATACAAACATACAAACATACAAACATACAAACATACAAACATACACACAGAGATTACCGGAATTATAGATAGATAGTGATTTTTTAAATATTGTGACCCATACTGCTATTGTCCCGAGTGGTTTCTCAAATCACCACATGGTTGTGTTTCGCACTTTCTCCCCGATTTGTAATCGTGGTGCTGTTTATTGGACATTCAATGTTAGTCTTCTGTAAGACAAATGTTTTATTGATGCTTTTAAAATCTTCTGGGAGACCTTACTCCTGTGGAAAGCTTCCTTCCCTCTCCTCGGACAGTGGTGGGACAATGCAAAAGTCCAGATAAAAATGTTTTGCCAGCAGTACGGGTCCTTTCATACCAAGAATGATGTTGCTCTTCAATCCCTGCTTACCAAGGAGATTCTAACTTTACAATCCAACCTCTCAGCTTCTAATGCTGAACGGACTAACCTTTTGTTGGCTAAGAAAAAGGCCGTTCTTGCTGAATTGTGCGTAAAGTGAGCTAGAGGAGCTTTGATCCGGCTCCGAATGGAAAATTTGTGTTTTCTAGATACCTCTTCCAAGTTCTTCTTTGGATTGGAAACCTGAACCAAACAAAGCCAGCAACTAACCTCGCTTCGGACAAAAGAAGGGAGAGTGACATACGATCAAAAATGTATCAGAGGTTCCGCCAAGGAATATTTCTCTGACTTGTACCCTGCCAAGAACATTGATCACGGAATGATTCACTCTCTGGTTGCCTCTTTGCCCACCTTGTCCGAAACGGCACGCCAACAGTTGGATGTGGAAGTTACTTTGGAAGAACTTTTTTCCGCATTGCAAACTTTACCCACTGGCAAGGCGTCAGGCTTAGGTGGGATCCCAATGGAACTCTACCGGGCCTTTTGGATTCTTTTGGGTCCTGAACTACTTGGTCTTTTAAACGACAGCTTGCGATCTGGCTCGCTACCCCTCAGTTGTCGCAGGGCTGTACTTGCCCTCATTCCCAAGAAAGGAGACCTTCAGAACTTGAAAAACTGGTGTCCAATCTCGTTACTTTGTACTGACTATAAAATATTTTCCAAAGCTCTTGCAAACCGCCTCAAGCTGGTGATTGGGAAGATTGTACACCCCGACCAATCCTACTGCATTCCCAAAAGGACTATGCATGATAGTATTTTTATCGTTCGTGACATTATCGATATTTGTACCTTTGAACAAAGGAATGTTGGTTTGGTTTTCCTCGACCAGAAAAAAGCTTTTGAAGCAATTGATCATTTTTATCTCTTTTCTGTTTTAAGTGGCTTTGGTATCGGGGAAATTTTTTTATCTCTTACACTAAATTATTGTATAATAATACTTTTAGATTGTTAAAAGTAAATAATATTTTATGCCAGCCATTCTCTGTTTGTAGAGGAATTCGCCAAGGGTGCCCCTTGTCTGGTCTTTTGTAATCCCTTTCAGTTGAGCCTTTGCTTATTCGATTGCGTGCGTGCCTTTTTGGTTTCGCCCCCCTTCCAGCAGTAAACCCGGTCAAGACAATTGCCTATGCAGATGACCTGTGTGTAATTGTTCGCTCTGATGAAGATGTTTCTTCCTTGGTTCATTGTGTCCAGGAGTTTAGCTCAGCAAGCTCTGCACAAATCAACTGGCTCAAGAGCAATGCTCTCTACTTGGGTCCGCAAAGTGACGCCCCTCCTCCAACCTTGCCCGGCCAGCTTGTGTGGGCACGAGACGGGATACACTATCTCGGGGTCTCTCTTGGCACTCCGGACTTCGTCTCGAAGAACTGGGAAACACTCATAACTAAAACTGAGCAGCGGCCTCTAAAATGGAAAGGTTTACTGAATCAGCTCTCTTATCGGGGTCGCACCCTGATAATAAACAATCTTGCGGCATCAATGCTGTGGCATAAGCTTAAGGCACTACAAGCCCCATCTTTTATTCTTTAAAAACTCTCAAGTGTTTTTATTGACTTTTGGGGGGGGGGGACACTGGCTCCGGTCAGGCATGCTAAGCCTGCCCGTTGCTGAAGGTGGACAGGGGTTGGTCGATGTCAACAGTAAGGTGATGGCTTTTCGCCTCCTCTCACTACGCCGGCTTTTGTACACGGATGTCCCGTGGAAAGCTTTTGCTCACTGCCTACTTAGGCAAGCCGGGAAACTTGGTTTTGACCAGCAACTCTTTCTCATCAACATCAAGAACATTGACTTAACTTTGGTCCCCCTATTCTACAGGAGCATGCTGGAAGTATGGCAGGCGATTCAGTTTCAGCGTGATACATGTGATTATTCCCTCCCAATGTTTTTAAATGAGCCAGTCTTTTTAAATCCAGTTTTTACAGGGGTCTGTAGTGACCGATCTTTTATGCAAAAATTCATTGATATTGATTGCACTGAGGTCAAAAACTTTCGAGACCATTTTCTCCATAAATGGAAGTCAGCAGCTGACGTTGCTGTGGCTACTGGTGTTCGTTCTATCAGAGTCATTGGGAGGATCTTCTCTCTGATTTTATGCCTTTTTAAACAAACCGGGCTAAAATGGGACCCACTGGTGGAAGCTAACCCTCCTTTGTCCCAAGGCCCCTTTCCAAAACTTTTAATTTCTTTCCAAGGTCTTATTCCTTTTAATACAATGGAGAAATCCTCTGTTTATTCCATGTGTGTTGGAATTCTTGTTCCCTGTAAACCGACAGAACCACAAACACACTGGAGACCTCTGCTTCAAATTGGCGCTGCCGCAACAATCAAATGGCTCACCATGTATAGGGCACCCATTGTCAAACGCACTGGGGACCTGCAATGGCGACTGGCACATTATATTTTATCTTCAAACGTTTTATGTCACCGCATATGCCCTGACAACTTGGAAATGTGTCCGTTCTGTGATGTCCCTGAAACTGTTTTTCATGCTTTTATTGAATGTACGAGGTTGGCCCCTCTTTTTTCAGTTTTATCACGTGTGATTGAAGGGCTAGGCTTGGTTTTCACACATTGTGTTTTTATATTTGGTTTTAATATTTCTTACCGGTGTAAAGAAGAATGTATTTTAGCCAACTATCTGTTTGCGGAGGCAAAACTTGCTATTTATTTATCAAGAAAGCACAAAATGCAAACCATTCGTGCACTACTTTTATCTGATGATGATGTTTTTATGATTTTCAAAGGTCTAGTTACGTCTCGTTTACATCTGGAGCTTGAATTCATTGAATGTACGCTCTTCTCACAGCGATGGTGCGTGAAGGAATCCCTTTGCAGCTTGGTTGATGGTGACCTCCAAGTTAATTTGTAAATTCTAGTCCTTGCCCTCATGTAACCCCCATCCTTATTTATATGAAATGTGTCGTATGACTTTCCATCATGTACACTGACTTCCCAGTTATAAAGAGGAACGAAATGTCTCTCTCTCTCTCTGTCTCTCTGTCTCTCTGTCTCTCTGTCTCTCTGTCTCTCTGTCTCTCTGTCTCCTGTTGCGATTTGGGTGTGGCGTCATGGCGGCTGTGAGCACCTGCTCTGTGTTGTGGTGAGTCCTCTCCTTTTCCATCCTGTGTGCTTTGGCGTTTTGCTTTCATCTTTTCTGCACCTTTGGCTGAGAGAGAGAGAGAGCGCACAGTCCGGTGTTGAGAGGGTCTGAAGCCGGTGGACTGGTATGGCCGCCGGGGGGAGGTCTTTTCGTCACTTTGTGGCTGTGTTTAATGGCTTTAGGCTATAGCTGATCTGTTTGTTTGTATTCGACAAACATTGGGTTTTCTCGGTTCTCGGTTACAAACGTGTCTTTGGTCGAGTTAGAAAATGAGGAATTTATTAGAAATTAGAAATGTTATTTCACACCATTTATCACACCATTTATTAGAAATGAGGATTTACGTGAACAATTAAGCAAGTTTGGTAAGGTCGTATCGAGGATTTTGATGGTGCCGATGCGAAATGTTTGCGATCGATTCAAACATGGCATGTCCTTTCAGAGAGTGGTGTACATGATACTGCCTGCAAATGTAAAAACACTCAATGTCGTGTTGAGTGTGAAAATCAACAGCTTTGAATACAAAATGTATGCCTCCTTGGAGGCTATGACGTGTTTTGGGTGTGGGGCTTACGGGCATGTGAAGAGTGCCTGCCCCAATGCGGTTACACCGCAGGAAAGCGGGGTATTGGTGAGGAGCGACTCCTCTTCACCGCACACCGACGGGGAGGAGGTGGATCGAGTGGGTAACCCACTCGTAACCAGCTTCATGATAGCCTTGAACAAGGTGAATTGCCATTAAGTTGCCGGAGGTCAGTTTTGTGTCTCCTTCCAAAAAAAGTGAACTTGCAAGATGTCACAAATTGGCGGCCTGTGTCACTCCTAAATACGGACTATAAAATATTGTCGAAGGCGCTCGCGATACGTCTAAAGGAAGTCACCCCCCTTTTGATTGATATTGATCAGTCTTATTGTGTTCCCGAACGTTCTATTTACGATAACATTTTTTTGGTGAGAGGCTTGATCAGTCTCGGTCGTACTACATCTCATGGTTTTGGTTTGGTTCTTTTAGATCAAGAAAAAGATTTTGACAGTGTTGACCATTATTTTTTGTTTGCTGTACTAAGGAGAGCTGGTTTTGGACAAAATTTTGTTTCCTATGTTAAGTTGTTGTATGAAAATGCATCCTGTCTGTTGAAGGTAAACACCAGCTTATGTCGCCCTTTTCCCTTTCAGCGAGGCATCCATCACGGGTGCCCGCTTTCAGGTATGCTCTGCAGTCTCTTGGTCGAACCTTTACTAGCTTTGCTCCGCAACTCAGTGGAAGGAGTCTCCTTCACAAAAACTACAAAATGGTCACTTCAGCTTATGCGGTGTTGCTGTTTCCAGCCAAAATGATGGGGGTGAGGTCTCTCGATGTCTGTCCCAGTTTGAGCTCACTTCCACGGCAAAAGTAAATTGGAACAAAAGTGTTGCCTTATGGGTGGGCCCCAGTCCACCTTCCTGAGATCTGCCTGTGTTACCAGGAGGAATGCAGTGGAATAAAGAGGGGTTTAAATATTTTGGGTTATTTTAGGAGTCCAAGCATATGAACAAAAAAATTGGGAGGGTTTTTTGGAAGGAATTAAGCAGAAACTGGCTAGATGGAAACAGGTTCCATTTATTTGGCATAAAGTTATCCCCCTCCAACCTCCTAGATACTTGGTCACAGGCATTCAGAGGGTTCTAACTCAGTTTTTCTGGGGAGGCCAGCATTGGCTTGGACCAGACGTGATGTGCAGACCCCGAAATGCAGGTGGCCAAAGCTTGATACATGTCCTGAATCGGATAATGGTTTTCCGCATGTTGACGAAAAAGCATTTATTGTATGGTGAGTGCGTCCCGTGGTGGCCTCTCACAAATGCTTGGCTGCAGGAAGCAGATGGGTTGAAGTATGACCGAGAGCTCTTCCTCATTGACCCGCAGCATGTCAACACGACTCTGCTCCCCGAGTTTCATCAGAGCCTTTTGAATGCCTGGCAAGTCCTTGGAATACAACGATTAGAGGTGTTTTACGATGCCAAGAAACTATATGCATGAGCCATTGGTTCTGAATCCTTTATTCCCTGAAATTTAAACCTCCAGGTCATTTATGCATTGCTTCACCAGTAATGGAATAAACAGAGTGCGAGACCTGATGAAGCCTTCCCTAAATGGATGGTTATCCACCGGTTCTCTCACATCAAAAGTGGGGGTTCGGTCATCTAGAATGGTGGACAAAGTTTTGAGAGTTGTGATTAAAACTTTCAGGGAATTAAATATCGGGTGGACTGGGGCAGATGAAGTGGTGGACTCTCGTCTCTATTTCCCTGAGCTCCAAATCACCTCAAAAAAACAACTGTGTGTCTTCTCAAGTTCAGATGGTTGTGGTGTGTTTCATGTGATGGGAAAAAAAGTTATTTATGAGATATGCCAAGAGGTGCTTATACCGGGTTTCACAAAACCTTTAAAAAATCGTTGGGAGGAGATCTTTCCGGCTGGTTCATTCCTATCGTCTCCTGCAAAGCAAATCCAACAGAAGGAAATCTCATTTCCTTTCACAAAGCCCGAAACAAGTGTGTGTCCACCCTCAGGAGAGCCAGGAAACAATATCTCTCCGTTCTCAGGACCGAACTCTCTTATCTGTCTCCCTCTTCCAAATCCTGGTGGCGTCTGGTCTAATCTGTTTCTGGTGTTTGTTCCCCCTCCATCCCCCCCCTCACCTCAAATGGCCACACGGCTGACTCCGCACGTGAAAAAGCTGAATGCCTCAACTCTGTGTTTGCCTCTAAATCTTGTGTCCCAAACCCATCCCTCTCTGTACCCACCATACCCAGTCGTACCCAGCTGCTCCTGGACTCTGTGTCCTTTCCTCCTGACAAGGTGAAAAAGTTTCTGTCAACCCTCGACTCGGATTCTGCAACTGGACCTGACGGCATCAGCCCACGGGTCCTAAAATCCTGTTCTTCCGCTCTTTCACTCCCTCTCTCTGTTCTCTTCACCCTCTCTTTTCTCTTCACCCTCTCTTTTGCTCAAGGTCATCTTCCATCTGCTTGGAAATCTGCCAACATCACCGATTTGCACAAAAAAGGTGCAAAAACAGATCCCAGCAACTACAGACCAATCAGCCTTCTCCCAATTAGCAGCAAAGTCATGGAATCCATCATTGCTTCAGATATGAAATCTTTCCTCTTCTCCAATGGCTTGATCTCTGATCATCAATTTGGTTTCAGACCTGGACACTCTACTCTGGACATGCTGCTTCTGCTTTCTCAACAATGGATGGAGGTCCTCACCAAACAGGAAATTAGAGCAGTCTCCCTTGACATATCACGTGCCTTCGATATGGTCTGGCACCCCGCTCTGCTCACCAAACTCTCCTCTTTTGGTATCCATGGAAATCTCCACGCATGGCTGGCGGACTTCCTCTCTAGTCGTAGTCAACGTGTGGCCCTGAATGGGTTTCTCTCATCTCCTCTTCCTGTTCAGGCTGGAGTTCCACAAGGCAGTGTTCTGGGCCCTGTGCTTTTTCTGGTCTTCATCAATGATCTCTCTGACTCTCTTGAAAATCCTCTGTATCCCTTTGCTGATGAATCTACTCTCTGTCGCTCCATTCTTCATCCCTCAGATCGGCAGTCTGCAGCCTCCTCACTCTCTGCAGACCTGGACAAAATAACAGACTGGGCAAACAAGTGGAACATGTCTTTCAATCCTGACAAATCTCACACTCTTACGATGTCTCTCCGAAAAGACCGACTGGACAACCCTCCCATCCACTTTCTGAATAATCCTCTCCAAGAAGTTCTGTCAATCAAGCTTTTGGGTCTCACTATCTGCCATGATCTTTCCTGGGAAAACCACATTTCAAATCTGGCCTCCAAAGCCAGTCGCCGACTGGGCATCCTCTGTCATGCGAAGTCCTTCCTTGGCACACCTGAGCTCCTCACCACATACAAGGCTTTCATCCGCAGCTCAATGGAATACTGCTCTCCCCTCTGGGCTGGTGCTCCTGCCTCACACCGAGCTCGTCTTCACGCTGTTGAAACCAAAGCATTCAGAATCATTGGAATCTCCCGCGATGAAGCTAACTCCAAGGGCCTCTCACTCACTCACCACAGGCAGGTTGGTGGTCTTTCCATCTTCTACCGACTCCTCTCTGGCCTTGCCCCCCCCAGCTCTCTCTGGGCTCTGTCCCACAAATATTCCTACAGGTCGCACAAGATCTGCCTGCAACACTCTTATGGTCAAACTGCCAAAATCAAGACTCTCTGCTCACTTTCACTCCTTCATTCCTCTTTTCTCCCGCCTCTGGAACAAACTCCCTCACTCTCTTCAATCCCACTCCACCCTCCAGGTCTTTAAAACAGCTGTTCACCACCATCTCTTATCTTCCCCCATCCAAAACCTTGATCTTTTCTACCCCCGCTAATTTCACCCCAATTCCACTTTTTTGAAATACCAACTTCTGTCCTGGAAGTCCTTGGTGTCCTTGTGTTTTATACTTCTCCCTCCACCCCCCCCCCCCCCCTTCCCACGCCTCCTCCCCCCAAGCCCTCTCCCTTCCACACATCTCCCTGCTCTCAAATGTTGTGTTTGTGTGCTTCTCCTTCTCTCCCCATCTTGTTTTCCGCTCCCTCTTTTTGTGTGTTTTGTTTGTCTGGTTGATTTGTTTGTGAAGTAAATGTTAGCTCTTTCACGAGCCTCGATTCAGTATACAAATCTCCAGTGTGGAAAGAGATGTGTAGGTCTCCAACTTTAGGTCGAACCGGAGACTTAAATTGGACATTAGTTCATCAGGCCCTGGTCACCAAATACTTACTTAATAAGTTTGATCCCTCTGTACAGAACGTTTGTCCTTTTTGTGAAGAGGCTGAAAATGTGACCCATGCTTTCGTGGAATGTAGGAGATTGGTTCCCCTTTTTTGTTTCCTCCAACAGTTATTTTATAAATTTGTTTGTTTTTTCTGTTACAATTTTTGTGTATGGCATTGAAACGAACACCAAGAGCAAGACAGCGGTCCCTTTCTTGAATTTTCCGTGCGGGTTTGCTAAATTTTCCATTTATAAAACTAGGAAGATCAAATTGAGTGGCAGAGATGAAAATGTGCTCTTTTGCTTTGAAGAAATAGTGTCGGCCCAGATAAGTTTTGGCAGTGTGAACGACGATTTTTTTTTACAGATGAGGTGTTGAGTTTGTTTTTGTAAATTTTACTTATGCTCAATGTCCACATATATATGTATATACATCCTTTTTGCTTGCACAACTTTCTTTTCTTGTAAAAATTTGTGGTGTTTTCCATGTGTGTTTTGATAATTTTATAATAAAAGCACACCAAAGTAAAGTCTCTCTCTCTCCTCTTTCTCTCCCTCTCTCTCTCGCCCCCTGCTTGCGTGTTGTGATTTTGGTGTGGCGTCATGGCCACCCTATGCAGCTGCTCTGTATTGTGATGAGTCATCAGTGTATTGTTTTTGTCCCTGCAGCTCCCCAATCCCTTTTCTCTTTTCCTGTTACATCTTATGTGGCTCTGGTGTTTTGTTCTCTGGTTTTCTACTCCTTTGTGTTTGAGAGAGAGAAAGAATGAGAGTGGGCCAATATTGGGTGAGGCCCACCTGTTTTTGACGACGCTTTGTAAGCCTTGTTTATGCTTATAATGCATTTTTGGTTTTCATTTTAGTTTGATTTATTTAGGTTTGATATCTTATTGTCTGGTTCGGACAAGAAGGGGGCGATAATATTACCGGCATGGCGAATGTACGCTCTCGCAGCTGGGAATATTATTGGTGTTGAAAATATATGTGCTGTATCACGAATGAATCAGAAAGTAGTTGTTTTCGTTTCAGACGATGAACTCGTCCATGACGTAAGTGCCGGAATAACCAGAAAAAGTGGTCATTTTATAATGGAGTCACCGATGCTGACTCCCGCGACAAGAGTTGTAATATCAAATGCACCTCCCTTTATTTCTATTGACAAGATTATGACCGTGTTATCACGTTATGGTAAAATGATATCCAGGATTTCTACAATTCCTCTTGGCTGTCGGAATGAACGTGTTAAACATGTCATGAGTTTTCAAAGGCGGGTATACATGTTCCTACCAGACTATAGGGATGATACGGGCCTCAATATCTTGTTTAAAATCAACTTTGAGACACTAACTACAAGCTGTATGCATCGTTCGCCACCTTAAAGTGTTTTCATGGCGAAGCATTGTTGAGATCTTTGTTGAGAAGTTGATGAGAATGTTGAACATAACTGGTGCAGCATTTTTAAAGGTAAATGCTTCTTCGGTAACATGTCATCTGTATCTGCTGGAGTTGGGTTCTTGTTAAAACCAGGACTTGTACCTGACACTTGCCTCTTTCAGGAGGTGAAAAAGGGCCGGTTTGTTTCCCTGGAACTGGTGATTAACAACCTACAATTTATTATATTTAATGTATGTGCACCAAGTGAGAGTACTGACCATAAAACTTTGTTTACTGAAGTGGTAATCTATTTAAAATTGTTTGACCTCAATCAGTGCATATGCATGGGGGGTGATTTCAATATTGTACGTTGGAGCCCAAATTGGGCAGAAACTCACCACAACCACATCCCGAAGCCCATGGTGACCTCTCCCATTTCCTTTCTGTCGTGGGTTTTCTTGATGTATGGCGCTTGATACACCCAAATGACCAAAAGTACACATGGTGTCGATGTTCCAATGGTCAAGTGTCCTGAGCTAGGCTTGACAGATGGGACATCACCCCACGTTTTAGGATTATGATAACCTTCTCAAATATTGTCCCGTCTATCTTCTCTGACCACCACATGGTCACTATGGGCCTATCCTTTCCTCAGTTTAAGCACACTTGTGCCTATTGGAAATTTAACACTCGGCTTTTGGATGATGCCTTTTTTAAGGAAGCCTTTCGCATTCGATGGATAGCAGTAGTTGAAAAAAGCCCCTTTTGCTTCCATGAACCAATGGTGGGACAATAGGAAAACCCATATACGGCTGTTTTTCAACGGTTTAATTCATATGTCACCCATGAAATTCGAGTCACATTGGCTCGGTGAGAAACTGAAATTCTAAAACTGGAGAACAAACTGGTGAAACAAGAGAATGAGGCAAACTATAAGTTACTCCTTGAAAGAAAGACCCAACTTGGAGAACTATTGCAGGAGAAAGTTGCAGGATTATTCGTTAGATTAAGAATATAAAATATTAAAGTATCAGTTAGCCCGAGCAAATCCTTTTTTCACCTCAAATCCGAAACGAAGCCAGCTCGGCTTATCTTATCAGTTATGGACCCCAGTGAAAATGTAATTGCAAATTCTGATTGGGTAAAAAATACCATCAGAAAGTACTGTTGCAGTTGTGCCATCAAGGCAAACTCCCTATAGTCAATTGCATGACAACATGTAGCCTGCAGTAGTCAGTTATGTCTTATTGAATGTAAAGATTAGCCCTTCCCATTGTGTAGTAAAAAAAAGACCAAATATGCGTTGAGTTAGGCAGGTTGTCAAACCTTTGCGTGGCTGGGAGAAGCCATAACAGCAGATGTGCAGAAAGGCGTGACCAGAAGCACAGGCCCACATGACCAGTGAGGGGGTGGGAACACCTCGCCATGATGCGGAAAACCTCAGCCAATGGGAGGCTGTGGAACATTTTGAGGGGCGTGGGCGGATCTGGTAAAAGGCGACTCGGATCGCAATTCATTCTCTCTTTTGCCTGGGATTTCGCCATGCCACGACCTCCTGCTCTGGATTCTCTTTGCCTCGTGGACGACATCACTCTCTTGCTTTTTCACATTTCCCACGACACATGTTTGGCCTTTGTGTTCTTGTTCTTGGGTTCTGCGCCGATCTCTTGCACCCTCCGGCTGACCTGCAAGCATTGGCTTTCTACAAGACTCACCTGTGCTGAAGTTCATCTACCTGCGCTGAAGTTCATCTGCCTGTGCTGAAGTTCGTCCATGCTAACTTCGAGGCGGCGGTTCGTCCTTCGGACCTGACCTCGTCCAGGCTGCACGTGAGGACCGAACCGCGCACACCGGACAATGTGGCCAATTGCGAGGCAATCCCAGCACGTACATCGGTACGCTCTTAACCGGCGTGTCCTTTGTCCCTGTGAGTGTGTGTGTTTGTGTGTGTGGTGTGTGTGTGTGTGTGTGTGTGTGTGTTTGTGTGTGTTTGTGTGTGTTGTGTGTGTGTGTGTGTGTGTGTGTGTGTGTGTGTGTGTGTGTGTGTCAGAGTGTGAAGGTGACAAGTCAGGGTTATTATTAGGTAATATTTCTTAAGGTAAATCTTCGTCTCTTTCTTTGTGCCTTCCAAATAAAAGCCTGTACATTTTATTCTTACTTCCAATCTGTTCGGTACGTCTTTTCTCCATTGGCCTAGCATCATCCGGGACTGAATTTGGCTAGACTCAGGTCCATAAATCTCGGGGGTAAGGCCGCTTTCCACATCGTGCAAAACCGCTTGGCATCCAGAAGGTGTGGGAAAGTGAGGGTTCGATCGCCGTCTTCGGTGACGTGTGCACCTTCAAGTTGGAACCCTCCTGGCCCCGTCATCTCGCCACCGCAACAAATTGGTGTCAGGAGTGGGATTCGGCCCCCGTAACAAATTGGTGGCCAGGAGTGGGATTGGACCTGCAGTACGCTTCACGTACTGTGAAATTACGAGTGTGTGCAAATTTAGTTTGAAACAAATTTAAAAGAAATAAATTAAATTTGGATGATCTCGGCCCAAGATGTGCAGGTTCCGGTGGGTATAGAGAATGTAGAGAATGAAGGTGAATTAATGGCCCAATACACAGGCAAACAGATTGAACTTGGAATTAATCACTGCACGGCAGGGAGTGAAGACAATGGCGGCGCTTCGCACGCAGCGGCGGAGGCCGAACCCGCTGTGCAAGCGGGGGTTATGGACATGCAGTTGTTCATGACCCAAATGAGAGCATGCGTTGAGGTGGGAATGAAGAGGATGAGTGATGGGATAGATAGAATGAGGGAAGAAATAAGATGTGGAATGAAGAGGATGAATGAGAAGGTCGCGGGTGCACGTGACGAGGTAAAGTAGTGTTGTGAGATGAGCGTCCAGCGAGAGCTGAAGGAGAGTACGGCCAAACTGACTGGGGCAATGGAAGTAGTGACGTGGGAGGTAGAAGAACCGATGAAGGTCGAGTTAGAGGAGGAAATAGTAGAGGCGCAACGGGAAATAACAGAGGTGAAACAGAAGCTGGAGAAGGTAGAAGGAGGAATAATTGAAATTGAAAAAACAGAAGAAGAGACGGGGAATGAATTGGGGAAGGAATTGAAGGAATGTGTGCGAGAGTGGTGCTCGGACCATGATGAAATGCCTGTTAATCAAATAAAAAGATTGCAGGTTAATGAAAAGAGCCGGGAAAAGGTGAGTCTCGAGGTGAGTAGCGATATCGGAAATGTGTTCGGTGCGATGGGGAGTTCGGAGAGCTTGGGAGAAAGGATAGACCCGGGAGTTCCTGAAGGGCCAAGTGTGAGGGTTATGAATGGTACGGAGTGTGTGGAGAGAGTGTGCGCACCGGTGTGTGTGATTACAGAGTGTGTGGAGAGAGTGTGCGCACTGGTGTGTGCGATTATGGAGTGTGTGGAGAGAGTGTGCACACTGGTGTGTGCGATTATGGAGTGTGTGGAGAGAGTGTGCACACCAGTGTGTGCAATTACAGAGTGTGTGGAGAGAGTGTGCGCACCGGTGTGTGCGATTACAGAGTGTGTGTAGAGAGTGCGCACCGGTGTGTGCGATTACGGAGTGTGTGGAGAGAGTGTGTGCACCAGTGTGTGTGATTACGGAGTGTGTGGAGAGAGTGTGCGCACCAGTGTGTGCGATTACGGAGTGTGTGTAGAGAGTGTGCGCACCAGTGTGTGCGATTATGGAGTGTGTGGAGAGAGTGTGTCCACCGGTGTGTGTGGGTACGAAATGGAGTGTGAGGGATGATGCGGCTCAGGCATCGACGCCGACCGGGGTAGTGCCCAGTGGGACGGGTAGAGTACGCGAGCCCCCGATGAGTGGCGTGCCGTGGGGACCGGAGGGAATCGGTGCTGTGTTGGTCTCGCAAGGACCGGCGTGCACGATTCGTACCTCCAGCACCCACACGGTATTGTTGGCGCCGTACCGTGGCAAGAGCGATCGGCGGCTTTACAGGGCAAATTTGGAGTTTCACAGCCATGCACCTTACCGGGTGAGGTTCTCTGACCGTGGTCGGTTGGGTCATCATGCGTGGGACCACAGGGTCCCACGCAGGGATTGACCCTGGAACCTGGGCCCACCAATTCCTCCCCCCTCGGATCGTCAATGCCGGCCGAATATCACCCCATACAGGTGATCAACCACCCACATGGATTGCTCGGCCCTTAGAGGCCGAGCCGCGACAAGGTACCTCCACAGGGAGGGGCTCATTGCTTAGAGGACTGGGGGAAGTTTGTGCCCCACGTGGGGGTGTGGTGGTGAGACCATTCTCCACGTGCACGGGGCCCATGAGCACTATTTTAGGGGGATAGCATTGTTAGGCCCATGGAGGGGCCAGCAATGGTTGCTCCATTGGGGCACCAAAGCACGATCAGAGGGAGGGTTAGGATAATGATTAGGGTTCTAGAGAGACAATATTTAAGTCGTGACAATGAATAGTAGTGTGGACGTAGTGAGTTTAGCTGGTTGTTAACAAAGGGTGTGTGTCGTGTAAAGGGACGACGGGGAAGCACGAGTTATAGGGGAAATCAATTAGAAAGATGATGCTGTGTGTTTGAGAATAAATGGAGTTGTGGTGTGGAAATAGTTCATGTGAGAATAAGTGGTGTGCAAATAAATGGTGTGGAATGCATGGTGCGAAGGATTGAATGGAGGGAGTGGAACCCATTCACGAAGCCCGGGTGGGTAGTTTAAAGTTAGATAGAGGGTACAGGTAAATTACCTGGATATTGACACCTGTGGTGCTGATTGTGGAAATAGTTTTTTTTTTTTGTAAGGTGCAGGAGGCGGTGGAATGGCTGGGTGTGTGGCTTAATTGGTAGAAATAGTTATTTGTGGCACTCCGTCACTGGGAGCTCGTCGGCCAGGTAAGGCTGCAGGTAGGCTCAGGAAGCCAGTTCGGTTAGTATGAGTGGGGCCCGAGGATCCAAGGAAGGACCCGGGTTGCCCAATGCCAAGGTGGGCATCGAGGGGGTAAGCACCAGTAAGGGCCTTCCCCAGGTAGGTTTAGAGTGAGGAGCAGGCAAGCTCGGGAGGCAGCTCCAGTGAACGGAAGGGTGCAGGTAGGTAGAACTGCTGGTAGAGCCACACAACCCAGCCCCAAAATTGTGCAAGGGCACAGATGGAAAAGTTGTTGGGGTGAAACCCAAATTCGGAGGGCACCACAGTGTGGGCAATGGGAATTCGGGTTCTTAGAACCACATAGTTTAAAGAAGGCCGATTGGCAGGGTATGACCCGGGGAGATTAAAATGTGTAATTAAATGTTGTCAGAGTAGTTAGAATTTTGTGAAGACACCTTCGCACCATCCACAACCATCCACAAGGGGATGGATTTCGCACCACGGGTTTGATTCAATGTTTGATTGGTAAGATGCATCACGACGTGAGTACGAAACATTGTGTTCATTCCGCCTTTCCTTCCTGGGAGAACCTGGGGGGAGTTGGGGACGAATTTGAAATAAAGAGGGGGCGGGGGAGACGAGACGTAGAGACAAATTGTAAATACAAGGAGGGCTAGGGTTGTGTAGTTAACGGTGGGAGGCACGAACGGGTATGGTCAGGCTAGACTTCACTCTGCCGGCGTTCCTCTCACCTGCTTGTCATACCTGTGTTTTGCATGTGCCACCGTGTCTTTTCCTTTTTGCTCATTGCGTCTTCTCTTCCTGCCCGATCCAGGACCATCAAGAGGACTTACCTTGCGGTCCCAGCATCTTGCTACCATCCATCACTCACTCCGATCATCCCATCACTCACTCATTATGGACCACTGGCTCAGTGGCCACACCCATCTCCAGTATGTGATATTCCCTCTGTAATTTCCCCTCACATTAATTATGTACATTTCGGACATACACAACAAATATACCTGTGATTTGCACAACCAACCACTGCAAAGTAAAAAATGCTTCTCATTTCCTTTCTCAACCATGTATCGGATATTCCAAGAAAATGATGTAGTAACAGAAAGATTACGACATGAAAGACGACACAGGCTGACTTACTTTTGAAATTGAATTCGCTTCTTAAAAGCACAGGTGAAGAACAGTGCACAGAGGCCATGATGTCTGAAGACCATTCACACCTTTGAGAACCCTTTATAACCATAAGGCCATTTAAGACCCTTAATACCCATAATATCATATATACCCCTAATATCATATATACCCCTAATATCATATATACCCCTAAGACTTTCTAGACCCCTGTATAGGTGCTTGGTGACTTTACCACGTGGACTGGAATGTGAACGTGAACTTGACGACAACTTTCCCAAAGAATGCCGTTTTATTGTAGAATGAGGAAAATCATACAGAAAGTATTTTATTTCATACAAGCAGTGTGGAAATATCGAGCAATAAATGGAATGTACCTTTCGACCCTTTGGACTGCAAAGACCCATTAGACCTTTGAAGAACCTTTGGGAACCCAAGACCCTAAAGACCACCAAGACCACAAAATTCCAAGAAGACCTTTAAATACAATGAAGAACCAGAGGACTCGATGACACAAAAGACCCAGAGGACTCAAAATACCCCGAGGACCCAAGAAGATCCAAAAGACCCTGAGGTCTCATGACACCCCAATGACCCAAAAGACCCAAAAGACCCCGACGAACCCAAAACACACTGAGGACCCAAAAGACCCAGACTATTTCGAAGACCCCAAGGACTCCAAAGACCCCCGAGAAATCCCTCATTAAAAATATATATGTTTAGAATACAACACTGAATTCAGGGTTATAAAGAGTACCTCATGTGTCACGTGTGTCCAATGAAAGTGGGGATGTATCAAAGTGAGAAGGCAGTGGAACCTCGAATATTTTATGAATATTCCTTAGTTATATGAGGATGCATGTCACCTATTATTATTGCACTGGGATAACTTTTCAAAAACGTATTATTTCCCACAAAACTTGGAAATTTCCGGGATTGACTGACAACGTCCACAACAACATTCGTGAGCTCAGGAAGTGAAACAGGCAAAATCAGGAATATGTCAATGTTGTTTTAATTCAGAATTATCCTCACAGATCATCTGGTTGGTTTTTCAAAATCATGAAACGTGGTAAAGTAGAATGGCACTCGGTAGAGCGCATACCTGTGCTACGCTGAACAGCTTACGTTTTGTATCCCACTTGACCTTTTGACAACCAAATGTAATGACAGGCCTGATCTGCATCTGGACCTTAAAATGTCATCATCTTGTTTCTGTTGCCTACCTAACTCATCCACCAAGTTTTGTCATAAATCGTCCACATACATTTGTAATGTCGTGGTATATACCGTTCTTGGCCCTCAATGTTGAACAATCACTTGGAAAATTCGAGTATCCGAATCGGGATCTTCACCAAAATCGAATTGATTTCTCCCTCACATCCCCAACGTCTGTCAAGTTTGGTCTGAATTAACCAAGTTTCAGCTGCTTACAGCAAAAGGGACAGACAAAGAAACAGGGGTGAATACATACATAAATGCCATCGATCTGGATAGCGGAGGTAAATATGAGCAGCATCCCCCATATCTCTGACCTTTAAAACCAGTGTAACATCCGTCGTATTGAACTCCTGTGAACCCTAGATGGATCCCAGAATGTCTGGTAGTAAATGTGATGTTATTTGGTGTGGGTGACATTTTGATAAAGAAACATGTGCACATTTTGAAAATTACATTTGATGTTTCATTGCAACCTTGTTTTTTCTTTTCACTTTTTCCTTTCAAGATTAACATTCTCAGAAACTGCAATCTCACCCACATTGAATGGCTTCTCGTGATGAATTACTTGTATTTTACGGAAAGCAAGAACAATCGTTGAGCGAATTTCCTGCATTCTGAAACCGAATATTAATGGATTAACAAAGGCCGGTGTGACTGCACTTGTAAGAAACAAGATAAAATCAAACGTGGGAATTCGTAAAAATCGTTTCAACACAGTTACACCAATAAGTGAAATGAACTGCGCTAAAGATGCAAACAATTGTGTAAAACATGTGTGCAATGCTTTTAGATTTGCCTCTGTGGATGATTTACGACATTTACGAACAATGCACCATGTAGAGTACACTGCGGTAAAACCTGTTAATCCAAACACAACATAAAGAAAAAATAGAGAATAAATGAGTGCAGGATTAACATTTCCACAAGATGACATTGCAACGGATGAATAAGTACAGACAGCATCATGAACTACCACGGAAGAGTTGCAGTACACCATTGTTGTTGGTACCACAACAAAGCTTACACTCAACAACAACCCGATTGTTAAAACTACAAGAGCAAGTTTCACAGCACCACCTTTGTTCACCATGAGAGCCACGTAACTGTACGGCCAGAAAATAGCCCAATGTCGGTCAACGTACATTAACCACGTGGTGAGAAACTGCTCAAACAATGTGCAATGTCCAGTAATCAACTGAACCAAACATTCATTAAACGATATTATTTTACGCTTTGCAATTATTCTACTGACGAAGCTTGATATTACCACGACTCCCCATAAAGTGTCAGCGAGCGATGATAAAGCAATGTACATGAGCATGGGTGAATTGAATCCACGATAAAAACAAGCCGCCATGATTGCTGCGTTCAGAGGGATTGAAATACACATGATAAACGTGAAAACCCACATGATAACTCGGCCGCCGTAATCCAAAGGAATGTCCGACACATCCAGTTTGACCGTGAGAGGCAAAGATCCCACAACAGTTTCGTTCATGTCTCCTGTAAAAACACAATGAAAATTGCCATAACTCGTGTTACATCAAGTTCACAATGATGATCACAATGAAACATTCACTTCATTAAACATCCTTGCATTATCTCTCATTTTAAAATGATAACCTTTTTTTTGAGAATATAATCTGTTTGGTGAAGGAACCCTGAGACACAAAATTGAAATTTTATATTAAACGAGCTGAATGAACCCGACGTTGCCCGGGTTCTTTTTGAATGAGTAGTGTAGATTTCATTTCACAGATTTAATCTTCTGTGCAATTGTCTGACGCGAACCCAGTATCAGTTAGTGCTCAACGATTCCTAGTTCTTTCTTCTGTCGGACCCCGCGAGAGAGAATTTTGAAAGCATGTGTTGCAATCAGTCAGATATTCCTATTAAGTGCATAAGTTGAACTTCAACAGAATTTTGAAAGAAGAAGACGATTTATTGCGAAATGGGCCCAGCCCGGCCGAGGCGGTCTCGACCGGCCTCGCCACCTCTCCTATAACCTTCCCGGGACCCGTCCCGACATTTTTTGTTTCAGAGGTTTCCTCCTATCTTTCACCGTTCAGGAGATTAGCGCGTGCAGACAAACAAACAAACAAACAAACAAAAACTTTCTTTTATATATACTGAACAGCAAAAGAAACGTCTGTCAGAATCAATATTTTGGAGTCTTTATTTTCAAGTCATGATCAACACGAATTGAGATTTGGGATCAACATGAAACATTACAGGTGTGGTCACCACAGTTCAAACAATAATGTGAAATGTTCTGAATAAGGGCCAGCAATGGTTGCTCCATTGGGGCACCGAAGCACGATCAGAGGGAGGGCTAGGATAATGATTAGGGATCTAGAGAGACAATAGGGACAAGATTTAAGTCGTGACAATGAATAGTAGTGTGGACGTAGTGAGTTTAGCTGGTTGTTAACAAAGGGCGTGTGTCGTGTAAAGGGACGACGGGGAAGCACGAGTTATAGGGTGTGGAGGTGAGACCAGGTGAGAACAGGTGAGACAAGACCAGGTGAGAACAAGGGAGGTCAAAATCAGTATCTTGTGTGACCCCTGTGAGCGTTGATGACAGCCATACATCGTCTGTACATGGAGTGGATTAATCGGTTGACGAAGGCATTGGTCACTTGGGCCCACCCTCTGAGAAACGCCTGACTGAGTTGAGCTGCAGTTGTCGGCCTTGGTCGAACGTCATTCAGTCTTCTTTGAACCTCGTCCCACAAGTGCTCTATCGGGGTTAATCTGGGCTGAGCGCAGGCCAGTGCATGGTTTGGATGCCATTCTGTTGCAGGAAATCCCTTGTTGCTCTGGCAGTGTGGGCACGGGCGTTGTCCTGCTGGAAGACATGATTTCCGTGACGTCCAAGATGTGGCACAACGTGAGGTCTGAGGACTTGATCGATGTAGTGAGCAGCTGTGACACCATTGCCTCTTCCTGGACCAATATTCTGGAACACCACAGGACCGACTTTGTGATTGAGAGCAATAGCATCCCATACCATGATGTTTGGACCACCCCACGAGTGTCTTTCCATCACACAGTCATCTGAGTAGTGTTCCCCACGCCTACGCCAAACTTTCACTCTGCCATCTGCCGTGGAAACACAGTATCGGCTTTCGTCTGAGAAAAGAACAGTTCTCTACTGCTGGTAACGCCAATTTTGATGCTGTGTGGCCCACTGTAGTCGGTCACGGCAGTGTCGAGCCGTAAGAATGGGGCAACGATACGGCCTGTGACAACGGACATCCCTGTTCTTCAAACGTCGACGGACTGTATCACCACTAATGTGTCCCTGGTGGGTTCCAACTGTTTGTCTTGCAGTTTCTGTAGCCCTGGTAAAGCGATCTTGGATGAGATGACGCACAATCTGTCGATCCTGTCGTGGTGTTGTTACCCTCGGTCTGCCACTGCGTGGGCGGTCATCGGTGCTGTTGGTGGCCTGGTATCGTTCCTGTAACCTGTAGATGGTTCTCACGTTGACACGGAAAGCATTGGCAACCATTCGTGCAGTCTGTCCAGCATGCAATCTTCTAATAGCCTGGTCTCTCTGAATCCTCGTAAGTCTGGGCATGGCGCTGGCATCGAAACACAAATGATGAACACACGTTTTGGGGTGCACACGTTTTATAGGGAAAGTCACAAGGAGACGCACGTGCATTTTGATTTCCATGGGAATCATGCACGACTTTGTACCATGGTCATTTTTTTTGCCTGCGTTTTGGTGACCTGTTTTTATCCACGTGTGCACCACTGTCGGTAGTTAGGATTAAATTTAGATACAGACTTATGTAAATAACGAGATATCTAAACAAAATGCATTGATATTTCTATGGGAAATGTTCAGGAATTATTTTTATGAAGTGACGTTACTATTGCTGTTCAGTATATATATCCTAGCAGAAGTACCCGGCGTTGCCGGGAGGGGGAGGTGATGGGGAGAGAGGAGAGAAGGGAGAAGGGGGGAAGGAGTGGGGAGAGGGGGGAGGGGAAGTCTGATGCCGATAAGGAAGAAGAAGAAGCTGTACTACCAACTTTGTACACTTCCGGAATCGTTTGATTTATTTGTATTCAAATGTCTGGTGATTGTTGTACACCGCACCTTTCCTATGCCATCTCCAGGCGCAGCATATCGTCATTCCCGGGCACCAAAGGGGGCTCGGCAATGACGCACGCTGAAAGGGAGTACTCAGTTTTCACACTGGTTGTTGTACACCGCTCCTTTCCTATGCCATCTCCAGGCATTGCAAATCGTCATTGCTGGGCACCAAAGGGGGCTCGGCAGTGACGCACGCTGAAAGAGAGTACTCAGTTTTCACTCTGGTTTCTTTCTTGTACACCGCTCCTTTCCTATGCCATCTCCAGGCATTGCAAATCGTCATTGCCGGGCACCAAAGGGGGCTCGGCAGTGACGCACGCTGAAAGAGAGTACTCAGTTTTCACTCTGGTTTCTTTCTTTCTTGTTTGTTTTCTTTCTTGTTGTACACCGCTCCTTTCCTATGCCACCTCCAGGCATTGCAAATCGTCATTGCCGGGCACCGAAGGGGGCTTGGCAGTGACGCACGCTGAAAGAGAGTACTCAGTTTTCACTCTGGTTTCTTGTTTGTTTGTTTTCTTGTTTCCTTGGTTGTCCGGACGATATCTCAGCCATCCTTTGAGCTAGGAAGCTGAAATTTCGGCACAATAGTGAGCAAGTCCTTTGTCAAAAACGGTATTTTTTGTTTTTTGATTAATCAATAAATTGAGGAGTTATTTAATTATTAGCGATTAATTCAGTACTTATTTAATTAATCAAATTTCCTTTCTCTTCTGACCATTAACTCAGGCACCTTTTGAGTTAGGAAGCTGACATTTGGACATGCCAATGACCAGGTGATTTGGCTGCAAAGGATATTTTTGATTTATTAATTAATAAATTAATCGATTAATTATGTAATTATTTGATTAATGCCAAAAAAAAATTTAAATTTAAAGTTACAGATTCTGATGAAATAGTGGTAGTTTATGTGTTCTCTGACCAAATTGATTAATAATTTAATTTTTTAATGATTATTATTTATTTATTTTCATTATTAATCATTTATTTATTTTCTTTCTCATTTGGCCAATATCTCAGGCACCTTTTGAGCTGGGAAGCTAATATTTGGACATGAGTGACCAAGCGATGTGGCTATCAAGGATATTTTTGATTTATTGATTAATCATTTCATCTATTAATTATTTATTGATTAATCGATTAATTATTTATTGAGTAATCAATTAATTATTTAATTTTTTATAAATGACTTATTTAATTACATTTCTAAAAGATACATCTTTGGATGAAGCACGAGTGGTTTAGTTATGCGATTAGCCAATTGATTATGAAAATATTTTGTGATAATCTTTTATTGATTTTAATTATACAATTAATCAATCAATTAGTGTACACCTATCCCTCCCAATGCAGCCTCAATGAGCTGCACTGCGGTATTGCCGGGCGCCGGAGGCGCCCCGGCAATGCCGCGCTGCAGCATATTTAATTATTTGGCATGGGGCGGTGTACTTTGAATGTATGTGTACTTGTTGTACACCGCTCCTTTCCTATGCCATCTCCAGGCATTGCAAATCGTCATTGCCGGGCACCAAAGGGGGCTCGGCAGTGACGCACGCTGAAAGAGAGTACTCAGTTTTCACTCTGGTTTCTTGTTTGTTTGTTGTACACCGCTCCTTTCCTATGCCATCTCCAGGCATTGCAAATCGTCATTGCCGGGCACCAAAGGGGGCTCGGCAGTGACGCACGCTGAAAGAGAGTACTCAGTTTTCACTCTGGTTTCTTGTTTTCTTTCTTGGTTGTCCGGACGATATCTCAGCCATCCTTTGAGCTAGGAAGCTGAAATTTCGGCACAGTAGTGAGCAAGTCCTTTGTCAAATACGGTATTTTTTGTTTTTTGAATAATCAATTAATTGAGGAGTTATTTAATTATTAGCGTTTAATTAAGTACTTATTTAATTAATTAAATTTCATTTCTCTTCTGACCATTATTAACTCAGGCACCTTTTGAGTTAGGAAGCTGATATTTGGACATGCCAATGACCAGGTGATTTGGCTGCAAAGGATATTTTTGATTTATTAATTAATCAATTAATCGATTAATTATTTAATTATTCGATTAATGACAAAAAATTTTTTTTTTTTAAAGTTACAGATTCTGATGAAATAGTGGTAGTTTATGTGTTCTCTGACCAAATTGATTAATAATTTAATTTTTTTATGATTATTATTTATTTATTTTCATTATTAATCATTTATTTATTTTCTTTCTCATTTGGCCAATATCTCAGGCACCTTTTGAGCTGGGAAGCTAATATTTAGACATGAGTGACCAAGTGATGTGGCTATCAAGGATATTTTTGATTTATTGATTAATCATTTCATCTATTAAGTATTTATTGATTAATCGATTAATTATTTATTGAGTAATCAATTAATTATTTAATTTTTTATAAATGACTTATTTAATTAAATTTCTAAAAGATACATCTTCGGATGAAGCACTACTGGTTTAGTTATGCGATTAGCCAATTGATTATGAAAATATTTTGTGATAATCTTTTATTGATTTTAATTATACAATTAATCAATCAATTAGTGTACACCTCTCCCTCCCAATGCAGCCTCAATGAGCTGCACTGCGGTATTGCCGGGCGCCGGAGGTGCCCCGGCAATGCCGCGCTGCAGCATATTTAATTATTTGGCATGGGGCGGTGTACTTTGAATGTATGTGTACTTGTTTTCTTTCTTGTTTGTTTTCTTTCTTGGTTGTCCGGACGATATCTCAGCCATCCTTTGAGCTAGGAAGCTGAAATTTCGGCACAGTCGTGAGCAAGTCCTTTGTCAAATACGGTATTTTTTGTTTTTTGAATAATCAATTAATTGAGGAGTTATTTAATTATTAGCGTTTAATTAAGTACTTATTTAATTAATTAAATTTCATTTCTCTTCTGACCATTATTAACTCAGGCACCTTTTGAGTTAGGAAGCTGATATTTGGACATGCCAATGACCAGGTGATTTGGCTGCAAAGGATATTTTTTGATTTATTAATTAATCAATTAATCGATTAATTATTTAATTATTCGATTAATGACAAAAAAATTTTTTTTTTTTAAGTTACAGATTCTGATGAAATAGTGGTAGTTTATGTGTTCTCTGACCAAATTGATTAATAATTTAATTTTTTTATGATTATTATTTATTTATTTTCATTATTAATCATTTATTTATTTTCTTTCTCATTTGGCCAATATCTCAGGCACCTTTTGAGCTGGGAAGCTAATATTTGGACATGAGTGACCAAGTGATGTGGCTATCAAGGATATTTTTGATTTATTGATTAATCATTTCATCTATTAAGTATTTATTGATTAATCGATTAATTATTTATTGAGTAATCAATTAATTATTTAATTTTTTATAAATGACTTATTTAATTAAATTTCTAAAAGATACATCTTCGGATGAAGCACTACTGGTTTAGTTATGCGATTAGCCAATTGATTATGAAAATATTTTGTGATAATCTTTTATTGATTTTAATTATACAATTAATCAATCAATTAGTGTACACCTCTCCCTCCCAATGCAGCCTCAATGAGCTGCACCGCGGTATTGCCGGGCGCCGGAGGCGCCCCGGCAATGCCGCGCTGCAGCATATTTAATTATTTGGCATGGGGCGGTGTACTTTGAATGTATGTGTACTTGTTTTCTTTCTTTCTTGTTTGTCCGGGCGATATCTCAGCCATCCTTTGAGCTAGGAAGCTGAAATTTCGGCACAATAGTGAGCAAGTCTTTTGTCAAAAACGGTATTTTTTTTTTTTGATTAATCAATAAATTGAGGAGTTATTTAATTATTAGCGATTAATTAAGTACTTATTTAATTAATCAAATTTCCTTTCTCTTCTGACCATTAACTCAGGCACCTTTTGAGTTAGGAAGCTGACATTTGGACATGCCAATGACCAGGTGATTTGGCTGCAAAATATATTTTTGATTTATTAATTAATCAATTAATCGATTAATTATTTAATTATTCGATTAATGACAAAAAAAATTTTTTTTTTTAAAGTTACAGATTCTGATGAAATAGTGGTAGTTTATGTGTTTTGTGACCAAATTGATTAATAATTTTATTTTTTTATGATTATTATTTATTTATTTTCATTATTAATCATTCATTTATTTTCTTTCTCATTTGGCCAATATCTCAGGCACCTTTTGAGCTGGGAAGCTAATATTTGGACATGATTGACCAAGTGATGTGGCTATCAAGGATATTTTTGATTTATTGATTAATCATTTAATCGATTAATTATTTATTGATTAATCGATTAATTATTTATTGAGTAATCAATTAATTATTTAATTTTTTATTAATGACTTATTTAATTAAATTTCTGAAAGATACATCTTCGGATGAAGCACTAGTGGTTTAGTTTTGCTATTAGCCAATTGATTATGAAAATATTTTGTGATAATCTTTTATTGATTTTAATTATACAATTAATCAATCAATTAGTGTACACCTCTCCCTCCCAATGCAGCCTCAATGAGCTGCACTGCGGTATTGCCGGGCGCCGGAGGCGACCCGGCAATGCCGCTCTGTAGGATATTTAATTATTTGGCATGGGGGCGGTGTACTTTGAATGTATGTGTACTTGTTTGTTTTCTTTCTTGGTTGTCCGGGCGATATCTCAGCCATCCTTTGAGCTGGGAAGCTGAAATTTCGGCACAGTAGTGAGCAAGTCCTTTGTCAAAAACAGTATTTTTTGTTTTTTGATTAATCAATTAATTGAGGAGTTATTTAATTATTAGCGATTAATTAAGTACTTATTTAATTAATCAAATTTCCTTTCTCTTCTGACCATTAACTCAGGCACCTTTTGAGTTAGGAAGCTGATATTTGGACATGCCAATGACCAGGTGATTTGGCTGCAAACACTATTTTTGATTTATTAATTAATCAATTAATCGATTAATTATTTAATTATTCGATTAATGACTAAAAAAATTTTTTTTTTTTTAGTTACAGATTCTGATGAAATGGTGGTGGTTTATGTGTTCTCTGACGGAATTGATAAATAATTTAATTTTTTTATGATTATTATTTATTTATTTTCATTATTAATTTATTTATTTTCTTTCTCATTTGGCCAATATCTCAGGCACCTTTTGAGCTGGGAAGCTAACATTTGGACATGACTGTTACCAAGGGATGTGGCTATCAAGGATATTTTTGATTTATTGACTAATCATTTAATCGACGAATTATTTATTGATTAATCGATTAATTAATTATTTATTGATTAATCAATTAGTTATTTAATTTTTTATTAATGACTTATTTAATTACATTTCTAAAAGATACATCTTCGGATGAAGCACTAGTGGTTTAGTTATGCTATTAGCCAATTGATTCAGAAAATATTTTGTGATAATCTTTTATTGATTTTAATTATACAATTAATCAATCAATTAGTGTACACCTCTCCCTCCCAATGCAGCCTCTATGAGCTGCACTGAGGTATTGCCAGGCGCCGAAGGCGCCCCGGCAATGCCGCGCTGTAGGATATTTAATTATTTGGCATGGGGGCGGTGTACTTTGAATGTATGTGTACTTGTTTGTTTGTTTGTTTGTTTGTTTATTTTCTTGCTTTCTTGTTTGTCCGGGCGATATCTCAGCAATCCTTTGAGCTAGGAAGCTGAAATTTCGGCACAATAGTGAGCAAGTACTTTGTCAAAAACGGTATTTTTTGTTTTTAATTAAGCAATTAATTGATGAGTTATTTAATTATTAGCGATTAATTAAGTACTTATATATTTCCTTTCTCTTCTGGCCATTATCACAGGCATCTTTTGATTTAGGAAGCTGATATTCGGACATGCCAATGACTAAGTGATTTGGCTGCAAAGGCGATGTTTTATTTATTGATTAATCAATTAATCGATTAATTATTTAATTATTCAATTAATGACTAAAAATTTTTTTTTGAAACTTACAGATTCTGATGAAATGGTGGTGGTTTATGTGTTATATTAGCGAATTGATTAATTATTTCATTTTTTTATGATTATTATTTATTTATTTTCATTATTAATTATTTATTTATTTTCTTTCTCATCTGGGCAATATCACAGGCACCTTTCGAGCTAGGAAGCTAATATTTGGACATGATAGTGACCAAGTGATGTGGCTACAAAGGATATTTTTGATTTATTGATTAATCACTTAATCAATTCATTATTTATTAATTAATCAATTAATTATTTATTTTTTTATTCATGACTTATTTAATTAAATTTCTAAAAGATACATCTTCGGATGAAGCACGAGTGGTTTAGTTATGCTGTTAGCCGATTGATTAAGAAAATATTTTGTGATAATCTTTTCTTGATTTTAATAATTATACAATTAATCAATCAATTATTGTTCACCTCTCCCTCCCAATGCAGTCTCTATGAGATGCACTGCGGTATTGCCGGGCACCTGAGGCGCCCCGGCAATGCCTCTTTGTGGGATATTTAATTATTTGGCATGGGGGCGGTGTACTTTGAATGTATCTGTACTTGTTTTCTTTTTTGTTTGTTTGTTTGTCAGGGCGATATCTCAGCCATCCTTTGAGCTAGGTAGCTGAAATTTTGGCACAATAGTGAGTAAGTCCTTTGTCAAAAACTGTGTTTTTGGTTTTTTGATTAATCAATTAATTGAGGAGTTATTTAATTATTAGCAATTAATTAAGTATGTATTAAATTAATTAAATTTCCTTTCTCTTCTGACCATTAACTCAGGCACCTTTTGAGTTAGGAAGCTGATATTTGGACATGCCAATGACCAGGTAATTTGGCTGCAAAGGCTATTTTTTTTATTTATTAATCAATTAATCAATTAATCGATTAATTATTTAATTATTCGATCAATGACTAAAAAATGTTTTTTTATAGTTACAGATTGTGATGAAATGGTGGTGGTTTATGTGTTATATGACCGAATTGATTAATAATTTAATTTTTTTATGATTATTGTTTATTTATTTTCATTATTAATCATTTATTTATTTTCTTTCTCATTTGGCCAATATCTCAGGCACCTTTTGAGCGAGGAAGCTAATATTTGGACATGACAGTGACCAAGTGATGTGGCTATCAAGGATATTTTTGTTTTATTGATTAATCATTTAATCGATTAATTATTTATTGATTAATCGATTAATTATTTATTGAGTAATCAATTAATTATTTAATTTTTTATTAATGACTTATTTAATTAAATTTCTGAAAGATACATCTTCGGATGAAGCACTAGTGGTTTAGTTTTGCTATTAGCCAATTGATTATGAAAATATTTTGTGATAATCTTTTATTGATTTTAATTATACAATTAATCAATCAATTAGTGTACACCTCTCCCTCCCAATGCAGCCTCAATGAGCTGCACTGCGGTATTGCCGGGCGCCGGAGGCGACCCGGCAATGCCGCTCTGTAGGATATTTAATTATTTGGCATGGGGGCGGTGTACTTTGAATGTATGTGTACTTGTTTGTTTTCTTTCTTGGTTGTCCGGGCGATATCTCAGCCATCCTTTGAGCTGGGAAGCTGAAATTTCGGCACAGTAGTGAGCAAGTCCTTTGTCAAAAACAGTATTTTTTGTTTTTTGATTAATCAATTAATTGAGGAGTTATTTAATTATTAGGGATTAATTAAGTACTTATTTAATTAATCAAATTTCCTTTCTCTTCTGACCATTAACTCAGGCACCTTTTGAGTTAGGAAGCTGATATTTGGACATGCCAATGACCAGGTGATTTGGCTGCAAACACTATTTTTGATTTATTAATTAATCAATTAATCGATTAATTATTTAATTATTCGATTAATGACTAAAAAAATTTTTTTTTTTTTAGTTACAGATTCTGATGAAATGGTGGTGGTTTATGTGTTCTCTGACGGAATTGATAAATAATTTAATTTTTTTATGATTATTATTTATTTATTTTCATTATTAATTTATTTATTTTCTTTCTCATTTGGCCAATATCTCAGGCACCTTTTGAGCTGGGAAGCTAACATTTGGACATGACTGTTACCAAGGGATGTGGCTATCAAGGATATTTTTGATTTATTGACTAATCATTTAATCGACGAATTATTTATTGATTAATCGATTAATTAATTATTTATTGATTAATCAATTAGTTATTTAATTTTTTATTAATGACTTATTTAATTACATTTCTAAAAGATACATCTTCGGATGAAGCACTAGTGGTTTAGTTATGCTATTAGCCAATTGATTCAGAAAATATTTTGTGATAATCTTTTATTGATTTTAATTATACAATTAATCAATCAATTAGTGTACACCTCTCCCTCCCAATGCAGCCTCTATGAGCTGCACTGAGGTATTGCCAGGCGCCGAAGGCGCCCCGGCAATGCCGCGCTGTAGGATATTTAATTATTTGGCATGGGGGCGGTGTACTTTGAATGTATGTGTACTTGTTTGTTTGTTTGTTTGTTTGTTTATTTTCTTGCTTTCTTGTTTGTCCGGGCGATATCTCAGCAATCCTTTGAGCTAGGAAGCTGAAATTTCGGCACAATAGTGAGCAAGTACTTTGTCAAAAACGGTATTTTTTGTTTTTAATTAAGCAATTAATTGATGAGTTATTTAATTATTAGCGATTAATTAAGTACTTATATATTTCCTTTCTCTTCTGGCCATTATCACAGGCATCTTTTGATTTAGGAAGCTGATATTCGGACATGCCAATGACTAAGTGATTTGGCTGCAAAGGCGATGTTTTATTTATTGATTAATCAATTAATCGATTAATTATTTAATTATTCAATTAATGACTAAAAATTTTTTTTTGAAACTTACAGATTCTGATGAAATGGTGGTGGTTTATGTGTTATATTAGCGAATTGATTAATTATTTCATTTTTTTATGATTATTATTTATTTATTTTCATTATTAATTATTTATTTATTTTCTTTCTCATCTGGGCAATATCACAGGCACCTTTCGAGCTAGGAAGCTAATATTTGGACATGATAGTGACCAAGTGATGTGGCTACAAAGGATATTTTTGATTTATTGATTAATCACTTAATCAATTCATTATTTATTAATTAATCAATTAATTATTTATTTTTTTATTCATGACTTATTTAATTAAATTTCTAAAAGATACATCTTCGGATGAAGCACGAGTGGTTTAGTTATGCTGTTAGCCAATTGATTAAGAAAATATTTTGTGATAATCTTTTCTTGATTTTAATAATTATACAATTAATCAATCAATTATTGTTCACCTCTCCCTCCCAATGCAGTCTCTATGAGATGCACTGCGGTATTGCCGGGCACCTGAGGCGCCCCGGCAATGCCTCTTTGTGGGATATTTAATTATTTGGCATGGGGGCGGTGTACTTTGAATGTATCTGTACTTGTTGTACACCGCTCCTTTCCTATGCCACCTCCAGGCATTGCAAATCGTCATTGCCGGGCACCGAAGGGGGCTCGGCAGTGACGCACGCTGAAAGAGAGTACTCAGTTTTCACTCTGGTTTCTTGTTGTACACCGCTCCTTTCCTATGCCACCTCCAGGCATTGCAAATCGTCATTGCCGGGCACCGAAGGGGGCTCGGCAGTGACGCACGCTGAAAGAGAGTACTCAGTTTTCACTCTGGTTTCTTGTTTGTTTTCTTGTTTGTTTTCTTGGTTGTCCGGACGATATCTCAGCCATCCTTTGAGCTAGGAAGCTGAAATTTCGGCACAGTAGTGAGCAAGTCCTTTGTCAAATACGGTATTTTTTGTTTTTTGAATAATCAATTAATTGAGGAGTTATTTAATTATTAGCGTTTAATTAAGTACTTATTTAATTAATTAAATTTCATTTATCTTCTGACCATTATTAACTCAGGCACCTTTTGAGTTAGGAAGCTGATATTTGGACATGCCAATGACCAGGTGATTTGGCTGCAAAGGATATTTTTGATTTATTAATTAATCAATTAATCGATTAATTATTTAATTATTCGATTAATGACAAAAAAATTTTTTTTTTTTAAGTTACAGATTCTGATGAAATAGTGGTAGTTTATGTGTTCTCTGACCAAATTGATTAATAATTTAATTTTTTTATGATTATTATTTATTTATTTTCATTATTAATCATTTATTTATTTTCTTTCTCATTTGGCCAATATCTCAGGCACCTTTTGAGCTGGGAAGCTAATATTTGGACATGAGTGACCAAGTGATGTGGCTATCAAGGATATTTTTGATTTATTGATTAATCATTTCATCTATTAAGTATTTATTGATTAATCGATTAATTATTTATTGAGTAATCAATTAATTATTAAATTTTATATAAATGACTTATTTAATTAAATTTCTAAAAGATACATCTTCGGATGAAGCACTACTGGTTTAGTTATGCGATTAGCCAATTGATTATGAAAATATTTTGTGATAATCTTTTATTGATTTTAATTATACAATTAATCAATCAATTAGTGTACACCTCTCCCTCCCAATGCAGCCTCAATGAGCTGCACTGCGGTATTGCCGGGCGCCGGAGGCGCCCCGGCAATGCCGCGCTGCAGCATATTTAATTATTTGGCATGGGGCGGTGTACTTTGAATGTATGTGTACTTGTTTGTTTTCTTGTTTTCTTGGTTGTCCGGACGATATCTCAGCCATCCTTTGAGCTAGGAAGCTGAAATTTCGGCACAGTAGTGAGCAAGTCCTTTTTCAAATACGGTATTTTTTGTTTTTTGAATAATCAATTAATTGAGGAGTTATTTAATTATTAGCGTTTAATTAAGTACTTATTTAATTAATTAAATTTCATTTATCTTCTGACCATTATTAACTCAGGCACCTTTTGAGTTAGGAAGCTGATATTTGGACATGCCAATGACCAGGTGATTTGGCTGCAAAGGATATTTTTGATTTATTAATTAATCAATTAATCGATTAATTATTTAATTATTCGATTAATGACAAAAAAATTTTTTTTTTTTAAGTTACAGATTCTGATGAAATAGTGGTAGTTTATGTGTTCTCTGACCAAATTGATTAATAATTTAATTTTTTTATGATTATTATTTATTTATTTTCATTATTAATCATTTATTTATTTTCTTTCTCATTTGGCCAATATCTCAGGCACCTTTTGAGCTGGGAAGCTAATATTTGGACATGAGTGACCAAGTGATGTGGCTATCAAGGATATTTTTGATTTATTGATTCATCATTTCATCTATTAAGTATTTATTGATTAATCGATTAATTATTTATTGAGTAATCAATTAATTATTTAATTTTTTATAAATGACTTATTTAATTAAATTTCTAAAAGATACATCTTCGGATGAAGCACTACTGGTTTAGTTATGCGATTAGCCAATTGATTATGAAAATATTTTGTGATAATCTTTTATTGATTTTAATTATACAATTAATCAATCAATTAGTGTACACCTCTCCCTCCCAATGCAGCCTCAATGAGCTGCACTGCGGTATTGCCGGGCGCCGGAGGCGCCCCGGCAATGCCGCGCTGCAGCATATTTAATTATTTGGCATGGGGCGGTGTACTTTGAATGTATGTGTACTTGTTTTCTTTTTTGTTTGTTTGTTTGTCAGGGCGATATCTCAGCCATCCTTTGAGCTAGGTAGCTGAAATTTTGGCACAATAGTGAGTAAGTCCTTTGTCAAAAACTGTGTTTTTGGTTTTTTGATTAATCAATTAATTGAGGAGTTATTTAATTATTAGCAATTAATTAAGTATGTATTAAATTAATTAAATTTCCTTTCTCTTCTGACCATTAACTCAGGCACCTTTTGAGTTAGGAAGCTGATATTTGGACATGCCAATGACCAGGTAATTTGGCTGCAAAGGCTATTTTTTTATTTATTAATCAATTAATCAATTAATCGATTAATTATTTAATTATTCGATCAATGACTAAAAAATGTTTTTTTATAGTTACAGATTGTGATGAAATGGTGGTGGTTTATGTGTTATATGACCGAATTGATTAATAATTTAATTTTTTTATGATTATTGTTTATTTATTTTCATTATTAATCATTTATTTATTTTCTTTCTCATTTGGCCAATATCTCAGGCACCTTTTGAGCGAGGAAGCTAATATTTGGACATGACAGTGACCAAGTGATGTGGCTATCAAGGATATTTTTGTTTTATTGATTAATCATTTAATCGATTAATTATTTATTGATTAATCAATTAATTATTTAATTTTTTATTAAAGACTTATTTAATTAAATTTCTAAAAGATACATCTTCGGATGAAGCACTAGTGGTTTAGTTACGCTATTAGCCAATTGATTAAGAAAATATTTTGTGATAATCTTTTATTGATTTTAATTCTACAATTAATCAATCAATTATTGTACACCCCTCCCTCCCAATGCAGTCTCTATGAGCTGCACTGCGGTATTGCTGGGCGCCAGGGGCGCCCCGGCAATGCCGCGCTGTAGGATATTTAATTATTTGGCATGGGGGCGGTGTACTTTGAATGAATCTGCGCTTGTTGATTGTGAATTCAGTGGCCTCAGTGAAAGACACATGAAAGCCAGCTTGGAGTTTGCAAAAAAGCACCTAAAGGACTCTCAGACTGTGACAAACAAGATTCTGTGGTCTGATGAAACCAGGATTGAACTGTTTGGCTTCCGTCTGGCCACCCTGCCATAAAGCCCAGATCGGTGGGGTGTTGCCGTGATGGTTGGCCTTCTGGAAGTTTCTCCCATCTCCACAAAGGATCTCTGGAGCTCCGCCAGAGTGACCATCGGGTTCTTTGCACCTCTCTTACCAAGGCCCTTCTCCCCTGATTGGTCAGTTTGGCCGGGCGGCCAGCTCTAGGAAGAGTCCTGGTTGTTCCAAACTTCTTCCAGTTCAGAATTATGGAGGCCACTGTGCTCTTGGGAAACTTCAATGCAGCAGAATTTTTTTTGTAGGCTTCCCCAGATCTGTGCCTCGACACAATCCAGTCTCTGAGCTCTGCAGGCAGTTCCCTCGACCTCATGGCTTGGTTTTTGTTCTGATATGCATTGTCAGCTGTGAGACCTTATATAGACAGGTGTGTGCCTTTCCAAATCATGTCCAATCAATTGAATTTACCACAGGTGGACTCCAATCAAGGGGTAAAAACATCTCAAAGATGATCAAGAGAAATGGGAGGCACCTGAGCTAAATTTAAAGTGTCATAGCAAAGGGTATGTCAATGTGATATTGTACACCGCTCCTTTCCTATGCCATCTCCAGGCATTGCAAATCGTCATTGCCGGGCACCAAAGGGGGCTCGGCAGTGACGCACGCTGAAAGAGAGTACTCAGTTTTCACTCTGGTTTCTTTCTTGTTTGTTTGTTTTCTTGTTTGTTTTCTTTCTTGTTTGCTTTCTTGGTTGTCCGGACGATATCTCAGCCATCCTTTGAGCTAGGAAGCTGAAATTTCGGCACAATAGTGAGCAAGTCCTTTGTCAAAAACGGTATTTTTTGTTTTTTGATTAATCAATTAATTGATGAGTTATTTAATTATTAGCGATTAATTAAGTACTTATTTAATTAATTAAATTTCATTTCTCTTCTGACCATTAACTCAGGCACCTTTTGAGTTAGGAAGCTGATATTTGGACATGCCAATGACCAGGTGATTTGGCTGCAAAGGCTATTTTTGATTTATTAATTAATTAATTAATCAATTAATCGATTAATTATTTAATTATTTGATTAATGACAAAAAAAAAATTTTTTTTTAACTTACAGATTCTGATGAAATAGTGATGGTTTATGTGTTCTCTGACCGAATTGATTAATAATTTAATTTATTTATGATTATTATTTATTTATTTTCATTATTAATCATTTATTTATCTTCTTTCTCATTTGGCCAATATCTCAGGCACCTTTTGAGCTCAGAAGCTAATATTTGGACATGAGTGACCAAGTGATGTGGCTATCAAGGATATTTTTGATTTATTGATTAATCAATTAATCAATGTATCGATTAATTATTTAATTATTCGATAAATTACTAAAAAAAAATTTTTGCCCCCAGTTACACATTCTGATGAAATGGTGGTGCTTTATGTGTTCTGTGACCGAATTGATTGATAATTTAATTTTTTAATGATTATTATTTATTTATTTTCATTATTAATCATTGATTTATTTTCTTTCTCATTTGGCCAATATCTCAGGCACCTTTTGAGCTGGGAAGCTAATATTTGGACATGACAGTGACCAAGTGATGTGGCTATCAAGGATATTTTTGATTAATTGATTAATCATTTAATCGATTCATTATTTATTGATTAATCGATGAATTACTTATTGATTAATCAATTAATTATTAAAATTTTTATTAATGACTTATTTGATTAAATTTCTAAAAGATACATCTTCGGATGAAGCACGAGTGGTTTTGTTATGGTATTAGCCAATTGATTAAGAAAATATTTTGTGATAATCTTTTATTGATTTTAATTATACAATTAATCAATCAATTAGTGGACACCTCTCCCTCCCAATGCAGCCTCTATGAGCTGCACTGCGGTATTGCCGGGCGCCAGAGGTGCCCCGGCAATGCCGCGCTGTAGGATATTTAATTATTTGGCATGGGGGCGGTGTACTTTGAATGTATGTGTACTTGTTTCAGTTTTTTCTTTTGAATAAATTTGCAAAACTTCCTAAAATCCTGTTTTCTCTTTGTCATTATGGTGTATTGAGTGAAGATTGATGAGGGTAAAAAATGGATTTAAACGATTTCAGCAGAAGGTTACAACATAACAAAATGTGAAAAATGTGAAGGGGTCTGAATACATTCTGAATGCACTGTATACTAGCCGAAAGCACCCAGCGTTGCCCAGGTTCTTTTTGAATGAATTTACTACTATAATTCAGCTTTTACTCACAGCCATTGAAGATTGACTACTATAATTCAGCTCAGCTTTTAATTGCAAAATGGGCCCAGCCCGGCTGAAGCGGCCTCGACTGACCTCATCACCTAGCCTATAACCTTCCCGGGGCGCATCCCGACATTTTTTAGCCTTTTTGAATGAATTTACTACTATAATTCAGCTTTTACTCACGGCCGTAGAAGATTGACTACTATAATTCAGCTCAGCTTTTAATTGTGAAATGGGCCCAGCCCAGCTGAAGCGGCCTCGACCAGCCTCTCCACCTAGCCTACAACCTTCCCGGGGCCCGTCCCGACATTTTTACTTCTTTTTGAATTAATTTACTACTATAATTCAGCTTTTACTCATGGCCGTAGAAGATTGACTACTATAATTCAGCTCAGCTTTTAATTGTGAAATGGGCCCAGCCCGGCCGAGGTGGGCCTCGACAGGCCTCAACACTGAGCCTATAACCTTCAAGGGGCCCATCCCGACATATTTTGTATTAGAGGTTTCCTCCTATCTTTCACCATTCAGGAGATTAGCGTGCACAGACAAACAAACAAACACACAGACAAACAAACAAACAAACAAAAACTTTCTTTTATATATATAGACTAGCCGAAAGCACCCGGCGTTGCCCGGGTTCTTTTTGAATGAATTTACTACTATAATTCAGCTTTTACCCACGGCTGTAGAAGATTGACTACTATAATTCAGCTCAGCTTTTAATTGCGAATATGGGCCCAGCCCAGCCGAAGCGGCCTCGACCATACTCACCGCCTAGCCTATAACATTCCCGGGCCCATCCCGACATTTTTGGTTCTTTTTGAATGAATTTACTACTATATTTCAGCTTTTCCTCGCAGCCGTAGAAGATTGACTACTATAATTCAGCTCAGGTATTAATTGCGTAATGGGCCCAGCCTGGCCGAGGTGGGCCTTGACAGGCCTCGCCACCTAGCCTATAACCTTCCCAGGGCCCGTCCCGACATTTTTTGTTTTAGAGGTTTCCTCCTATCTTTCACCGTTCAGGAGATCAGCACGTGCAGACAAACAAACAAACAAACAAAAACTTTTTTATTTCTGTAGAAGATAAAGAATATAGAAGAAGAAGAAGAAGATAGATAATAAACAATAATATAATAATAGAGTTAAATAGATATATAGAAGAAAAAGAAGATAATAATAATAGATTAAACAAGTACAGATACATTCAAAGTACACCGCCCCCATGCCAAATAATTAAATATTCGACAGCGCGGCATTGCCGGGGTGCATCCGGCGCCCGGCAATACCGCAGTGGAGCACATAGAGGCTGCATTGGGAGGGAGAGGTGTTCACTAATTGATTGATTAATTGTATAATTAAAATCAATAAAAGATTATCACAAAATATTTTCTTAATCAATTGGCTAATAGCATAACTAAACCACCAGTGCTTCATCCGAAGATGTATCTTTTAGAAATTTAATTAAATAAGTCGTTAATAAAAAATTAAATTATTAATTGATGAATCAATAAATAATTAATTGATTAATCAATAAATAATTAATCGATTAAATGATGAATCAATAAATCAAAAATATCCTTGATAGCCACATCACTTGGTCACTATCACGTCCAACTATTAGCTTCCCAGCTCAAAAGGTGCCTGAGATATTGGCCAAATGAGAAAGAAAATAAATAAATGATTAATAATGAAAATAAATAAATAATATTCATAAAAAAATTAAATTATTAAGCAATTCGGTCAGAGAACACATAAACCCCCACCATTTCATCAGAATCTGTAACTTAAAAAAAAAAAGTCATTAATCGAATAATTCAATAATTAATCGATTAATTGATTAATTGTTTAATTAATAAATCAAAAATAGACTTTGCAGCCAAATCACCTGGTCATTGGCATGTCCAAATATCAGCTTCCTAACTCAAAAGGTGCCTGAGTTGATGGTCAAAAGAGAATGAAAATTTGATTAATTAAATAAGTACTTAATTAATCGCTAATAATTAAATAACTCCTCAATTAATTGATTAATCAAAAAACAAAAAATACTATTTTTGAAAAAGGACTTGCTCACTACTGTGCCGAAATTTCAGCTTCCTAGCTCAAAGGATGGCTGAGATATCATCCGGACAATCAAACAAGAAAACAAACAAGAAAGAAAATAAACAAACAAACAAACAGAGTGAAAACTGAGTATTCCCTTTCAGCGTGCGTCACTGCCGAGCCCCCTTCGGTGCCCAGCAATGACGATTTGCAATGCCTGGAGATGACATAGGAAAGGTGCGGTGCACAATGATTAATAATGAAAATAAATAAATAATAATCATTAAAAAAGTAAATTATCAATCAATTCGGTCACAGAATACATAAACTACCACCATTTCATCAGAATGTGTAACTGAAAATATTTTTTTTTAGTAATTAATCGAATAATTAAATAATTAATCGATTAATTGATTAATTGATTAATCTATAAATCAAAAATATCCTTGATAGCCACATCACTTGGTCACTCATGTCCAAATATTAGCTTCTCAGCTCAAAAGGTGCCTGAGATATTGGCCAAATGAGAAAGAAAATAAATAAATGATTAATAATGAAAATAAATAAATAATAATCATTAAAAAATTTAATTATTAATCAATTCGGTCATAAAACACATAAACCACCACCATTTCATCAGAATCTGTAACTTAAAAAAAAAAATTTTTTTTGTAATTAATCGAATAATTAAATAATTAATCGATTCATTGATTAATTAATAAATCAAAAATAGCCTTTGCAGCCAAATCATCTGTTCATCGGCATGTCCAAATATCAGCTTCCTAACTCAAAAGGTGTCTGAGTTAATGGTCAGAAGAGAAAGGAAATTTGATTAATTAAATATGTACTTAATTAATCGCTAATAATTAAATAACTCCTCAATTAATTGATTAATCAAAAAACAAAAAATAGCGTTTTTGAGAAACGACTTGCTCACTACTGTGCCGAAATTTCAGCTTCCTATCTCAAAGGATGGCTGAGATATCGCCCGGACAAACAAACAAACAACGAGAGTGAAAACTGAGTACTCCCTTTCAGCGTGCGTCACTGCCGAGCCCCCTTTGGTGCCCGGCAATGACGATTTGCAATGCCTGGAGATGGCATAGGAAAGGTGCGGTGTACAATTAAATCGGTTTGGCCTGTTTTATGTACGTATATCTCTTAACGCCAGACTCTCAAGTTAAAATCCTCGATATTTGTGTTGTTTTGGCCTTTGTTTACTGTGGTCTTTGTAATTCATTTTAAATCACATGCTGATGATGATGTAACCTGATGGCTCTGTCCTGCATTTAATAATACACAAAAGTGAAAAAAACATTTTGATGACTTGAAAATTTGAAGGGATGGTCCAGGAACAAAACACAGTCACGATTATCCAACAACAACAAAATTCAACAAACTATTTCTCCACAACGACGAATGTGTAAGGTGATGTACAACACGAGGCATCCTTTCATCTTTTTCATGTTGAACAAATGTTTGGTTTTCAACGTGACATGTGTCTTTTTTGATGTGTTCACAACGCTTATCATATCACTGGGGTGCTGTGGGGTCTGATTTGTACTCAAAAGCAAGGATATTGGGAGCTTTGAAAAGGAGAAATTTGATATTTGCCAGAAAAAAAAATGCAGAGAAGAGAGGATGAGTTGGGCTGGATGTTGAACTGTGGATATCTGACGATCAAGCAGGTGTGACTGCACTGATCAGTGATGTAGGACTCGAGTCCATGTTTGGGGGACTCTTACTCTGACTCGGACTCGAATCTTCTGGACACGGACTTGGAATGCCAAGGACTCGGCCCAAGTCTGTCTCCAGTCCAGCAACATTTCATGTGTTGCAAATATTTTAGTGTACAGTAGAAATAAAATGTAAAAAGGACATTTGGACCATCCTTTCCATATCTAAACTTATACTCGATACATCATCCGAGATCAGCAAAAGCGACATGAATATATCTTCTAAATACATTTTATAAACAACAAGGGATGCCATTTATAGTATCAGGAAGAAAAGTCCCACAGATGTCCGGTCAAAGAGATCATTCGATCATACACGACGAGCAGAGAGTTGTTTTGCGAGGGATTATATCGCAAACATTCAAAGAGAAAAACAGTGACAGATGTATACATTAATTTGTATTCAACTAATTCTATTTCTCAATTTTATACATAATATTTTCTTTATTCCACGTTAGATATGGAGTTCGTTTTGCAGGGCCAAGGTGTTCGAGTTAGGGTTAGAGTTGGGTTAGGGTTAGGAATTTAAGTGCATACCGGACAAACATTAATTTATAAATCAGAGATTATGGTTAGGGTTAGACTTGGGGGTAGTTAGGGTTGGCGGTTATAAAAATATATTTAAAGTTTTTAAATTAAATAACAATTGTAATTCAATGACATGGATGGAAACTTTTATTTTTTTCAGGGTTAGGGGTAGGCTTCCGTAATTCCTTTGGCGATATCAAAATAAATTATATCACAGTGTGAAGGGGATTGACATGAGTGCAGAAGGGGGTTGGATGTTCGTGCACCTCGAAAATAAACGAATGAGAGCATAAACAAGCAGCAAAATTCACAATTTTAAACATTTTTACCGATTAAATAAGCTACCAAATATTCTAAATATGTTCAGAATACGTGTTTACGACGTAAATAAGCCGAACATGTTTGCTTTTATCTTAATTTGATTTCACATCATAAATGGGTGGGTACAGGGTTAGGGTTAGGGTTAGGTAATTCAGATGCGATTTTACATTAAAAAATCACATCACAGTGTGAAGGGGATTTGTACGAGTACAGAAAATGTTCGGATGTTCCTGTTTAACAAAAATAAACGAATTGGAGCATAATTATGGAGAAAAATAAATAAACGAATTGGAGCATAATTATGGAGCAAAATTGCTCCATAAGCTACCTGTGTGTGTTACGTGAGCGAGCGAGAGCAGTGAGAGCAGGTATCCATGGCTGTTGGCCAAGGAATGACCAGATTAGAAAGAGCACAAGTGCACAAAATAACTCACAAACGGTAACGGCGGCGAGAATAGATGGTTTAGTAAGCCAGCATTTGTGGCTGTGGCCCGAGCTCACTTACTATTTAAATGAGCCTCACTCTGGAACATGGTTTCCAGACAAACCTCCAGCATTGGTATTCATGGCAATGTGGAGATGAGCACTGCAATAACATCGACGTGTTCGTGCCCTGATCACCTGCCGTGCGGCTGACTGATCGCATTCCCAGCCTGTGCACACTGCATTAAATCTGTGCCAGAAGGTGTGGATCAAATAACAGTGCAGCGTCCAGTGAAACCTGATGGAGTGTCTGACACAAAGAGCCTCACAAACCGTGCTTTTATTTGTACCTGAACCAAGCTTTTCCGTTTGAATAAAACGTGCCTAGCACTCTGATATGAATACCACCTGTTTGAAACAAAGAGGTGATCAAGCAATACCAAGAAACAAGCTGGAGGTTACGAGAATTCAAATCGATGAAATACACAAATCTAGCTGAAATGCATCAATGTCACAAAGTCGCAGCATTCTAAAATATGTACAAACGTCGTAAGAACTTGTCTGTGTATGTGTAAGTGTACGATAGATTCGATTGAGTGGTCGGTGAAAACACACTTGCAATGACAAGTAAAGGTAAGTTCTTGCACACACACAAACGTTGCAATGACACGGACTCAGGTTGTGCACAATTCCAGAATCACGGACTCAGGTTGTGCACAATTCCAGAAATCTGACGATATCTACTTCGTGCACCTCCGTCTTAGGATGCACACGTCACGTTTATCCATTTTACAATGCTATATCATATTCTATCACGTGCACCCAATCTATCAAACTACCATGAGATCCATTCTACTTTATATGCATAATCACTTACTTGTTCAGTATCCAGCAACTTTAGGTAGTCAGTGGTATGTTGTATTTGCTTCTCCGTTATATATATACTCTCAGCACAATTCTAAAGAGAGTCCTTTGGCCTGGGGGAGTCTTTGAGAGATTGGCCAAATTAGGACTTTCTGCTTGGATGGTTGATTGTTAAATAAAGCGGAAACATAAACACAACTTTTTTCATACTTTCATCCAAACCAGTGGTACGTGATGCTTGGAACCCAGGTTCAAATCCCTGCAATTGCTTTGAATATGTGTTCACCTGAACTGTCTTCTGTTCTCTCAATACTATATTGCTTGTATTAGGGTTGGTCCCTGTCTTTAGAGGTTCCGATGAGAAATCTGATCCTTCTGACTATCAGCCTGTTAGCCTTCTACCCATTATCAGTAAAGTGTTTGAATCCATGATAAAACAACAACTCATGATTCAGCTGGAAACCCACAACCTCCTAACTGATGTCCAGTATGGCTTTCACCAGTCAAGGTCTCCTGGAGATGTTCGGCCTCCCAATGCCTTCTCCCCTGTCCCTCACTGTGTGGACTTCAAAATTCTGAGGCCTCCACTCAAACCTGACAGGCCTCTCAATCCTGGCTGCTGCCAGGGATGGTTTTTTAAAATGTCAGTGACGTTCTTCTTGTGTGTGTGTGTGTGTGTGTGTGTGTGTGTGTGTGTGTGTGTGTGTGTGTGTGTGTGTGTGTGTGTGTGTGTGTGTGTGTGTGTGTGTGTGTGTGTGTGTGTGTGTGTGTGTCCACATCTATATATTTTCGCTTTGAAAATGGTTTTCTCTGCAACCGCTTGTCCGATTGATGCCAAACTTTAAACATAGGAGGGAGTCCGCATGGCCAATATTTATAACTCTGACGTAATAGGTCACATTGTAAGGCAGCTATATTGGATTAAATGAAAAAAATTGGACATCATTTTCTCTGAAACTCTCACCAAAAAAATGGAAACTTGGCACATGTCATTAACTCCCAATAGGGTATGTAGGGTGATAACGATGATGTCATTGGTGAAGTGGTATTCTGGCCATAATTGGTTGAATTGGTTTCTTCATCTGTGAAACTGTGAAATGTGAATATGTGAAAATGCGAAACTTCATATGGCTGATGAAAGACCTCATGTGAGGGAAGAATTAAAAGAATCATGTACATAACCCATCCCAAGAAACTATGTGATATAAAAGCGTGCATGGATGATACGGGTATGTGGGCCATACTTTCATCAGACAAAATATCAGCGTGTTCAGTGAACGGCGTTATGAGTGGAGCCTTTTTGGTGCTTTTCCTCTTTTTTTTGTGCACCTTTCAGAACATGTCCTGGTTGTTTTTTACTCTTACAACATCACCTGGCTTAAATACTGTACACTTCACACCTCTATGCTTATCTTCATAAGCTTTGCGAGACTTTTGTTTCTTCTGGACTCTTCTGGACTATTTTGCACCATCTCCTCTCTGCAGAAAGCAGGGATCTTAGTTGTTTCAGCAATATCTAACTTGGTCTTCATGTGATGCGTACAAAACAGATATTTTTGTTCATAATGAACGTGCAAGACTAGATGCTCCACGAGTGTCGTTCTAGGTTGTCTTTGTGTTGTACCATCCGCCGAATAGCGATGAATCCCATCTATCTATCTATCTCTTTCTCTTTCTCTTTCTCTTTCTCTCTCTCTCTCTCTCTCTCTCTCTCTCTCTCTCTCTCTGTCGCCACCTATCGGCCGTCGGTGCGTTGGGTGTAGCGTCATGGCGGCTGTGAGCAATTGCTCTGTGTTTTGGTGAGTTTGTCGTGAGTTTTCCCCCCTCTCCTGCCTTCCCCTGCCCCCCCCCTCCCTCTCCTTTTCCATCCTGTGTGCTTTGGCATTTGTTCTCATCTGTTCTACACCCTTGCCTTCGAGAGAGAGAGGATTGAGAGCGGGCCCATTTGGGTGCGGCCTACTGGCGTTGACGGCGCGTTGTAAGCCATTTCTGTGCTTATAATGCACGTTTATTATTTACTTTAGTTCGTTTATTTAGGTTTGATACCCTCTTGTCCGGCTCGGACAAGCGGGGTGAGGGGGGGGGGGGGTATTTTCGCTGGAATGGCGAATGCACGCTCTCGTCGCGATGACTTTGAAGGCTTAACCAGGAAGCACGCGTTTGTGTGCGTGCCTCCGGATGGAGTCCCTGTCGAGGCCATCATCCTCGCTGTGGGGAGCATTGTTGGGGATGAAAATATACGTGCAGCTTCGCGTATGAACCAGAAAGTGGTGGTGTTCGTTTCGGACGAGGAACTCGTCCATGACGTGGTAAGTGCGGGAATAACCACGGAAAGCGGTCACTTTATGATGGCATCGCCGCTATTAACTCCCGCAACGAGAGTGGTTATTTCTAACGTACCACCATTTATCCCAAATGACAAGTTAATGACCGTGCTATCACGGTACGGTAAAATGGTATCGAGGATTTTAACAATCCCTCTTGGGTCTCGGAATGAACGTGTTAAGCACGTAATGAGCTTCCGCAGACAGGTGTATATGGTCCTTCCAGACCGTGGGGACGACACAGGCCTCAACATCACTTTCAAAATTAATTTTGAAGAGGCAAATTTCCAGCTATACGCATCGTCCACCACCTTAACATGCTTTCAGTGTGGAGCGTATGGACATTTAAAACGTTCTTGTCCCAAAGCCTCGTGTGTCAGGTGTGGCAAGACAGGTCACACTGCCATAGTTTGTAAGGAGGAGGTTGCTCTGCTAATGAATACGCCCAGTGGGAGGGAGGTAAACGCTGCTCCACTAATGAATACTCCCAGTGGGAGGGAGGTTAACGTTGCTCCACTAATTGAGATTCCCAGTGGGGGGGAGGTTATCGCATTGCCACCGCCTAAAATTCCTAATGAGGGTGAATCCAGTGTTCCAAGCGCGAACGTATTTATTCCTCCTCAGCAAAATGTTGAAATGGACACTGATAGTAAAGTGGGGACGAGTAAACGAAGGGCTCCGCATGATAGTGACTCATTTGGAGCAGGTAAAAAGGTTGTGCTCGATTTGCAGGCTGTTAGTGAAAAAACTCTTCAGGATGCACCTGGAATCTCTCTGCAAAGCGCGGACCATATAAATAAAGAGGAAAACCCTGAAAAGAGCATCAGGGTTCAGCCGCTAAAACAACGCGCTTCCATTACTCACACAGACGACGTTAATGATAAAAATAATTCAGGCCACGATACCGTGAATGGTGCATCATTGATCCAAGCGAATGTCGCCGAACAGGCTGACATCCATAATAAATCTGCCAATATAGCAGAAAAGGGCGGAAACTTAAATCCACAGGAATGTGGGAATAATGATTTCATGCCAATTGAGGAAATCAGTAATCAATGTGCTGATGTTTCCCAAACACAGCTCTGCGTGGACCCCCCAGACAAGGGAAGGCTAGGTTGCATAGCAGGAGAAGAAAACGGTATTGACCCAGACCCCATTGGACCACTTTCTGATTTATCAGAATCGGTAGAGGAGGTGGAGGTAACAGCATTATCACAATTAATGCCAGATCAACCCCCAACCCCTCCCCATATTGTTCTCTCATTTCTCAATGAAACGTATAGACAGCGAAATGTCATCATTGGGGATCATTTCCCTGATTTGGCTCCCTTTATTCAGGCTGCAAAACTAGTCATAAAAAAATCTGAGGAACTAAACCTAACAAAATCGCAGTTTCATCGACTAAAGAAAATCATAACAAAGGCAAAGAGTGAGTACTCACAGTGTCAGACAAAATTTACTAATGAGTGATGAAGACGCTTAATCTTGCAACACTCAATATAAATGGTGGTGGGGCCAGTCACGTCCGCCAGATCCAAGTGAATAGCTTATTCAAACGGAAACAAGTTGATGTAATATTACTGCAAGAAACTCATATTATTGAGAAGGTTGAACATGACTGGAGCAGCATGTTCAAAGGTAAATGTTTCTTCAGTAATATGTCATCTGTATCTGCTGGAGTGGGGTTTTTGTTAAAACCAGGACTTGTACCTGAATCTTGCCTCTTTCAGGAGGTGATTCGGGGACGTTTTGCCTCCCTAGAATTGGTGATCAATAGCCTGAAGCTCATTATTTTTAATGTATATGCACCAAGCGAGAGTACTGACCATAAAGCCTTCTTTACTGAAGTGATAAACCATTTAAATTTGTTTGACCCAAATCAGTGCATATGCATGGGGGGAGATTTCAGTTGTACGCTAGAGCCCAAAATAGACAGAAATTCACCGGAACCACATCCCGAGTCCCATGGTGACCTCTCCCAGTTCCTTTCAGGTGGGGCTTTTTTGGATGTATGGCGATTGATGCACCCAAATGACCGGCAGTTTACATGGTGTCGAAGCTCCAATGGCCAAGTATCCTTAGCGAGGCTTGACCGCTGGTACATCACCCCACGATTAAGGAATACTGTAACCTCCTCAACTATTACCCCTTCCATCTTCTCTGACCACCACATGGTCACGATGGGCCTATCTTTCCCTCAATTCAAACGGAGGAGCGCCTATTGGAAATTCAATACAAGTCTTTTGGATGATACCCTGTTTAAGGAAGCCTTTCGCATCCTAAGGATAGCAATAGTTGGAAAAAAGCCCCTCTTTGCTTCCACTAACCTTTGGTGGGATAATATGAAAACTCATATACGACTGTTTTGTCAACAGTTTAATTCCCACATCACCCATGAAAGTCAAATCACATTGGCACGGTTGGAAACCGAAATTCTAAAACTGCAAAACTAAATGGCAGAGCAAGAAAATGAGACAAATTACAAATTGCTCCTTGAAAAAAGGACCCAACTCCGGGAACTATTACAGGAGAAGGCTGCAGGACTACTAGTTAGACTGAGAGTAAAAAGCATTAAAGTATCGGATAGTCCTAGCAAAGCCTTCTTTCACTTAGAAGCTGAAACGAGGCCTCCCCAGCTTATTATATCAGTTAAGGACCCCAGTGGGAATGAAATTACAAGTTCTGATGGCGTAAAAATCACTATTAGAAAGTATTATTCTGAACTATTTGCTAAAAAAGATATATATGAGGATAAAATAAAATGTTTTACCTCCCATCTCCCAACCCTAACTGAGACTCGACGCCTGGAGCTGGATGTGCCTTTAAGCCTTGATGAATTACAGCGTGCCCTGGTTGGAATGGAATCTGGAAAGGCTCCGGGAATTGATGGCCTGCCAGCTGAGTTTTACATGGAATTTTGGGACATTTTGGGCCCGGAACTATTGATTGTAATCCAAGAATCCGTGCGAAAAGGTGTAATGCCACTAAGTCTGAGGAGAGCAGTGGTGAGTCTTCTCCCAAAGTCAGGAGATCTCCGGCGGATGGAGAATTGGAGACCGCTTTCAATAATGTGCACTGACTATAAATTGTTTTCGAAAGCAATGGCAAATCGTTTTTAAAAAGTCATTGGTGATCTGGTTTTACCTGATCAGACATTCTGCATCCCCAGTCGTTCGATTTACGACAACATTTTTTTCGTGCGGGATTTAATGTATGCTCGCCATGACCAAAATGATTTTGGAATTTGTTTTCTAGACTTTGAAAAAGCCTTTGACAGTCTGATTTGACTTTGACAGTCTGATTTGACAAAAAGCCTTTGACACATATACATATTGACCATGTTTTCTTGTGCCATGTTCTTGAAGCATGTGGGTTTGGGGTAATTTTCAGGGCCTTTATAACTCTATTGTACACTGACATCTCCAGTGTAATTAAGGTGAACAATGAACTGGTTCCCCCCATAAAGGTTCAGAGGGGGGTACGGCAGGGTTGCCCAGTCTCAGGTTTGCTTTTTGCGTTAGCAATGGAGCCATTTCTTTGCACACTGAGAAAGAATATCTCTGGCCTGACCTGTTTTCCTGGAAGCCCACCAATGACTATATCGGCCTATGCAGATGATGTTTGCGTCATCATAAAAAACCACCAAGACATTGTTGCTCTTGTAAAGTCCTTAAGAACCTTTTTCAGGGCTTCATCTCTGAAGGTTAATTGGACGAAAAGCAAAGCTCTTTGGGTGCCATACCTTAATAGCTGCCTACCTGTCTCAACACATCTGCCCGCTCTTCCAGAAAACTTGGAGTGGAAAGCAGATGGTGTTGATTACCTTGGTGTGTCCCTGGGCTCTACACAAATTGAGAAAAGGAATTGGGAAGGTGTGACTGGAGAAATAGACAGGAGGCTGAACCTGTGGAAAAGAGCCCTACCGCACCTCTCATTTAAGGGCCGAGTCTTAGTGGCAAACAACTTGGTTGCTACAACGTTGTGGCACCGCTTTATTTGCCTGCAACCACCAGAAGTGCTGCTGGACAGGATACAGGCCAAACTTGTGGACTTTTTTTTGGGGAGGCCATCATTGGCTGCGGCCAAGCGTAATATGCCTTACTGCATCTGAAGGTGGTCAGAGCCTTGTTCACGTGAGATCCCGTCTCATGGCTTTTCGCCTGTGCTCCATTCAACGCCTCCTATATGGTGAAAACCTGCCAAACCATGCCTTGGCTTGCCATATTTTACAACAGGCGGGTAGACTCGGCTATGGTCTCGAAGTATTCCTGACTCACCTTAAGTACGTGAATACATCAACGCTCCCCATATTTTACCAGAGCCTTCTCAGTGCCTGGGAAAGACTTTCCGTGAGCCGTAGAGCGGACACTTACTCCCCAGGGATGTTCGAGGTTGAACCCCTGTTCTTCAATCCTCTCTTCCCTGATGTCCTCAAGAGTCGTCATTTGTGCCAACGCTTTATTGAGGCAGGCATAAACAAAGTATGGCACCTTCGGCCAAACTCCGGTGTCGGGTGGAGGAATGTGGAGGAAATTTCAACCTTGACGGCGATTCGTTCCAAGAGGACAATTGGAACGATTTTGAGGAAAGTTGTTCAAAAACGTCATCAGCTACAGAAACTTTGGACTTGGGATACTTTTGGACACCCCTACGAGTCCCCGTTTCCGAAACTGATTTTTGACTGCTTTCCCAAGGAACTTCCACCTGTTAGCACAGGGACAAGTGTATTGCATGCTGAGAGCAGCAAGAGCCTGTATAGGTGGTGGTTATCTCAAGTTCTTGGTATTCCTCCGCTAAATGGAGTAGCACGATGGAAGAGGCTACTCCCTGCCGGGCCCCCCAATGAACCTGTATGGGAATCAATGTATTGTAAGCTGATCAACAAAAGAACAGGTGATCTTCAGTGGCGCCTTGCCCACTGGATCATCCCATGCAATACATATGTATGGAATTTTGCCCCAATATCTGCATGTTGCCCCTTTTGTTCTGTAAATGAGGATGTTTTTCATTTTTTTATTGGTTGTGAAAGACTTTTTCCTTTATTTGAATGGTTAGACTTTGTGTCGTTCAAAATGAATTTCAGATTTACTTTTCGATCCTTTATTTTTGGGCTCAAAAAGAGACGGCAACACAACAAAGAATATGAACTGTTGTGCTTTTTTGTAGCTACAGCAAAGCTTGCTACTTACCTGTCCAGAAAGGACAAGCGGAAAGGTAAGCCTGTTCATCAATGCAAAGTCATGACGTTTTTCAATGCACTGTGTGCTGCAAGGCTAAAACATGAGTTTGAGTTTCCCAAGAGCATGGGTGAAATTGATGGATTTGTGGAAAAATGGTGTCTGAAAAGTGTCTGTGAAGTCCGCCAAAACGAGTTGGTATTATTTTTCTCTTGATTGTTCATAATTTCTACACTTCATAGTATTGCTGCAGAAGATTGCATTTGTTTTCGGTAAAAGCTGAACTGATCAACGCATATATCTGCATTGTTTCCTCGCTTCATCGTTTTCTCTTGTTTTTGGCTTTGTTGATTTTATACACTGTACATCCATGCACTTTATATTTTTTGGAATAAAAGGACGTCAAAAGTCAAAAAAAAAAAGTCTCTCTCTCTCTCTCTCTCTCGCTCTCTCTCTCTCTCTCGCTCTCTCTCTCTCGCCACCTATCGGCTGTCGGTGCGCTGGGTGCGGTGTCATGGCGTCTGTTCGTGTCTTGGCATTGTAGCTCCGTGCTCGTGGTTTGTATCTTTACCCTCCCCTTACCTTTTCTCACCTTTGTTCCGTCTTTTGTGTGTCACCCTTCCACGTTATCATCCCTCCCCCCCCTCTTGAGAGTGAGAAAGTGAGAGAGCACACGTGGTGAGACCGGTAAAGGTTCCCCCTGAGGGCGGTTCCCTCTTCAGGGTTTTTTTCGCCTCGTGTTACAAATCATAATACTTTTTCCGTTTCTTTTTTCGTAAATATTTTTATTTTTCGTTTGTTTACTGGAGCTTTTTGGCTTCATTAACCCTTTATACATTTATCCTTTGTTTAAACGTGCAAACGATGGTGGATAGCTCTCGTTTTTTATTTTTATTTTTTTTTATTTTTTTTTGTATACAAGATCGAGGCTCGTGAAAGAGCGAAAATTAATCACACAGAAAGACAAACAGACACATAAAACAAATAACATCGGGAGCGGTAGACAAGATGGGGAGAGAGGGGGAAGGACACAAACACAACATTTGAGAGCAGGGACCGAGAGACATGGAGACATCGAGAGATCTGTGGGAGGGAGAGGGCTTTGGGGGGGAGGCATGTGAAGGGGGGAGGCATGTGAAGGGGGGGAGGCATGTGAAGGGGGGGGCGGCGTGGGAGAGGTATAAACATATGGACACTGCCAGGATTTCCAGGAAATAAGTTGGAATTTCAAACAAGGTGGATCTGGGGTGAATTAGTGGGGGTAGAAAAGATCAAGGTTATGGATGGGGGAAGATAAGAGATGGTGGTGAACAGCTGTTTTAAAGACCTGGAGGGAGGAGAGGGATTGAAGGGAGTGTGGGAGTTTGTTCCACAGGCGGGAGAAAAGAGGAATGAAAGAGTGAAGGTGAGCAGAGAGCCGAGATTTCGGCAGTTTAACCATCAGAGGGTTGCTGGCAGATCTTGTGCGACCTGTAGGAATATTTGGGGGACAGAGCACGGAGAGAGCTGGGGGAGCAAGGCCGGAGAGGAGTCGGTAGAAGACAGAAAGACCACCTACCTGCCTGCGGTGAGTGAGTGAAAGGCCCTCAGAGATAGCTTCATCGCGGGAGATTCCAATGATTTTGAAAGCTTTGGATTCAACAGCGTGAAGCCGAGCCAGGTGTGAGGCAGGAGCACCAGCCCATAGGGGAGAACAGTATTCCATTGAGCTGCGGATGAAAGCCTTGTATGTGGTGAGGAGCTCAGGTGTGCCGAGGAAGGACTTCGCACGACGGAGGATGCCCAGTCGGTGACTGGCTTTGGAGGCCAGCTTGGAAATGTGGTTTTCCCAAGAAAGATCATGGCAGATAGTGAGACCCAAAAGCTTGAGTGACAGAACTTCTTGGAGAGGATTGTTGAGAAAGTAGATGGGAGGGTTGTCCAGTCGATCTTTTCGGAGAGACATAGTAAGAGAGTGAGATTTGGCAGGATTGAAAGACATGTTCCACTTGTTTGACCAGTCTGTGATTTTGTCCAGGTCTTCAGAGAGTGAGGAGGCTGCAGACTGCCTATCTGAGGGAAGAGGAATGGAGCGGCAGAGAGTGGAGTCATCAGCAAAGAGATAGAGAGGATTTTCCAGAGAGTCAGAGAGATCATTGATAAAGACCAGAAAAAGCACAGGGCCCAGCACACTTCCTTGGGGAACTCCAGCCTGAACAGGAAGGGGAGATGAGAGAAATCCATTCAGGGCCACACGTTGACTACGACCAGAGAGGAAGTCCGCAAGCCATGCATGGAGATTTCCATGGATACCATAGGAGGAGAGTTTGGTGAGCAGAGCTGGGTGCCAGACCGTATCAAAGGCCCTTGATATGTCAAGGGAGACAGCTCTGATTTCCTGTTTGGCATTCAGGACCTCCATCCGTTGTTGAGACAGCAGAAGCAGCATGTCCAGAGTAGAGTGACCTGGTCTGAAACCAAATTGATGATCAGAGATCAAGCCATTGGAGAAGAGGAAAGATTTCATATCCGAAGCAATGATGGATTCCATGACTTTGCTGATAATTGGGAGCAGGCTGATTGGTCTGTAGTTGCAAGGATCTGTTTTTGCACCTTTTTTGTGTAAAGCGGTAATGTTAGCTGATTTCCAGGATGCTGGCAGATGACCTTGAGCAAAAGATAGGGTGAAAAGAACAGAGAGAGGGTGAGATAGAGCGGCAGAGCAGGATTTTAGGACCCGTGGGCTGATGCCGTCTGGTCCAGTTGCAGAATCAGAGTCGAGGTTTGACAAAAACTCCTCCACCTTGTCAGGAGAGAAGGACACAGAGTCCAGGAGCATTTGGGTTCGACTGGGAAAGGTGGGAACAGAGAGAGATGGGTTTGGGACTAAGGATTTCGAGGCGAACACAGAGTTGAGGCATTCGGCTTTGTCACGTGCGATGTCAACTGTGTGGCCATTTGAGGTAAGGGAGGGGATGGAGGGGGAACAAACACCAGAAACGGATTTGACCAGACGCCACCAGGATTTGGAGGAAGGAGACAGGTTTGAGAGTTCATTCTTGAGTGAGGAGAGATAGTGCTTCCTGGCACTCCTGAGGGTAGACACACACTTGTTCCGAGCTTGGTGGAAGGAACTGAGATTTCCTTCAGTTGGATTAGCCTTCCAAGAGGCAAAGGCAAGTTGTTTCAGGGCAACTGCCTCACCACAAGATTCAGTGTACCATGGACGGGAGGAAGGGTAAGACAATTGAAGGCGAGATGGGATAAATCTGTGCATGAGAGAGATCAGTTTGCTTTGGAAGAATTCCCAGGAAGAATTGATGTCAGAGGCAGTGGAGATGGGAGACCAATCCAGACGATTGATGGCTGCTTGAAGACCGTCCCAGTCGGCCTGAGTGAAATGCCAGACTCGTCGACGCTGAGGAGACTCTCTGAGAATGGCCAGAGAGATGTCCACTTTGACAAGCACATGATCAGAAGAACCGATTGGAGCAGAAGAAGAGCAGCAGACATTAGCAGGGAAGTTTGTCATAACCAAGTCTAGAAGAGAAGATACTCCATTGGCTGAGATCCGGGTCGGGAAATTGACAGATTGTGTCAATCCCAGTGAGTCACAGAAGTCCTTTGCTGAGGTGCCATGACTAGTGAGAGAGGAACCCACACCCAACCAGGTGGCATGATGACAGTTGAAGTCACCACATATGAGGAAGAGAGAGTTGGGATGAGTGGATAGAAGTTGGTCCATGTTGTCAGACATTGAAATGTAGATGGAGTCATCACTGTTTGGGGGACGGTACAGAACACATATGAACAAAAGGTGGGAGCGGAGAGGAAGCCGTAACCAGAGGTACTCCTGCGGGTGAGGAGGAAAGAGAGCAGTGCAAGGAGAGTGAGGAAGAGAGTTTTTGACAAAGATAGCCACCCCACCACCAGGCCGAGGCTCAGGTCTATCATACCGGAGGAGGGAGTAACCAGGAAGAGATATTAAGGAATCAGAGACATCTTGAAGGAGGAAAGTCTCTGTTAAGCAGATCAAGTCTGGATTGTCAGAAGCAACCTGTATGGAGAGATCAGTCAGGTTTGAGCGAAGGCCCCGGATGTTTGAGGTCCATACCGTTAATGAAGAGAGAGGGGGAGCATCGGGTACAGGACAGGGGAGGGGAGGAGTAGGGTAAGATGAAGGATGAGAGGGGGAGGTAGGGAGAGCAGTTGATAGTGTTTCAGATGTTGCAGAAGAGTTCCAAGAAAGGGAAGGATGAGGAGGATGAAAGGTTTGCTGGTGAAGGGATGCGGCACAGTGAGGGGTTGTTTGAGGGGGGGCAGAGGAAAGTAGAAGGTTTGGGGGGGTGGAGGTATGAGATAGAAGGGAGACGAAGTGGGGAGGAGGCAGCTTGGAGGAGGAGGGGGGAGGAGAGAGAATTGGAGAGGAATGGTATGGGGGGAGAATTGAATGGGAGGGATTGGGGGGGAGTTTTGAAGGGGAGGAGTGAGGGGGGAGTTTAGGAGGGGAGGGGCAAGGGGGGAGTTTTGGAGGGAAGGGGAAAGGGGGGAGATCAGGAGTGGAGGGGCAAGGGGGGGGATTAGGAGGGGAGGGGCAAAGGGGAAGTTTAGGAGGGGAAGGGCAAGGGGGGAGTTCAGGAGTGGAGGGGCAAGGGGGGAGTTTAAGAGTGGAGGGGCAAGGGGGAAGTTTCGGAGTGTAGGTGCAAGGGGGGGGATTTGGATGGGAGGGGCAAGAGGGGAGTTTAGAAAGTGGATGATTAATGAAAGACGAACATTGATAACAAATTGGGTTTGTTGTGATTTTCAAGTTAGCAATCCGGTTCAGGATGATGGAGGAGGGATGGAATGAATGTGAATTTAGACCATGTAGTGAGGGAGACGTATAAGATATTGAATTTCTTTTTTTTGAAGTGGAATGAGTTGGAGAGGAAATTGAGAAAAGCCTTTTAAATAGGAAGAAAAACAGCGTGTTGTAATATACCACTGAATAAAAAACAGAAGGGGAAAGGTTAAACATATTTAAAAATATTTAAACAGAACTATGAACAATCTTATATGCACAAAAATACCAACGGGGGGAGAGCCGAGAGGGACCACCACGAGTCACGTGAACAGGGCAAACGGTGGATGGCAAGGAGATAATGGGGGTGGGGCGAACAGCACACCTGGACAGAAAATACAGGATGAGACAACAGTACACGTGGAGAAAAGAAAATAAATGTTTTTTTTTTTTTTTTTTTTTTTTGGGGGGGGGGGGGGGGTGGGGAGTTAGAACGTTAGACAGTATTATGTTCGGGGTAGAAGGGAAAAAACCAAGAGTTACACGTCTCTTGAAGTGCTAACCCGGAAGCATGGGTTAGTTTGCTCACCTCCGTCGGGAATCGATGTGGAGGCCATTATCCTTGCGGTCGGAGAGTTAATCGGTTTGGATAATGTAAAAGCGGCTTCTCGCATGAATAAATGCGTGGTAATCTTTGTTTCCACAGTGCCCATGGTTGCTCAAATAGTCGAGCACGGGCTCTTCTTTGCTCCCGACGTGTTTGTTCAGGTATGTCCACTCGACACGCCGGCAGTTCGGATTTCTCTCTCTAACGCTCCTCCGTTCCTTAAGAACAAAGACCTGGTTACTGAACTAAACAAACTTGGTTCTGTCATCTCTTCAGTTACAATGGTTCCTGTACGAGGAAAAAATAACCGTTTAAAACACGTCATGTCCTTTCGTCGTTTTGTTTATATGATCTTACCGCGTGGTGTAACCTCTTTAAATGCGGTATTGCCTTTCAAGGTCGAAGGTCACACTTATCGGGTCTTTGTCTCCACAGAGTCTCTAGTTTGTTTTGAGTGTGGTCAATATGGTCATTTAAAGGACTCGTGCCCGAAAAAGTCCACAGATAGAGTCACTAGCCTGAATGGTGATGAACAGCAGGGCTATACTGAGATCGTTGTCGATGATGTAAACAATATGGGTGGTGCTGATGCAGACCCCATTGTAGACAAACAGAGAACCAGGAAAAGAACCCTCCCACCTTCTAGCGACCTCAACGAGCCTGATAATAAGGTCTTGGCCGGTCCTCCAACTTTCGCTCAAGTGGTTAGTGAAGGTTATGGTGGAGCGCGACCTCCTCCTCAGCAGTTTCCTCCAGTTGAGGAAATTCCTCAACCTCCCCCGCCTTCAGAATACTCTGAGGGTAATGTGATAAATGCTGAAAATGTATGTGTTGGCCAGACAGCACCTGAGTCTCTCCAGTGTTCTGAGGGTAAACCTCCATGTGAGGTTGAGCCTCCATGTGTGTCCCCTGCTGAAGCTTGTGTTGATTGTGCCACCCCTCCCTCTGTGGGGAGTGGTGAGTGTGTTGGAACTAGTGATCTGTCTGTGGAATCCTCCATTGAGGCAGCTGAGCCTTGTCAAGCTCATGGTCAGCAGGGTGATAGTGCTGAAGTCTCAGATTTTTGCGTCGATGAGCCCGTTGCCTCGGCAATGGACTCTCAATGCAATGATTGTGACTCTGATGGGGGTTCTTCCGTTGCCTCACTGAGTGATGGTGAGGCCGACTTCTCATCAGAGCATGTCTCTGGAGGCTCTGTCCCTCCTGCTGAAATCGTGGATTTCCTTCAAAAAACTTACCATAAAAAGCGCGTGAAAATCTGCGATTTCTTCGTTGATACTCACGCCTTCATTAGTGGGGCTCAGGAAGTTGTACAACAATCTGCGGCCCTTCATATTTCTGATCAATCACTGAAAAGACTGAAGAGGTACCTTGTCACAGCAAGGAAAGAATTAAACCTGTAATGGCTGTGTTGCTGCCTATGTTTCTATGAACATAGCAAGCTTGAACATTAATGGTGGGCGCAGTCAGCTGCGTCGGTCCCAAACTGTGCAATTAGCCAGGAGGGAAAAGTTTGATGTACTTTTATTGCTAGAAACTCGTGCCACTGCAGACTGCATGGCTGATTGGCAGCAACAGCTGATTGGCACTTGGTTTTTTAGTAATACAGATTCTGTGAGTGCGGGTATTGCTTTTTTTGTCAGTTCACGTTTGTCTGTCTCCCCCCCCCCATCTTTAAGTAAATCGTACCAGGCTATCTAGCCTCTGTAGAGCTTGCATACAATCAGCAACGATTTATGTTTGTTAACGTCTATGCTCCAAGCGATAGCACAGATAGAGGAACTTTTTTTAATCAGTCCTTTAATTTCCTGAGACACCTCTCTTCTGATACGTTGTTGTGCTTAGGGGGTGACTTTAACTGTACCTTAAACCCAACTTTAGATAGGAACAGTGCAGAGCCACATCCAGCTTCAAGTAGGCCTCTTTCCAGTATAATTTCGCGGCATGACCTCAACGATGTATGGCGGCAACAACACCCAAACCTGCAGCAATTTAGCTGGTGTCGGGTTTTACTAAATCATCTTTCACTTGCTCGTCTTGATAAATTTTATATTCCTAACTCTGCTGTCAACCTTGTGACATATACGGCTATTGTCCCTTCAGGCTTCTCTGATCATTCTTTGGTAAAACTGTGCTTTTCTTTTCCTCGTTTCAAACGCCGCACCCTGTATTGGTCCTTTAACACCTCACTTCTGAGCGATCCTTTCTTTAAATCATCCTTTGTGGTTTTTTGGGACAAGGTTGTGGATTTCCAACATCGTTTCCTAAATCTCTGTCAGTGGTGGGACTATGCTAAAGCGCAGATCCGTGTTTTCTGTCAGCAATACAAAACCAATTGCTCTCAAAGTAAACAATTATGTATTGATGCCTTGAAACAAGAAATTCTACGATTGCAGGAAGGTGCTGAGGTCCTCAGTGATGAAAGACGGTGTCATATCCTCTTTGAAAAACAAACTCTGCTTAAGGAATTAATTCAAGAAAATGGTATTGGTGCCTTAGTCAGGCTGAGAGTGAATGGTTTACTGTCGTCAGACACATGTTGTAAAGATTTCTTTAAGTTTGAGAAGACGACGAAGGCGAGCCAGCAAATGCTTAGTCTTCGGGCTAGTGATGGGCATATTCTTAGTGATAATACGGAGATTGTTCATTTTGTTCGGTCTTATTTTGAGAATGTGTTTTCCTTTAAGCCCAATGATGTGCCTGCAATGCAGAATATTACGACCAATTTACCGCAGATAGATGAGCATCAACGGCATGTCTTGGATGAGAACATTACTCTCGGTGAACTTAAAACTGCGCTCGATGGCCTTGCTGATCATAAGGCTCCTGGTTTTGATGGGCTACCAGCTGAATTTTATAAAACCTTTTGGGACATGCTTGGTCCTGCTTTGCACTCAGTGTTTTTATACAGTCTGCGTGAGGGATTGTTACCCCTTAGTTGTCGGCGTGCAGTTGTTTGCCTTATCCCTAAGAAAAACGACCTGCAATTGATACAGAACTGGCGTCCAATCTCTCTTCTCTGCACAGATTACAAGATTTTTGCCAAAACGCTAGCTAACCGTGTAAAGACTGTTCTAAGCACAGTTATACATCAGGATCAATCGTACTGTGTTATGCACAGATCTATGCACGATAACATTTTTTTGGTACGAGACCTGTGGGATGTGTGTGCATTTCAACAACAACATACCGGTCTCTTTTTTATTGACCAAGAAAAGGCTTTTGACTCTGTTAATCATGAGTATTTGTTTCACATTTTAAAGCAATTTGGTTTTGGGGCATCCTTTATTTCATATGTATCCTTATTGTATAATCACATTTTTAGCTTGATCAAAATCAATGATGGTCTCTGTTCACCTTTGCGGATTGGGAGGGGAATTCGGCAGGCTGTCCCTTATCTGGAATATTGTACTCTCTTTGCATTGAGCCCCTTTTGATTCGTTTACGATCTTCTCTTATGGGATTTTCAGTGACTCCCTCAGAAAATCCCGTTATCATTTCGGCCTATGCTGATGATGTATGTGTTGCTGTTCGCAGCAGTAATGACATTGCTCTGCTATTTGAGTGCCTACGGGTTTACTCTCAAGCATGTACAACGCAAATTAATTGGTCGAAATGCAAAGCAGTTTGGGTCGGCGGTACGCCACCTTCTGCCCTTCCAATTCTCCCTATGAATTTGACATGGGAAAAAGAAGGTGTGAAATACCTCGGTGTTTACCTTGGAACCCCAGGCTTTGTCAAAAGGAATTGGGATGGTTTGCTCCACAAAATCAGCAACAAATTAAACAGATGGAGAGGAATTTTGTCGACCTTGTCTTTCCGAGGTCGTGCCCTGGTCATTAACAACCTGGTGGCCCCTCTCTTATGGCATAAAATGATTGCCTTGCAGCCACCTGCAACGTTGGTGTCGTCAATCCAAAAATGTTTACTTGACTTATTTTGGGATGGCAAACACTGGCTAAAGCCAGAGACTATTTGCCTCCCACTGGCAGAAGGAGGTCATGGGCTTGTGGACATTCTTTGTCAGGTGATGGCCTTCCGAGTCTCCACAGCTCGTCGTTTTATATTTCTGGAGGCCTTGCCCTGGAAATCGACTGCAAACTGTATACTAAAACAAGCCGGCATGCTTGGGTACAATTGTGAACTCTTCTTCATGGAGCTGCAACATGTCGATGCTTCGCTGCTCCCTGACTTTTACCAAGATGTCTTGAACGTCTGGCGGTCCATTTCAATAACTCGCCAAATGGAGACATACAACAGTGAAAGGTTCCTCCGGGAACCCCTTTTCTACAATGCCCTCTTTTTTTTTTCTTTTTTTTTTTGTATACAAGATTGAGGCTCGTGAAAGAGCGAACATTAATCACACAGAAAGACAAACAGACACATAAAACAAATAACATCGGGAGTGGTAGACAAGATGGGGAGAGAGGGGGAAGGACACAAACACAACATTTGAGAGCAGGGACCGAGAGACATGGAGACATCGAGAGATCTGTGGGAGGGAGAGGGCTTTGGGGGGGAGGCATGTGAAGGGGGGGGGGTGGGAGAGGTATAAACATATGGACACTGCCAGGATTTCCAGGAAAGAAGTTGGAATTTCAAACAAGGTGGATCTGGGGTGAATTAGTGGGGGTAGAAAAGATCAAGGTTATGGATGGGGGAAGATAAGAGATGGTGGTGAACAGCTGTTTTAAAGACCTGGAGGGAGGAGAGGGATTGAAGGGAGTGTGGGAGTTTGTTCCACAGGCGGGAGAAAAGAGGAATGAAAGAGTGAAGGTGAGCAGAGAGCCGAGATTTCGGCAGTTTAACCATCAGAGGGTTGCAGGCAGATCTTGTGCGACCTGTAGGAATATTTGGGGGACAGAGCACAGAGAGAGCTGGGGGAGCAAGGCCAGAGAGGAGTCGGTAGAAGACAGAAAGGCCACCTACCTGCCTGCGGTGAGTGAGTGAAAGGCCCTCAGAGATAGCTTCATCGCGGGAGATTCCAATGATTTTGAAAGCTTTGGATTCAACAGCGTGAAGCCGAGCCAGGTGTGAGGCAGGAGCACCAGCCCATAGGGGAGAACAGTATTCCATTGAGCTGCGGATGAAAGCCTTGTATGTGGTGAGGAGCTCAGGTGTGCCGAGGAAGGACTTCGCACGACGGAGGATGCCCAGTCGGCGACTGGCTTTGGAGGCCAGCTTGGAAATGTGGTATTCCCAAGAAAGATCATGGCAGATAGTGAGACCCAAAAGCTTGAGTGACAGAACTTCTTGGAGAGGATTGTTGAGAAAGTAGATGGGAGGGTTGTCCAGTCGATCTTTTCGGAGAGACATAGTAAGAGAGTGAGATTTGTCAGGATTGAAAGACATGTTCCACTTGTTTGACCAGTCTGTGATTTTGTCCAGGTCTTCAGAGAGTGAGGAGGCAGCAGACTGCCGATCTGAGGGAAGAGGAATGGAGCGGCAGAGAGTGGAGTCATCAGCAAAGAGATAGAGAGGATTTTCCAGAGTCGGAGAGATCATTGATAAAGACCAGAAAAAGCACAGGGCCCAGCACACTTCCTTGGGGAACTGCAGCCTGAACAGGAAGGGGAGATGAGAGAAATCCATTCAGGGCCACACGTTGACTACGACCAGAGAGGAAGTCCGCAAGCCATGCATGGAGATTTCCATGGATACCATAGGAGGAGAGTTTGGTGAGCAGAGCTGGGTGCCAGACCGTATCAAAGGCCCGTGATATGTCAAGGGAGACAGCTCTGATTTCCTGTTTGGCATTGAGGACCTCCATCCATTGTTGAGACAGCAGAAGCAGCATGTCCAGAGTAGAGTGACCTGGTCTGAAACCAAATTGATGATCAGAGATCAAGCCATTGGAGAAGAGGATCTGTGCTACCATACACCACCACATCTGTGGTGCTACCATACACCACCATAGATCTGTGCTAGCTCTAGCCTGCCAGCTGATAGCGCCACAACATCTATCTTGCTATCCTCATCGCCACTTTCCAGCAAGGATAAAAAGAGACTGTATCGATTGTGTATCTCAGTTCGGTTTCCCTCGTTACAGCCTCTTTCTTTTGGGGCTCGATGGAAAGAGAAACTGCCTTCTGGGTCTCCCTCCCATCCACAATGGTCTGCAATGTATGTTTCACCGATTGTTAAAAGGACTGGTGATATTGCTTGGAGACTCGCCCATATGGTGTTGCCCTCCAATGTTTTATTACATCGTTTTAATGAGGATAATTCAGTGGAATGCCCCTTTTGTATGATTTCTGAAGACCTTTTCCATGCTTACGTAGATTGTGCAAGACTCTTTCCCTTCTTTGGTTTTTTATCAACTTTTTTTAATCGTATGAACTTTTCTTTTTCTACACGTGTTTTTATCTTTGGAACACCACTTAGTTATAAAAAACGCTCTGAGACTGCTCTTCCTAATTTCTTAATTTCTATTGGAAAATTAGCAATCTACAAAACAAGAAAAGCAAAGCTCCTGGCAAATGCTGATATTTTATGTGATGTGGTAATTGTGTTTAAGGCTCTAGTCATGGCAAGGTTACGCTTGGAATTTTCTTTTTGCCAAATGAAAGATGATTTACAAACCTTTGTGGAAAAATGGTGTGCAAAGGGTGGGTTTTGTAAACTTCATCATGGTTTGTTAAGTTTTTTATTTTAGTGCTTGGTGTTTTTATTGTTGTTGTTTGGCTGCACATGTTTTGAATTGTGGTGACTTTATTATTTGCATGACTTGTATGGTTTTCTTACCTTTATAATAAAAGAGCTTCAAAAGTCTCTCTCTCTCTCTCTCTCTCTCTCTCTCTCTCTCTCTCTCTCTCTCTCTCTCTCTCTCTCTCGCTCTCGCTCTCGCTCTCGCTCTCGCTCTCGCTCTCTCTCGCTCTCTCTCGCTCTCTCTCGCTCTCTCTCTCTCTCTCTCTCTCCACCTGCTGGCCGTTTGTATGCTGGTTGTACTGTCATGGCGTCTGCTTGTGGAGGCCTGTGAGTGCTCTGTGTTGTTGCTCCATCCCCCCCCCCCCCGTTTTCCCCCCTCCGTGTCCTTGTGCCTGTTCGTGGAGTCTTCCTGGTGATTCCCATATACGTTGAGACGGGAGAGAGAGCCGGAGAGCACAGGGTGATCACTGGTAAGGGTTCGCCGTTTTTGGGTGTCGCCCGATCGGTGTTTGCTCCTTCATCTTAAACCTCTATTTCCTTTTTTTTCCTTTCGGTTATCTTTCCTTCAGTTTGTTTTGTTGCCTCCCTTTTCCGAAGTTAGGGAAATCGGAGAGGTCTGTTTACTTCCCATTCCCGGAGTTCGGGTAGGGAAGATTATATTATATATTCACCCTCCCCGAGTTGGGGAGGGGTTGTAAGTGCAGCTATTCCAGCATGGCAGCTGCACTATCTCGATTTACGGCCTTTCAGAGCCTGACCCGTAAGCACGGGTTCTTTTGTGTACCTCCGGAACGTGAGGTTAGTGTCGAGGACGTTGGCCTCGCAACCGGTCGTGTTGTCGGGATCGACAAGGTTGTTGCCGCTTCGCGGATGAACAAGCGGATCGTTATTTTTTTGTCCGACGTGGATTGTGTCCCACAAATTGTCGAACAGGGTTTGACAATCGATCCAGATTTATTTGTTATGATTTCCCCACTAGATAGCCCAGCGATAAAAGTCGTGATATCCAATTGCCCCCCATTTGTATCCGACGATGTACTAATTAAAGAATTGTCCCGATACGGTACCATCGTGTCTCGTATCTCCATGATTCCCTTCGGGTCACGAAACAACGATTTAAGGCACGTGGTTTCATTCCGGCGGCAAGTGTTTATGATTTTAAAAAATTCCCAGAAGGATTTAAACCTTATAATAAAATTAAAACATCAACAGAACGAATATACAGTGTACGTGTCCACCAACGTTCTAAAATGTTTTGGCTGCGGACAATTTGGGCATGTTAAGCATGACTGCCCCAGAAAAGAGAATTCTCCACAAGTACAACCTCCCCTCCGAACCAGGAATAAGCAACCCCCCCACCTTCCCACCACCGATCCAATCCCTTCCACCACCAACCCAAGCCTTCCCACCAATGAACCAAACCCTCCCACCACCGAAGCAAGCCTTCCCGCCGCCGAACCAAGCCCTCCCACCACCGACCCGAACCTTCCCACCATCGACCCAAGCCTTACCACCACTGATCCCAATCTGTGTACCACCGACCCAAGCCCTCCTACCACCGACCCAAACCCCCCCGCCGTACCCCCTTCCCCTCCCCTTGAAACAGGGGCCCCTCCCTCTACTGAAGGATCTAATTGCAGCCATCTCCTGTTAACGATAGACCTCACCCCCCAGGCGACATCGTCCAATCACAGCTTGTTGCCTGCTATAACTGATCCTACCTCTCTCGCCGTGGTAGCCGATGGGAATCCCCTCCCGATGATCACGTCCTCCCCCCAAACCCTTGCAATCTCTTCCCACTAACCAGGACGAGTTTCAAATAGTCTGCCCAAAAGGAAAAAGACATCTACAAACAACAGATGAAAACGGTCATCTCTTTAAAAAACCTACAACTGAAAACCGACAGCCCCTCCTCTCTGCCCTAGATTTGTCCCTCGTCACAGAAAATCGTTTCTCGGTATTGGAGGACATAAATGTGGATGAATCCTCGCCCTTGTCTACTGACCTAGAAACTGATATGGTTGAACCGCAAAAATTAGTACCCCCCCCCCTCCCACCCCCCCCCCCCCCGCCCCTGAAGATGGCTCATTTCTCTCCCTCCCCGTCCCCGCCCTCTATGGACTATGCCCCATCCGATAACGTGGAGGGATGTGATGATGGTGAGGAGATAAATGATGAAAACCAGTGTGACACACCATCTGAGCCATCTGATATAGATGACTCTGTTAGTGAATGTGGTAGCCTTAAGGAAGAAGAAACCCCTCCAATCCCTCCCTCCGAGATAAAAAGGTTTCTTAAGGACACATTCCGAAAAAGGAATGTTGTTATAGAAACCTTTTTTCCGGAGCTACCTGATTTTATACATTCCGCTAGACTGATGGTAAAACGGCCCCACGTTTTTAATTTCAATTCCTCCCAACGTCACCGTTTAAAGAAGTGGTTGCAAAAAGCTAAGAATGAACTGCTATCAAAAAATTGAGTGGTGGTCACTCCTCCTTGTAGCTGTAATGAGTTTTTCCATTTGTAGCCTGAATATTAACGGAGGATGTAGCTCTGTCCGTAAAGTTCAAGTAAGGGATTTTTTATTATAGAAGAAAGTTGACATTGCCCTCTTACAAGAGACCCATGCCAACGACTGCTGTGTCGCAGAGTGGTGTAGGCTCTTCCCCGGCCTGTCCTTTTTTAGTAACGGTGACTCCCGCAAAGGCGGTGTCGCAATAATTCTTAGCCCCTCCTTTTCGCCTTCATCGCTTAAATTCGACGAAATACACAAGGGATCCCTAGCATCCCTAGAATTCCACTACTGTGGAAAATTCTATACTATTTTTAATATCTATGCCCCAAGTACACCTGTAGCTCGGCGAGTTTTTTTTAATGCCCTTGGGACACACCTAACGTCCCTCGACAGCCAAAACGCCCTAAAAAACCAAGACAATCATGTTTGTATTGGTGGAGATTTTAATTGCACCCTCCAACCCCAACGAGACAGGAACAGTGCAGAGCCCCATCCTGCCTCCACAATCCCTATCACCAAATTTTTTTAACAAATGAATTTGACAGATATATGGCGGGTACAGCACCCATCAATCAGGCAATACACATGGTGTCGATGCATTCAGGGTAATATTGTACTTGCTCGCTTGGACAAGTTTTATATTAATCCTCCACTTGAACGCCTCGTTCTGTCATCCAAAATTTGCCCATCAGGATTCTCGGACCACAGCACAACATTTCTCAAAATTTCTGCCCCCTGCCCGAAACACAAGAGTGCTTTTTGGAAATTTAATAACAACTTACTTGATGATAGTACCTTTAAGGACATTTTTCCGGAAATTTGGAATATTCTAGTTGCCTCCCAAGGGAATTTCTCAAACCTCAGACAATGGTGGGATAATGCCAAAACGCACATCAGACTGTTCTGCCAACAATATCGTGCATATGGTGTTCAAGAGGAAAGAAAAACAACAACCTTACTTGAAGATGAAATCCTGGAATTACAGGAACAGCTTCAGGGAACTGCAAGTGTGAGCTACCAGGGAATTAGGCAACAAATTCATGGAAAAACGGCCTTACTGAATTCCATATCCGAAAGGCGAGCACAAAATGCTTTATTGCGCCTGAAGATGAGGTACATACACGATCTTGATGCTCCAACCAAATTCTTCTTCAGCCTTAAAAGGGGGCCTCTTCGTCAATGATTACACGCTTGCTCCATGATGGGGAACTCCTTTATGAAGATGGCAGAATCAGGGAATGTGCCCGGAAACATTTTAAACAACGGTTTTTGCGGCATGACATTAACCAGGATGCAATATCGGAACTTGTTTCTAACCTTCCAACATTGGCAGAGGATCAGAAGCAGCAGTTGGAGGATCCTCTTAGGTTACCTGAGCTCACCGCTGCCTTGAAGGCCTTGGAACCTGATAAAGCCCCTGGACTGGATGGGCTGAGTAGTGAATTTTTCCAGTTTTTTGGGGACGCCATTGGACCTCACCTACTGCGGGTATTGAATGAATGTTTAGAGGATGGACAACTGCCGTGGAGTTGCCGGAGAGCAGTCACCACCTTAATTCCTAAGAAAGCGGACACTCAACTTATAGAGAACTGGCGTCCTATTTCTGTTTTATGTACGGATTATAAAATTTTAGCCAAAGCCTTGTCTAATCGAATGAAACCTTTTATGAATGTACTAATAGGAGAACATCAATCCTTTTGTATTCCTGGACGTACTATTTTTAATAATATCTTTCTTAACCGTGATACCATTTGGTTTTGTAACAATTTTAATATGAATGTTGGTCTGTTTTTCATTGACCAAGGAAAAGCATTTGACTGTATTGACCACATGTACCTTTTTAGAGTTTTAGAGAATTTGGGGTTTGGACCTATTTTTATCTCGTACGTTAAACTTTTGTATTGTAATATATCCAGTGTTCTTAAAATTAATCAAGTATTGTGTAGCCCCATTGCTGTACAACGGGGAGTATGGCAAGGTTGCCCGCTATCTGGACTTTTATACTCTCTTGCCATCAAACCTCTTCTGCTCCAATTACGTACGCACATTTCTGGCTTCACTGGATCAATTCTTACCACACCGCTAAAAGTCTCTGCCTATGCAGATGATGTCTGTATTTATATAAAAAATAGTGCTGACGTCACTGCGGTGGCTCAGGCACTAAAGACATATTGTCAGGCTTGTTCAGGCCAGGTAAACTGGAAGAAGAGTGAAGCCCTTTGGATAGGACCTGGAGATTGCCCGCCAATTGTCCTACCAGGAGGAGTGAACTGGCAGAAAAGTGGCATTAAATACCTCGGTATTTTCCTAGGAGACAACACCTTTGAGCAGCAGAACTGCGTGGGATTACCGGACAAGGTAATGGCAAAACTGGCCCGCTGGAAAGGACTTCTTTCTCAACTTTCGTACCACAGAAGAACTCTCGTCATTAACAATCTTGTCGCCTCTATGCTATGGCATAAGATGATATGCCTACAACCGCCCAGGAGCCTTCTTATTACACTGCAAAAGAGCATTGTCGACTTTTTCTGGAGCGGGAAACACTGGCTCCAACCCCCCGTGGCATACTTACCACTCACTGAAGGTGGCCAAGGTCTTATTGATATCCGCAGCCGGATTATGGTCTTCCGGCTTCATATCGTGCGCCAACTTGTATATGGAGATGAAGCCCTACTCTGGAGGCCTCTGGCTAACTGCATATTGCAACTTACATGCAAGCAGGGTTATGACCGAGAACTTTTCTTGATGAACCCTCATCAAATCGATTCATCCTTGCTGCCCACCTTTTACCAAGGGGTGATGAACGCCTGGCAAGCCCTGTCCTTTTCCCGTGAAATGGCAACATACAACATGGAAATGTTGTTGAATGAGCCCCTATGCTACAACCCCTTCCTGGAAAATAGCTTGAATAATAGGGGACTCGTTCAACGTTTTGTGATGCCAAGCTGCTGCGATTGAAAGACCTCATGACAGAGTCTGGGGGCTGCCGGCTGAGTGCTGCCGCTGTGGCACAAAAAACCGGAATAAAATCTGTCAGGATCATCTCTCGGTTCCTTCAAGGGATATCCACAACGTATCGTAATACCTGCGAGGAACTTGGCCCTTCACCCGAGGAAACAGCGGGTGACTTCCCCAAACTCCTAGTCTTCAGCCCGCCACTTAATCTGTCCCCTGGCCTGAACAGCCCTGATGATACTGCATTATCCCTTCCCGCCTTTCCAAAGAAAACTTTGTACAACGCGTACGTTAAAATTTTATACGCAAAAACATTTTCTGAGCACCCGAGGCTTCGATGGCGGGATGTTTTACCCCCAAAACCCCCCAATTGCTTCAATTGGCGAAGTTTTTATCTCTTGCCTACTCCAAAGTATGTTGGAGATATTCAATGGAAACTTGTACACTGGATTTTACCTTATTGTGGCGGACACAAAAGCCCACTGGCGTGGTGACATCATTCCGCGCACCAAGTGGGCGAGGGCCACGCCCGAGGGGTAGGCGTGGCCTGAGGAGATACACGGGGCGCGCAGCCCAGAGCGGGCTAGTGTTACAGTGAGCTCCTGAAATAAAGACGCTTATAAGTTACCGCTTGTCCGCTTCCTCCTTGCTCGCAAGCAGCGCGCGTAACGCCGCGCTTTACTGGTGACCCCCTCTACGTTGGATCTGCCGGAGCGATCCTTCCACACGCGTCGCCATTGCCATGGCCAACTTCATCAAACTTCCCGAATTTTGGGAGGCTCAGGCCGAAGTCTGGTTCGTGCAGGCCGAAGCCCAATTTCAGCTTCGGCGCCTCACCGGCGATGACACGCGCTATTGCCACGTCGTCACCTCCCTCGGGCCCGGCACGGCCGCTCGAGTTGTGTCCGTCCTTCGCCACCCACCGGACGGCCACAGGTACGAGGCACTCAAGCGGCTACTCCTAGCCACGTTCGGCCTCACGGACGACGCACGGGCCGACCGCCTCCTGGATCTCCCCGAGCTCGGTGACACGTGCCCGTCGGTCCGAATGGACCATATGCTGTCACTGTTGGGCGACGAAGCCCCCGGTTCTCTATTCCGGGCGCTTTTCCGTCGCCAACTTCCAGCGCAGGTTCGCCTCGCGTTGGCCGGGACCGGGCTAACGGAACCCCGAGCATTGGCAGCCGAGGCGGACAAGTACTTCGCCGCTTCGGACACGCGGGCGAGAGTCGGCATGGCCGTCACGGCCCTCGAGGCTGATGCTGCTGATGCTGCTGATGCTGCTGATCCACAGCATCAGCTTATACAGCATACGCAGCATGCTGATACGCACCTCGTGACCGCCGCCACGCCCCGCCCACCACAGCGGCGAATACCGCCACCGCCGGGAAACCCGGCAACTCCACCGGCCTGGCGGAGCCAGCCGCGCTCCTCCAGCTCCACCACCTGGTGCTGGTTCCACGCCAAGTTCGGCCACAAAGCTCGGCAGTGTCATCCGCCATGCTCCTTCGACAGGTCTGGAAATGCCCGGGCCGGCGCTCAATAGTGGCGATGAGCGCCGGCCGTTCGAGCAGCCTGCTGTTCATAACGGACACCTTATCCGGGCGCCGTTACCTGTGCGACATGGGAGCGCAGGTGAGTGTCGTTCCCGCCGGTACGTCAGACAAGCACGCGGCGGGCGGGGGCCCCGCGCTGCTTGCCGCGAACGGGACGCCCATCCGTACGTACGGAAAACGCTGCCTCTCTCTGCGGTTCGGAGGGCAGGTTTTCCGATGGACGTTCGTCACCGCCGACGTGCCCATGGCACTGCTTGGCGCGGAGTTCCTGTGCGCTAATGGGCTCCTGGTCGACGTAAAGCGCAGACGTCTTGTCCAGGCCGAGATGTTCAGCTCGCTCGCTTGTGCGCTGCCCAGCTCGTCGAGCAGCTCAACGAGCGGCTTGCCAAGCGGCTTGCCGAACGGTTCGGTTCCGGCCACGTTGATCTGTACGCTTCCGGCAGCGGACGCATTCACCCGCCTCCTCGCCGGCTTCCCGGCCCTCACGCGGCCCACCTTCTCGGCGGGGGCCGTCAAGCACGGGGTGGCCCATCACATCCCCACCATCGGGCCACCGGTCTACGCCCGGGCACGCCGCCTCGAGCCAACGAAGCTGGCGGTGGCAAAAGCGGGGTTCGCTACCCTGGAGCGACTCGGCATTGTTCGGCGCTCAGAGAGTGCTTGGGCGTCGCCGCTACACATCGTGCCGAAGCCCGGCGGCGGATGGCGACCGTGCGGGGACTATCGCCGTCTCAATGACGCCACCACTCCCGACCGCTACCCCGTCCCCCACATTCAGGACTTTTCCGCCCGTTTGGTGGGCATGTCCTTCTTCTCGAAGGTGGACCTCATACGCGGCTACCATCAGGTCCCCGTCAGGCCGGAGGACGTCCCGAAGACGGTGGTCATCACGCCATTCGGACTCTTCGAGTTCCTGCGCATGCCCTTCGGTCTGAAGAATGCGGCTCAGGCGTTCCAGCGACTGATGGACAGCGTCCTGCGTGACTTGGATTTTGTCTACGTCTACCTGGACGATATCCTCGTCGCCAGCGCGTCCCGCGAAGAGCACCTACGCTACCTCCGCACGCTCTTCGAATGCCTGGGCCAGCATGGCCTGATTGCGAACCCCGCAAAGTGCCGCCATAATCGATTTTCTGGAGCACCGTGTCACCAGGCACGGAGCCGTCCCCCTGCCGGCCAAGGTGGAGGCGGTGAAGGGGTTTCCGCGCCCCGCACGATCAGAGGGCTGCAGGAGTTCCTGGGCATGGTGAACGTTTACCATCGGTTCCTGCCCCGTATCGCCCAGCTCCTGCGCCCCCTGCACGAAGCTTTCCGAGGTAAGCCGGGCAAAGGCGACGTTACCTGGACCGAGCAGATGGACACGGCGTTCACGGGAGCGAAGCTCGCCTTGGCTAACGCCACCATACTCGCGCACCCGGCGCCCGATGCACCAATCGCCCTCGCCACCGATGCCTCGGACTACGCGGTGGGTGCGGTGCACGAGCAATGGGTGCGTGGAGCTTGGCAACCGCTGGCGTTCTTTAGCCAGCAGCTTCGCCCGCCCGAACGCCGTTACAGTACCTTCGACCGCAAGTTGCTCGGGCTTCACTTGGCGGTCAGGCACTTCCGCCATCTGCTCGAGGGCCGTGCGTTCACGGCCTTCGTCGACCACAAGCCGCTGATCTTCGTGATGGGCAAGGTCACCGAGCCGTGGTCGGCCCAGCAGCAGCGTCACCTCTCGGCCATGTCCGAGTACACGACGGACATCCAGCACGTCGTGGGGAAGGACAACCTGGTGGCGGATTGCCTTTCCCGGGCCGTCGCCCATGCAGTCCACCTCGGCATCGACTATGCCCGGATGGCAGCGGACCAGGCCGCTGACCCCGACGTCCAGGCCTTGCGGACCGCCGTCATGGGCCTCTGCGTCACCGAGGTGCCGTTCAATGGCGCGGGCGCGGCCCTCTTGTGCGACGTCTCCCTCGGGTGGCCTCGCCCCATTGTGCCCGCGGGCTGGCAGCGCCAGGTGTTTGACGCCATCCACGGCCTGTCCCACCCGGGCGCGAGGGCCTCCCAAAGGCTGATCGCCGACAAGTTCGTCTGGCATGGCCTCCAGAAGGCCGTCCGCGGCTGGGCCAGGACGTGCCAGCGCGCCAAGGTGCACCGGCACACCCAGGCCCCGTTGGCCCCGTTCACGGTGCCGGCACGCCGGTTTGACCATGTCCACGTGGACCTGGTGGGACCTCTGCCCCCCTCGCGGGGTTTCACCCACGTCCTCACCATGGTGGACCGCACCACCACCCGGTGGCCGGAGGCCGTGCCCTTGGCGTCGACAACGGCGGCCGATGTCGCGCAGGCTTTCATCGCCACCTGGGTCGCCCGGTTCGGCGCCCCCTCAGACATCTCGTCCGACTGCGGCCCCCAGTTCACCTCGGAGCTCTGGGGGGCGGTCGCGCAGGGGCTCGGGGTCCGGATGCACCGAACCACGGCCTACCACCCCCAGGCTAACGGCCTGTGTGAGCGATTTCACCGCTCATTGAAGGCCGCGCTCCGGGCCACCCTCCGCGACGGTGGCTGGGTCGACAGGCTCCCCTGATTCCTGCTGGGCCTCCGGACGGCACCCAAGGAGGACCTGCGCGCATCCGCGGCGGAATTTGTCTTCGGGCAACCGCTGCGGGTGCCGGGCGAGTTCCTCCCCGACTCCACGGCACCATAGTCTCCACGGCACGGCACCATAGTCCACGGCACAGCAGCGCTCCGCTCTGCAAGGGACCGCCCAGAGGTTCGCCCCGGTGCCAACGGCATGCCACGGGCACCCACCGACGCACGTCGCCCCGGAGCTTCGCATGGCGGAGTACGTCTTCGTCCGCCACTATGCCCACCGGACACCACTGCGGCCCCCGTACGACGGGCCTTTCCGCGTGCTGGAGACCGGGTCGAAGCACTTCACTCTGGACATCGGCGGTACTCCCGACCGCGTTTCGGTAGACCGCCTCAAGCCGGCCCACCTCGACGTGGACCATCCACCGCCAGTGGCCCGACCCCCACGTCGGGGCTGCCCCCCTGCGGGCGGACCCCCGGCACCACCCAGCCCCGCCGCCACGCCGCCCCCCGGTCCTGCACCCATCCCAGGGGCAGCCAGGGGCATCCCACCTGGCATCCCTGCACCCCGGATGCCGTCGATCGCCAGGGGGCGCTTCGGCCGGGTCATTCGTCTGCCCCGCAAACTGGCCCTCCAGGTGTGCGGGAATTCTGGGGGGGGCGCGTGTGGCGGACACAAAAGCCCACTGGCGTGGTGACATCATTCCGCGCACCAAGTGGGCGAGGGCCACGCCCGAGGGGTAGGCGTGGCCTGAAGAGATACACGGGGCGCGCAGCCCAGAGCGGGCTAGTGTTACAGTGAGCTCCTGAAATAAAGACGCTTATAAGTTACCGCTTGTCCGCTTCCTCCTTGCTCGCAAGCAGCGCGCGTAACGCCGTGTAACGCCGCGTGGTTTTGTAACAATTTTAATATGAATGTTGGTCTGTTTTTCATTGACCAAGGAAAAGCCTTTGACTGTATTGACCACATGCACCTTTTTAGAGTTTTAGAGAATTTGGGGTTTGGACCTATTTTTATCTCGTACGTTAAACTTTTGTATTGTAATATATCCAGTGTTCTTAAAATTAATCAAGTATTGTGTAGCCCCATTGCTGTACAACGGGGAGTACGGCAAGGTTGCCCGCTATCTGGACTTTTATACTCTCTTGCCATCGAACCTCTTCTGCTCCAATTACGTACGCACATTTCTGGCTTCAGTGGATCAATTCTTACCACACCGCTAAAAGTCTCTGCCTATGCAGATGATGTCTGTATTTATATAAAAAATAGTGCTGACGTCACTGCGGTGGCTCAGGCACTAAAGACATATTGTCAGGCTTGTTCAGGCCAGGTAAACTGGAAGAAGAGTGAAGCCCTTTGGATAGAACCTGGAGATTGCCCGCCAATTGTCCTACCAGGAGGAGTGAACTGGCAGAAAAGTGGCATTAAATACCTCGGTATTTTCCTAGGAGACAACACCTTCGAGCAGCAGAACTGGGTGGGATTACCGGACAAGGTAATGGCAAAACTGGCCCGCTGGAAAGGACTTCTTTCTCAACTTTCGTACCGCGGAAGAACTCTCGTCATTAACAATCTTGTCGCCTCTATGCTATGGCATAAGATGATATGCCTACAACCGCCCGGGAGCCTTCTTATTACACTGCAAAAGAGCATTGTCGACTTTTTCTGGAGCGGGAAACACTGGCTCCAACCCCCCGTGGCATACTTACCACTCACTGAAGGTGGCCAAGGTCTTATTGATATCCGCAGCCGGATTATGGTCTTCCGGCTTCATATCGTGCGCCAACTTGTATATGGAGATGAAGCCCTACTCTGGAGGTCTCTGGTTAACTGCATATTGCAACTTACATGCAAGCTGGGTTACGACCGAGAACTTTTCTTGATGAACCCTCATCAAATCGATTCATCCTTGCTGCCCACCTTTTACCAAGGGGTGATGAACGCCTGGCAAGCCCTGTCCTTTTCCCGTGAAATGGCAACATACAACATGGAAATGTTGTTGAATGAGCCCCTATGCTACAACCCCTTCCTGGAAAACAGCTTGAATAATAGGGGACTCGTTCAATGTTTTGTTGATGCCAAGCTGCTGCGAGTGAAAGACCTCATGACAGAGTCTGGGAGCTGCCGGCTGATTGCTGCCGCTGTGGCACAAAAAACCGGAATAAAATCTGTCAGGATCATCTCTCGGTTCCTTCAAGGGATATCCACAACGTATCGTAATACCTGCGAGGAACTTGGCCCTTCCCCCGAGGAAACAGCGGGTGACTTCCCCAAACTCCTAGTCTTCAGCCCGCCACTTAATCTGTCCCCTGGCCTGAACAGCCCTGATGATACTGCATTATCCCTTCCCGCCTTTCCAAAGAAAACTTTGTACAACGCGTACGTTAAAATTTTATACGCAAAAACATTTTCTGAGCACCTGAGGCTTCGATGGCGGGATGTTTTACCCCCAATACCCCCCAATTGCCCCAATTGGCGAAGTTTTTATCTCTTGCCTACTCCAAAGTATGTTGGAGATATTCAATGGAAACTTGTACACTGGATTTTACCTTATAATGTTTTACTGAACCGGTTTTCTACTGCTAACTCTAATCTATGCCCTTTCTGTGCATCCATTGAAACCCTACCGCATATATACCTTGAGTGTGAACGATTGCAACCTCTTTTTACATTCCTTCAGGAACGCTTTGTGAAGCTTGGTTCCCTCTTTAATCACAATGTTTTTATTTATGGTGTTTTAGGACCGTCTTCCCTTAGAAATGTGGTTTTAATGAATTTTTTAATTGGCCAGGCCAAGTTTGCAATTTATAAATCCAGGAAGAAAAAAATGGGAAACGCTTCTGACTCGCCATATGATGTACTGCTCACCTTTAAGGCTCTTGTAAATGCAAGACTAAAGCTAGAATACCAGTTTTTTAAAATGAACAAGAATTTAACATGTTTTAAAGAAAAGTGGGTTTTTAATGATGTCATATGCACACTTGATGATGATGATTTGATAATAACTTTTCCTTGAGACCATTTTTATTGTGTTTTGTTTCTTTATGACTGAACATAACTGATTTTTTGTACTCTTGTAATAAAAGGAAGAAAGAGTCAGTCTCTCTCTCTCTCTCTCTCTCTCTCTCTCTCTCTCTCTCTCTCTCTCTCTCTCTCTCTCTCTCTCTCTCTCTCTATCTCTCTATCTCTATCTCTATCTCTCTCTCCCACCTCTCTCTCTCTCTCTCTCTCTCTCTCTCTCTCTCTCTCTCTCTCTCTCTCTCTCTCTCTCTCTCTCTAAGCTGGTAAGCAAAAGGACAGGTGATCTCCAGTGGCGAATGATACACTGGATCATTCCATCTAATAAATTAGTGAGTCATTTCGCGCCCATATCTACGTGTTGCCCGTTCTGTGTTTACACAGAGGATGTGTTCCATGCATACGTTGATTGTGCAAGGCTTGTGCCTTTATTTCAATGGCTGAACTACATGGCTGGAAAAATGAAGATCACTTTTTCTCTGCGATGATATGAAAGAACATGTACATATGTTGTTTTTGTTTTTAGTGGCCACGGCGAAAATGGCAATTTATTTATCGAGGAAGGAAAAACTGAAAGGAAAGCCGATTGGGCAATGTGATGTCTTGTTCTTTTTTAATGCCTTGATATCTGCAAGACTCAAACTTGAATTTTGTGATTCTGGAAGAAAGAAATGTATTGATGAGTTTATGAACATCTGGTGTTTTGATGGGATCTGCATGGTGCAGGAGAATGAATTATTGATATATTTGTAGGTTTGTTGGGATTGAATCAGTGCGTGGTCGGTTTTTCTGTTGTTGTTTTTCTTTTCTAGTTCATTGGACTGTTTTGATTTCCTGTCATTATCTCTTTTTCTTTTCTGTATTTTTGATTATTGTGCCTGTATTGAATAGTATCTTCACCGACTGGCTTGTATTTTTATATTTTTGTAATAAAAAGTCTAAAAGTCTCCTCTCTCTCTCTCTCTCTCTCCCTCTCTCTCTCTCTCTCTCTCTCCCTCTCTCTCTCTCTCCCTCTCTCCCTCTCTCCCTCTCTCCCTCTCTCCCTCTCTCCCTCTCTCCCTCTCTCCCTCTCTCCCTCTCTCCCTCTCTACGCACGTGTGAGTGCCAGGTCTGTTGCTTAGTCACTGGCGGTACGTGCTGTGTCTCTTGTTGCTTTTTCCTTTCTTCCTACCTTTTGGTCCTTTCTGCTGTCCGAGTGTCGGTGTCCCTTTCTATCGTCTTGTCTACTGAGCGAGAGAGGGAGAGACAGCGCGGTTAAAGTTATCCACTTTAGGTGGTTAACGGGATTTATTTATTTATTTGCCAGTTATTGTTGTTGTTGTTTTTTTTCATTTATTTCGGCTTTATAAACCTTTGTACCATTTATTGGTTATTTTTTTCGTTTAGTTAGTTACTTCAAATGGCTAGCAAGAATAGTCGAAGTAATGCCGGTCGTGACGCCGATGAGGGGTTAACAGATGAACACGGCATGTGTTTTGTCCCACCGGAAGATGTCTCGCTGGAGGAGACGCTCCTCGCAATCGGAGAATTGATCGGTTGTGAGAACATCTGGGCAGCGTCCCGAATGCACCACAAGGTGGTTGTTTTCGTTTCACGTGTCCATTTCGCGCGCATCGTCGTGCAGAACGGACTCACCTTGGGCAATGACCAGTTTGTTCCGGTTTCGCCATGGAACACTCCGGCCTCGAAGGTAATACTATCAAACGTTCTACCGACGCTGTCTAATGAGGAAATTCTTCAGAAGCTCGGTCAGTACGGTACTGTGGTGTCGAGAATTATCCAAGCCTCCATTCGCACCACAGACGGGAAGCTGAAGCATATCGAAACGTTTAGACGGTTTTGTTATGTTGTTTTGAAGGATGGTTTGACGCAATTGAATGTCTCTCTCATTTTTACGTCGTCAAAACGTGAGCACAGGATTTTTGCGGCAACGGAGAGGTTGATTTGTTACGGGTGTGGTGTACATGGACACACTCGGCAGTATTATCCTGATGGGGAGAAAACGTATGCCTCAGCAGCCGGACCAACTCCACCCGTGACCACTAAGGATGATTCTATAGATGTTTCGCCTGCAGTGCGGGAATCTACATCGGACCATCAAGGTACAGCTAAGAGTGGTGCTGATGAGACCCATACGGATGTGCTTCGTGTAAGCGATGAGTCATCCACTACAGCTGGCCATCGTGCAACCGATGAGTCAGCAAATGTAAGGGAGAAGCCTCTACCTGCAGAGGGAATGATTTGCGAGGAGCAGCAGATTGTAGATGCGGCGTCTCGGAAAAATTTGAAACGGTCACTTCTAAGTGCGAGGAATGAGGACAAAGGTGTTAACGTGTTGGTGGTGCAGACAGGAAGCAGTTTAAACGATTCAGACAGTCCTTCACATGAAGATCAGCAAGGTGGTGAAACTATGACTGACATGATACCACCTGCTCAGGCTGAAGGGGAACTTTTTCCTGAAGGTTGTAAATCAACCTGCGAAACCGAACAGCCTACTGATGACGCTATCACTTCTAATGGGGAATGCAAAATACCCATTACTACTAATAACGACTCCTCCCCCCCCCCCCATTGCAATGATGCATGAGGATAAAGAGGATGAAGAACCTAAGGTAGATGGGGATGGAACAGGTGTTTCTGTACAGGTTCAGGAGGAACTCGTTACTAGCGTCACGGAGGGAATTCTAACTACAGAGACACTGAACGGCCATGAGGAACCAGTGGCAATGGTTGACAGGCCCGCTCCCCCTCAGGAGGAAGAGCAGCCTTTCGAGATCCCAAAAGAAAATATTGTCAGATTTTTTAAGGAAACTTTCAGACAAAGGCATGTTCGAATTAAGGATCATTTTCCTAATATCCAGGCCTTCCTTGCAGCCACAAAACCTTTGCTGCAAAGGAGTGAGCATGTGGAAACCTCCGAACCTGAATTTCAGCGGCTGAGGAAATCCATCACGAACGCAAACAAGGAATTAATTGAGGAAGAGGACTTCACCCCCCAGAAGAATCAACCATGGAACTAAATGTTGTATCCTTAAATATAAATGGGGGTCGTGCCCCCTTACGGAGGGTGCAAACCATTCAAGCGGTTGGAAAAGAAAAGGCTGACATTATTCTCTTACAAGAGACCCACGCTACTAGTGCTCAAGTAGCCGATTGGGGGAAACTTTTTAAAGGGTGGCTAAGTGGGTTCCCTAAACCTCGGGCTGGTGTTGCCATTTGCCTAAGTCACAAGATTTGTGCTCAACAGGTTTCATTGAAAGAAATCTATAAAGGGCATTTGATCTCCGTAGATTTTCTTTATAATACCCAAAAGATTACAGTAGTGAATGTTTATGCACCGTGTGACCCAATGGAGAGGAAAATTTTCTTTTCCACTCTGCGGGATTTTGTAAAAACTCTGGACCCAACAGCCTTTATCTGTATCGCGGGACATTTTAATTGCACAATTTGTCCGTCGATTGATAGGAATGGTCATGAGCCTCATGTTGCCTCTACGAAAGCTCTAGAGGACACCATCAACATCTTTCGGTTTAAGGATGTGTGGAGATCACAACACCCACTCTCATGCTGTTATACATGGTGTAGATGCAATGATGGTATTATGTCAATGGCAAGGCTGGACAGATTCTATGTGAACAAGCCAATGTTGAATGTGGTGTCTGTCTCCAAAATTTTACCAACTGGATTCACAGACCACAGTTTAATCTCAATGTCCTTTAAGTTACCCTTTCCACCCGGTGGTAGTGCTTACTGGTCTTTGAATACTCGTCTCTTACATGACAAGGAATTTAATGAGGCCTTTCACGTCGTGTGGGAGAAAATTCGCTCCTCCAGACCTGAGTATGATAGTCTCCGGCTGTGGTGGGACATTGCAAAATCCCAAATTAAGAATTTCTGTCAACAATATAGTGCATACACCACCAAAATCCAATCAATATCAATCGATCAGTTAAAATCTGAAATTATATCGTTAGAACAGAATGTTGACGAGGTTGGGAGAGGTGCACGTGACCAACTAATATGGGCAAAGAAAGCAGTGCTGGAGGAAGCGGTACGGCAACGGGCGATGGGTGCCTTGGTCCAAATGCGAATGAGCTATTTAACTCTGGACATGCCAAACAAAGAGTTCTTTAAGTTAGAGTCTTCCCTCAAAAGATCACAACAAATTCATACTTTACTCACTCCCAATGGGTCGCTGGTGACCTCCCAGCAGGCGATCAGGTGTACTCTGAAAGGGTTCTATTCTAACTTGTACTCTCCCCAGAACGTGGACAATGAGGTGATACGAGAGTTAACTGCTGGGCTTCCGAGTGTCGAGGAGGATGAGCGATGCATGCTCGATTCCCCAATTTCAGCTGATGAACTTGAAGCAGCTGTGCGGAGCCTGAAAGATGGGAAAGCTTCTGGAATAGATGGCCTGCCCACAGAATTCTACAAGACCTTCTGGGCCCTTGTGGGACCTGACTTACTCGATGTACTCGATGAAAGCATACGTGTCGGAGAACTTCCAATGTCTTGTAGACGAGCAGTCGTTTGTTTGCTACCAAAAGCTGGGAATCTTCAACTGGTTGATAACTGGCGACCGGTCTCCTTATTGTGTGTTGATTACAAGATTTTCTCTAAAGTACTTGCTAATCGTATGAAGACTGTGATCAGTTCAGTTATACACCCGGACCAGACCTACTGTGTGCCTGGAAAATCTATTTATGATAATATTTTTTTGGTAAGAGATATTATTTCATGCAATAATTTCCTGCGTGACGATTTTGGATTGCTGTTTCTTGATCAAACTAAGGCCTTCGATCGTGTTGGCCACAAGTCCCTTTTTTCTGTCCTGAAAGGAATGGGGTTTGGTGAAACTTTCACCTCTTATGTGAAACTCCTGTATACTAATACTCAATGTATGATGAAGATCAACAATAGGTTATGCTCTCCCTTTCCTTTCCAATGGGGTATTCGCCAAGGTTGTCCCCTCTCTGGGCTTTTATATATAGTCACCCTTGAACCACTCCTTTGGTCTATAAGACAGCAAATACCTCAGGGAATGAGAAGCATAGAAGGAGCAGAATTTGTGCAGACGGCTTATGCTGATGAAGTCTGTGTTTTGATTAGAAGCTCCAATGATGTCTCTGCTTTACAACGTTGTATGCGAGATTTCTCTGCAGCCTCTTCTGGTGGGATCAATTGGAATAAAAGTACAGCATTATGGTGTGGCAAAGGCAATCTCTCTTGTGTATCACCACCCTCACTCCCACACAACCTGGTCTGGAGAACGGACGGGGTTAAATATCTTGGAGTGCATATCGGTAATCATGAAACAGAAATGAAAAATTGGGAAGGAGTGTTGGAACAAATTATGCACAGATTGAAAGCATGGGAAGGACTGCTGAGGTCCATCTCCTATCGAGGCCGTACCCTTGTCATAAACAATCTGGTTGCAACAAAATTATGGCACAGAATTATTGCTTTACAGCCATCAAACCAACTAATTATGGCTACTCAGCGAATGCTAGTAAACTTATTTTGGAGTGGCTACCATTGGCTGAGGCCTGAGATATTGTACTAGCCCCGGAAGGAAGGTGGCCAGGGCATTGTTGATATCTCTGGTCGGGTTGTGGCCTTTCGGCTGCAGTCTCTGCAGAGACTACTGTTCGCTGAACAGCTGCCCTGGCGGCCCTTTGCATTTTTTCTGTTACAACAGGCTGGTAGACTGAGATATGATCGGCAGCTTCTTTTGATAGACCTCGAGCATATAAATTTTGCCTCTCTTCCGAGATTCTATCAGAGTTTATTGGACACTTGGAAAAGGTTTGACGTCCACCGCTTCCTTGAGGGCTATAATTGTCGAATGTTCCTTCAAGAACCCCTTTTCTTCAATAACTTTTTTCCTGGTATCCCTCATAGCCATGCCCTGATTAAAAATTTTATCCAAGGAGGGATTAACAAAGTGTGTGATCTGAGAGATTCATCTCGAGTTAAGTGGAAACCTGCGTGTTTGGTGGCAACTTCAGTTGGATCTCGGTCTGTCCGACTTGTAGACCAAGTTGTACGTATAGTCATTAGAAAATTTAGACAGCTAAACATCGGCTGGGAAGGTGTTGGTAACATTGAGGACTTTCGGTTAGGTTTCCCTGAAATCAAAGTGCTCCTTTCGTCTTCTCTTCAGCCGGAGATTGAACATACTCCCCCTTTTCATCTTGTAACTAAGATTGGAATCCGTGATCTCTCTCGACAAAATAAGAATGTACCCCTCTCTGGGAGAACACGAGTAGCTTTGTGGTCAGAGCGGTTAGGGTCGGGGTCTCCCTCTACCCCCCTTTGGCCTCACATGTACACCTTACCAATACATGGTGTGTTAGCGGACATACAATGGAGGTTAGCACACTGGGCGCTTCCCTCCAATATTTTTGTCCACCGTATTAACAGCTCACTGCCGGAAACTTGTCCTTTCTGTGATCAGAAGGAGGATTTGTTTCATGCTTATGTACAGTGTCGTAGACTGACATCGCTTTTCTTGTTCCTTGAATATCTTTTTCACCAACTGTCCTACCCTTTCAATATGCATATGTTTATATTTGGTGTGTCTTTCAGGCCCACATGTAGAGATGTGGGTGCTTTTCTTAATTTTTTGGTTGCTGTTGCAAAATATGCGATATATAAATCTCGGAAAATTAAAATAGATAACGGCTATGGCTCTGATGCTATTTCTATTTTTAAAGGGTTTGTCTCAACACGACTCAAGCTAGAATTTGATTTCTTTGTCAGTAATGGAAACGTCCAACTTTTTGAGAGAACGTGGTGTATTGGCAATGTTCTGTGCTCAGTTGACGATTCAAAAGTGGTAATTACTTTATAATTCCTGATTGTTTTGATTTTTTTTCTTTGGAACTGATTGCTTGCATATATGTTTCTTCCTGTGTCCTTGAATACATTTCTCTCTCTCTCTCTTAGGTTTTCACTTAATTTGCTTTTGATGTATTTATAGCTCTTGCGTGAGCGTTTCCTTTAAAATTGGTTGTGGTTTTTGTTTGTGTTTTCCCCTTTGGTTTGTAAAATATATTTTTTTTTTTTGTATATTTGTTGGTTTTCTTTTAAATACCCCTTTGCTCTTTTTGTGGTGTCTTCATGATCCTTATGCAATTTCTTTAAACTGGTTGATGTGTTTTTTTTTTACAACTGCTTTGTGAAATGTGTTTTTTTACAACTGCTTGTGAAATGGCTTTACATTGTTTATAATAAAAGGACACAAAAGTCAAGTCTCTCTCTCTCTCGCCCCCTGCTGGCCGTTCGTGTGTTGGGCATGGCAAGATGGCGTGCACTGGTGTTCGTGTGCTGTAGCTCCGTGCTTGTGTTGTGTTGTCCCCCCCCCCCCCCCCCCCATTCCTTCCTTTCCCATCGCGCCTTTGTCGTGTCCTTCTTTACCACCTGTGCCTCTTTCCCTCCCTTGAGACAGAGAGAGTGAGAGAAGAGCCCAAAGGTGAGAGCAGACCCGTTCGGTTCAGTTTACCTGCTCCGTCGGTGCTGTTTACCTTACTCGCGTCGTGAGAACTTTATTATTCATTATTTCATTTCGACTTTATTTATTTTGTGTCCTTTCCGCCTGGTCAAGGTGGAAAGGTGAGACATCGCCGTTATGGCGAGTGTTCGTGCACGGCAGGAAGGGTTTGAAACCCTAACAAGGAAGCATGCTTTCGTGTGTGTCCCTCCCGAAGGTGTTCCTACCGAGGACATTATCCTAGCTGTAGGGAATGTTATCGGCGATGAAAATGTCCGCGCCGCGTCGCGGATGAACCAAAAGTTTGTTGTTTTCGTGTCGGACGAGAAGTTCGTGCATGATGTTGTTAGTACCGGTGTGTCATTGAAAGGTGGGCAGTTCGTCATGGTTTCCCCGATGGACACACCGGTGATTAAAGTTATTATTTCAAATGTCGCTCCGTTTATCACAGATGATAAATTAATGGCTGTTCTGACCCAGTATGGAACTGTTGTTTCCCGAATCTCGATGATTCCCCTGGGATGTCGGGATGAACGAGTGAAACATGTTATGAGTTTCCGGAGACAAGTATTCATGGTGCTTCCTGATCGCGGCGACGATACAGGACTAAACATCTCGTTTAAAATTTCGGTAAATGATCGTCAATATCAAATGTACGCTTCGTCAGGCACCTTAACGTGCTTCCTTTGTGGAGCCTTCGGACACGTTAAAAGGTTTTGTCCCAAAGCATCTTGTACGAAGTGCGGCAAATTGGGACACACCAATGTGGGCTGTAAAAAAGAAAACGCCCCGACCGTGCTTCCTCACGCCTCGACCGTGCTTCCTCACGCCTCGACCGTGCTTCCTCACGCCTCGACCGTGCTTCCTCACGCCTCGACTGTGCTTCCTCATGCCTCGACCGTGCTTCCTCACGCCTCGACCGTGCTTCCTCACGCCTCGACCGTGCTTCCTCACGCCTCGACCGTGCTTCCTCACGCCCCGACCGTGCTCCCCGACGCTCAAACCGTGCTCCCCGATGCTCAAACCGTGCTTCCTGGCGCTCAAACCATGCTACCTTAAGCCCCGACCGTGCTTCCCGACGCCCCGACTGTGCTTCCTGATGTCCCAACTGTGCTTCCCGAGGTCCCGACTACGCTTCCCGAAGCCCCAACCGTGCTACCTGAAGCCCCAACCGTGCTACCCGAAGCCCCAACCGTGCTTCCCGAAGCCCCGACTGTGCTTCCCGACGCCACGACTGTGCTTCCCGACGCCCCAACCGTGCTTCCCGACGCCCCGGTGCTACCCAAACCCAGTGAGATGGCACTTGGTGATGCTAGTACTGCTGGCAAACCCATGAATGAAGAACTTGTCATACTGACCAAAAAACGGAAAGCACCACTAACAAATAGCCCCGATGGTGCGACAAAGAAGGCTGTCTTGGGCAGAGACACTGTCTCTGCAAAAGAGGGCAAAACGTTTACAGCAAACGAAAATATCGAACGCCAAAGTGGAAAAGAGGATGTTACTGATTTCCCAGGCTCTGAGAATAAAGCCTACATTGATCCGAACAATGCGGCCATTTTTGAGCCTGAACGCGAAGCCCTACCGGTCCCCCCTCCAGTAGCTGAGCGGACTGGTGACCAAACAAATTGCTCTGTCTTACAAACAGAAATCGTAACCCCGGCTACGCAGAGATCTGCAGCCATTTGCCAAAGCACACATAAAGAAAGTAAGCACCAGTCTGCTCGTGAGTGTGTACCAGAGTACCCAACGAAATCTCAGGAGATGCCTCCAGAGGAGCTCATGAGAGCTGCAAGTAAGGCCCAAGATCCAGGTGGGACATTATCAGACCTGTCAGAGTCTGAGGACGAGGTGGAAGTGACTGAGCTGTCACAGTCATCAGCATCTCAGTCACAGATACCCCCCCAACACATCGTGTCGTTTCTAGCCGAAATGTACAGACAGCGTAACATAGTCATTAAAGTCTATTTTGACGATTTGGTTGCATTCATCCACACTGCAAAATCCATAATTAAAACGCCTGAACAATTTGACCTGAATAAGTCACAATACCACAGGTTAAGAAAATTCATCACACGTGCAGGTGTAGAGTGTTCCCAGCCACAGGCTGATTTCATCAATACAGGATGAAAACTATAAAACTTGCAACTTTAAATATTAACGGTGGTGGTGCTAGCCACCTCCGCCAGGTTCAAGTAAAAAACATATTTCAACGGAAAAAGGTGGATGTGATCTTACTTCAAGAAACTCACATCACACCAAATGTGGAACATAACTGGCATCAACTTTTTAAGAGCCAATGCTATTTCAGCAATTTATCAGCTTCATCTGCTGGAATCGGCTTCTTGCTGAAGCCAGGCCTCGTGTGTGAGTCATGCCATTTTCAGGAGGTAATAAATGGTCGGCTTAGCTCTCTCAAACTAGTAAGCCATAACTTCCATTACACCATTTTTAATGTGTATGCGCCAAGTGATAGCGTAGAGCGTAAGTCCTTCTTCACCTCAATGATAAATCACTTAAGATCAGTTGATTTTGATCATTGTGTGTGTGTCGGAGGTGATTTCAATTGCACCTTCGACCCATCGGTTGACAGAAACTCTGTCGAACCCCATCCTGAGTCCCATGTACACTTATCCAATTTTTTTAGCACAATGGGCTTCGTTGATGTTTGGCGGTTGCACCACCCAAACACATCCCAGTACACCTGGTGTCGATGCGCCAATAGTCGAGTATCCTTGGCAAGGCTTGACAGATGGTACATCAACGTACCCTTTAAAAATACTGCGGTTTCTTCAAATCTTTTTCCTTCCGTGTTTTCAGACCATCATATGGTAACCCTAAACCTTTCCTTTCCTCAACCCGCAAATAGGAGCGCTTATTGGAAGTTTAATGTTAGACTTCTAGAAGATGGTATGTTTAAAGAAGCCTTTCGTGTTTTCTGGGCAAGTGTAGTAGCAAAGAAATCTTCCTTTTCTTCATCCAGCATATGGTGGGATAACATGAAATCTCAAATTCGGGTTTTTTGTCAATGTTTCCAATCACACAGCACAAACGACAAGCACATTACAATGGCCCAGTTGAAATTGGATATTCTACAATTGGAGAGTAAATTGGCTCATGAAAACAATGACGCCAATTACCGGTTATTGCTTTTAAAGAAAGCTCTTTTAAGGGAGTTAGTTCAAGAGAAAGCAGCCGGTACATTAATTAGACTTAGAATACAGAATGTAAAATTATCAGACACCCCAAACAAGTCTTTCTTTCATTTAGAATCCTTAAGCAAGCCATCACGGCTAGTCTCTTCTGTTTTGGACTCGAGAGGCAACGTTGTTGTCAACGAGGATGATGTTAGAATAAACATTATTGAATTCTTTACAAAACTTTTTGAGGAGCAGACTGTTTGTAATGATACAATGATGGATTTAACCTCTCACCTCCCCTCCCTAACTGAGGCTCAACGGTTGGAGCTTGACCTACCAATCACCCTCCTTGAGCTAACCTGTGCTCTTGCTGCCATGGATTCAGGGAAAGCTCCGGGTATTGACGGTCTACCTCCCGAATTCTTTCTGACATTTTGGGACCTTTTAGGCCCTGAGTTGCTGAATGTTTTGGACACTTCTATACAGACTGGTATAATGCCGCTGAGTCTAAGAAGAGCCGTAGTGTGCTTGCTCCCGAAAACTGAAGATCCCCGACTTTTGGTGAACTGGCGACCGATCTCCCTGCTGTGCACGGACTACAAGCTTTTTTCAAAAGTACTAGCTAATCGACTAAAAAAGGTTATTGGTGATCTAGTACTGCCAGAACAGAGTTACTGTGTTCCTGGAAGATCCATCCATGATAATATTTCTTTAATCAGAGATCTCATTGATGGTAACCGTGTTAAAGAAGACTTTGGAATGATGTCGCTTGACCTTGAAAAGGCATTTGACAGTATCGACCATAAGTTTATGCATCATGTGTTACAGGCATGCGGCCTCGGAGCAAACTTTCGTTCCTACATTTCCTTGCTATACACGGATGTATTTAGTTTAATTAAGATTAATAATGTGCTGGCTCCCCCCATCAAGGTTCGGAGAGGGGTTCGGCAAGGGTGCCCAGTCTCTGGTTTATTGTTTGCTCTTTCTTTAGAGCCTCTTCTCAATCTGCTGAGAAAGAAGATTTCTGGAATAGCACTTTCTCCCATGAGTGCACCGCTAACCCTATGTGCTTATGCGGATGACGTCTGCATCTTTGTAAAAGATAAGGATGATATTGATATCCTTGTTGAGTGCCTATCAAAGTTTCATGCTGCCTCCTCTTTAAAAATCAATTGGAACAAGAGCAAGACGTTATGGATACCCTCCCTTTATCGCAACCTTCTTCAGCCTGTACCACAGCCGCCCCCATCCCTCCCCGCAGGGTTGCTGTGGGGAAGTGAGGGAATTAAGTACTTGGGCATATTCCTTGGTTCCCCACAGTATGCTCAGAGAAATTGGGACGGGGTAATTGAGCAAGTGGGAGAAAGATTGAACCGATGGAAAAGGGTTTTACCTCATTTGTCCTTCAAGGGCCGTGTGCTAGTGATCAACAACTTAGTTGCCACAATGTTGTGGCATAGGTTCATCTGCCTGCAACCGCCGGAGGCCCTACTCAAAGCACTCCAGGGCAAACTGGTGGACTTCTTCTGGGGAGGCTACCACTGGCTACGACCCGATGTGATATGTCGCCCCTCGGCTGAGGGTGGCCACAACCTCGTCGACATCAAAGCCCGCCTAATGGCCTTCCGGCTGCGGTCCATTCAACGTCTCCTCTACATGGAACATCTGCCAGGCCGGCTCCCTGCACTCCTTGTACTGCAGCGAGCGGGTAGGCTCGGGTACGGGTTTGAACTTTTTCAAATGAACCTCCAACATGTCGACATATCGGTTCTCCCTGCTTTTTACCAAAGCCTCTTAAATGCCTGGCAAAGCCTTTCTGTGAGTCGTCAGGCGGCCACATATGTAACGAAAATGCTGGCACACGAGCCTTTGTTCTATAACCCTCTCTTTCCCGACATTCCAAAGAGTCGAGATTTTTGCCAACACTTTATAGCAGCTGGTATCATGAAGGTGCGGCATCTCCGACATGACTCAGGGTATGGTTGGAAATCCGTAAGTGAAATCGCCGACCTGACAGGGATTTGGTCCCATAGGATGATTGCAAAAATTTTGAGGAAAATGATTCAGGTGGGACGGCAACTTGGCCTAACTTGGACTCGAGGTACAGAAGAAGATCTAAACGAGCCGACAGTGCCTAAATTGATTGTTGAACCCATTCAAAACGATTTGCCCCATGTTAGCGATGGGTCAAAGCTCTTCCAGACAATGGACAGCAAGGGCATCTACAAGATGTGCCTCAAGCTGTTGTTACATATTTATGTGAATGTATGTGAATTACCATTCAGGTCTTTGCTTATCCGTGTGTAGTATATTAAGTTGTTGTGTAGTTGTTGTGGTTGGAGGGTCAGGAGCCCTTCTGAAAAGGTGGCCGGAAACGGAAGTGACCGGAAACGGAAGGAAAAAGACACGAGGAAGAAAAGGCCGAGTATTCTTCTTCCTCGCCCCGCACCGACGAAAGGTGGGATTGATTGAGCCGTGTGGAAAAGCGGCGTTCCCGAGCCTGTCTGGCGAGAGGAGTTACCGGGACGGATACCTGCCCGGTGGACGGCAACCTGTCATGTGGCCGTGCACCGATCCAGCGTTTGGCGCCGTTCGCGACGCCGTCTAAGAAGACGCGTACGGGTCGCCCGTTGGGGCCTACCATGCCTGGCAAGCGGCGTGGGGCTTTTGGCTTGCTTTCCCGTCCCCGCTTCGCGTGGCCGCGAGGGGCTGTAGCCGGGGTGCCGGGTACGATTCCTGCCCGGTGGAAACACGTCCACCCGGGGTTCGTTCAACCGCCCGAGTGCGGAGACGCCGACCATCATCTTGGTCAGGAGGGGCCCAGAGACATTGTGCGGGACCGAGACCAAAACGGGGTCGTGAGTACTCACCGGGACACACGTATATAAGATGGCCATCTTAATCATAGGGAATTGATTGTGGGTTGGGAATTGTTGATGGTTGTGTATTGTTGATTGCTCGGGGAAAATCTCCGTGGTTGTGTCATTGAAATTGTATGGTATCATTACCATTGGAAATATATCCTTGAACATCCGTTGTCTCTTGGGTGAAATTCATATGGATTGCGTGGCGAAAGCGCATATATAATACAGCTTTCTGGCGAAGTTCCTCTCACGGTCCGGGGGTCACCGAGACCAGGTATTCACCGAGGGGACCACGTAACAGAATTAGGGGCTCGTCCAAATTACGATTTGCGGTTTCGCAATTGGGTCTACGTCCGGGATTTAAAATTGTATAACATAATAAAATAATAATTTTTTATTAATTAAAATTTATTAATTAATTATTAATTGGTAAAAAAAAAATTGAGAAATTGGGGTAAAGTCTTGGGTGAAGGTTAACAGGTGTTAACGATAGGCACCATGGCGTTTGTGGCACAGAACTTTGTGGTAACCCCGAGTGAGGCACAGTTCCGAGCGTTGCTAAAGTCGGACCTCTTGAAATTGGCCAAACATTTTAACTTGGAGGTCCGAACTAATTTGAGGAAGGCAGAGTTGCAGGCCACGGTGATACAATCTATGGTGGGATTAGGAACATGGGACGAGTTAGCCTGGGAGTGGCTACCCGAAGAACCAGAAGACGTTGAGCTCCGGAAACTGGAGTTGCAATTACGGAGCCAGGAACGGATTAAAGAAGAAGAAAGGAAAGCAGAAAAGGAAAGAGCAGAAGAAGAAAGGAAAGCAGAAAAGGAAAGAGCAGAAGAAGAAAGGAAAGCAGAAGAGAGGAGGGAAGAGAAACAAGCAGAGGAAAGGAGAGTGGAACGAGAACTCCAGGAAAGGTTAGCAGAAGAAGAAAGGAAAGCAGAAAAGGAAAGAGTAGAAGCAGAAAGGAAAGCAGAAGAGAGGAGAGAAGAGAAACAAGCAGAGGAAAGGAGAGTGGAAAGAGAACTCCAGGAAAGGTTAGAAGGGAGAAAAGCGGAGGAGAGGAGAGCTGCAAGGGACCTCGAAGCAGAGGAGAGAAAAGCGGAAAGGGAATTAAAGGAACGTGACATGGAGCTTCAGCAAGAAATCAAATTCAAGGAGCTGGAGTTAATGAGAGAACGGGGAGAGGCACCACCCTTGCTGACGGGGTCGACACCTAACCTGAAAACCTGGGATGTGGGCAGACATGTGAGGCTGGTTCCACCATTCAGTGAAAAAGAAGTCGCGAAATTTTTTCCACACTTTGAGAAAGTGGCTTGACAATTAAACTGGCCGGAGGAGGCCTGGACCATACTCGTGCAAAGTGTGCTGGTGGGGAAAGCTCAGGAAATTTATTCGGCGCTACCAATGGACCAATGTGCAGATTATGAGGTACTGAAGACGCACATCCTCAAAGCGTATGAGTTGGTTCCGGAAGCTTACAGGCAAAAATTCAGGAATGCCAGGAAGAGGGAGAGTGAGACCCATGTGGAGTTTGCCAGAGTGAAAGAAAACATGTTTGATCGGTGGTGTGAGTCAAAAGGAGTCGGGAAAGACTTCGAGACATTGCGGGACTTGATCCTGGTGGAGGAATTCCAGCAGTGTGTCCACGAGGACATCAAAGTGTACCTGCAGGAAAAGAAAGTACCAAAGTTGTGGGACGCAGCCACCATGGCAGATGATTATGCCTTAACCCACCGAATAGGGGTCCACAAACCTAACTCCTCACCTAGACTTCAGCAGGGGAGTTATGGAACACCCGGTGCGGAGAACGACCTTACATGGCGGCGGCCTCGAGATGATTATGGGGACAACTATGATACACCAACGGTTAGAAATCCGAGGGCTACGGGCCCAAGACAAACTTATTTTTCGGGGGGCTCAAGGCCGACCCCGAGGTTCTCCCCCGGGCCTACTTGTGCTTTTTGCCATAAAACTGGACACTTGATGTCCCAATGTTACCTCCGGAAAAGGGAGAACCCGGAACGGAATCAGTCTAGTGCGACTCCGAATGCACTGGCAAGTGTGAGAAATCATTCTTGGAGAGCAGAGCTGGGGGAAGATTCCCCTGTCAAAGGTACGGCGTCCCGGGAGAACCTTGTTCAGGAGGGCTACAAACATTTCATTTCAGAGGGGTTCGTGTCGCTGGATGGCGACCCGAGTAACCAGAAGCCAGTTAGGGTATTGAGGGACACAGGAGCCCACCAATCGTTGATGCTGGAGGGCATTTTGCCATTGTCGGAGAAGACGGCAACTGGGGTTAGTGTGCTTTTACAGGGGGTCGGGGGCTATGTTAAAGCTCCGCTTCATGTCATCCAGTTGAGTTCTGAGTTGGTATCCGGGCCGGTCACCGTAGGCTTACAAGCCACCCTTCCTGTGGAGGGAATCTCTTTTATTATCGGGAATGATTTGGCCGGGGGGCGAGTTTCGGGTAATCCAATAATGGTGGACAAGCCCAGTAAGGAAAATAACACCACTCGGTTAGAGATGGAGATTCCGGGTATCTTTCCATCCTGTGCAGTGACTTGGGCTATGGGTAGAAAACACGCGGAAGAGAAGGAGGAAGAAAGAGAGGGGGAGTTGGAACCCTTAGAGGTACGGGAAGACAACTCGGAAAAGGGAAATAACCAGGGGAGGGATTCCCAGGAATCTCGAGAAATGGTAGCGTCTGGAATGCAAAGGGACGTGGAGTGTCCGTCGGGGACCGAGGAGAACGAAGTGGAGCAAACCGCGCTGGTCCGAAGGAGACTAGTGGAAGAACAACACGAAGACTCGGAGATCCAGAGGTTAATTGAGAAAGCCGTTACGGAAGAAGAGGCTACGAAGATACCTGTGGGGTATTTCATGAAGGGGGAAACCCTAATGAGGAAATGGAGGCCCCCGGAGGTGCCCGCAGACGATGAGTGGAAAGTTCACTATCAGATTGTGGTGCCACCGCTGTACCGGAAGGAGATCTTGAGTTTGGCACATGAGACCCCTTGGGCCGGGCACCTGGGAGTGAACAAGACCTGTGACAGGATATTGGTACATTTTTTCTGGCCGGGACTGCGACGGGATGTGGCGGAGTTCTGCAAGTCCTGCCATTCTTGTCAGCTGGTGGGAAAGCCGAATCAAAAAATCCCACCCGCCCCGTTAAAGCCAATTCCAGCTTTTGAAGAGCCATTCAGCCGAGTCATTGTGGACTGTGTGGGCCCTTTACCCAAAACCAAAGCTGGACATCAATACTTACTGACCATCATGTGCGCGTCCACCAGGTTCCCCGAGGCAGTGCCTCTGAGGAAAATAACGGCGGCAGTTATTGCAAAGGCCTTGATTAAATTTTTCACTTGGGTTGGTCTACCTAAGATCATCCAATCGGATCAGGGGTCCAATTTCATGTCCACACTGTTCCAGCAAGTGGTACACCTGTTGGGGGTGGAACAAGTAAGATCCAGCGCCTACCATCCCGAGAGCCAAGGGGCCCTGGAAAGGTTTCACCAGACTTTAAAGAATATGATCCGAACGTATTGTTTGGAATGTGCCAAGGATTGGGATGAAGGGATACCCCTATTGTTGTTTGCGGCGAGGGAGTCCGTGCAGGATTCCTTGGGATTCAGTCCGTTTGAACTGGTGTTTGGACACCCAGTGTGGGGACCGTTGAAATTGGTGAAAGAACAGTGGTTACTACAGGAGTCCCGGACACCGATGGTGGAGTATGTGTCCACAGTAAAAAACCGAATGGCAAAGGCGTGTGAGGTGGCACGACGGAACTTGAGAAGGGCCCAGGGGAAAATGAAGGAGAGACATGACAAGACCTCGCAGATAAGGAATTTCAGTCCTCAGGACCGGGTGTTAGTATTGCTGCCCGTTCCAGGTCAGCCCCTCCAGGCTAGATATTTCGGTCATTATGCAGTGGAGGAGAGGGTGAATGAGACAGACTACGTGGTGACCACTCCCGACCGACGAAAAAAGCGACAGTTGTGTCATGTCAACCGACTGAAGAAATATCATGAGAGGGAACCGGTGGAAGACGTAGTTCCTGTCTCACCGGTCGTACCGGTGACAATGGACGGAAACGCCGGTGTGAAGTTTGATAACTTGGATGACCAGGCCTGCCCCAAATTGACGAACACAGAGGTGTTGAGTCATTTGGATGAGAAGTTAGGTCATTTAACAAGGGAACAGCAAGGACAACTGTCCAGCCTAATGTTCGAATTTAAACATTTGTTCACAGATGTACCTGGCCGTACGGACTTAGTATATCATGATATCGAGGTGGGGGAGGCCACTCCAGTGAAACAACACCCCTATCGGATGAACCCGGTGAAGATGGAGTACCTTCGGAAGGAGATGCAATATATGTTGGACAATGACATCATCGAACCAAGCAACAGCGAATGGAGCTCCCCATGTGTGTTGGTTCCGAAACCCGATGGCAGCTTCCGGTGTTGTACAGATTTAAAACGGGTGAATGCAGTGACCAAGACCGACTCCTATCCGCTCCCGAGGATTGACGACTGTATTGATCGAATAGGCCCAGCTAAATTTGTTACCAAATTTGACTTGCTGAAAGGGTATTGGCAGATCCCTCTTACCGATAGAGCCAAATAAATCTCAGCTTTGGTCACTCCGAATGGGTTATATCAGTACAAGGTCCTCCCTTTTGGGTTGAAGAACGGGCCGGCTACATTTCAACGATTGATTAATAGGCTCATTGCAGACCTGGAGGGGGTGGAGGCATATCTGGATGATGTAATCATCCACACCATGACCATGGAAGGCCACATTAAGCAAATCCATGCATTTTTTCAGACGATGTCCGAGGCAGGTCTGACCATCAACTTAGCCAAGAGTGAATTTGTAAGAGCACAGGTAGTGTTCCTCGGCCATGTAGTAGGGCAGGGTCAAGTACAACCAGTGACCGCCAAGGTAGAAGCTATCGATCGCTTCCAAGTCCCAAAGGGGAAGAAAGAGCTGATGAGATTCTTAGGTATGGCGGGGTGGTACCGGCGGTTCTGTAAGAATTTTTCGGATGTGGTAGCCCCTTTAACGAGTTTGTTGAGAAAGGAGACCCCATTCGTTTGGGATGGCAAATGTCAGGCGGCCTTTGCCCATGTCAAAGCGATACTAATGAGCTCTCCGGTCCTAACCGCTCCGGACTTTCAGGCACCTTTCAAGTTGGCCATAGATGCAAGCGATGTGGGGGCTGGAGCGGTCTTGTTACAGGAAGATGAGGATGGGGTGGACCACCCCGTGTGCTACTACTCCAAAAAGTTCAATAAACATCAGGCAAATTATGCCACCGTGGAGAAAGAGACCCTGGCTCTCCTGCTAGGGCTTCAACATTATGAGGTGTATTTAGGAATCACGTCCTTTCCCATAAAGGTCTTTACGGATCACAACCCCTTAACCTTCATTCAAAGAATGAAAAATAAAAATCAGAGGTTGATGAGATGGAGTTTGGCTTTGCAGGGGTTCAACTTGGAAATTGAACATGTACGGGGCCGGGACAATGTCGTGGCGGACGCTTTGTCCAGATTGAGTTAATCTGGGGGGGGGGGGGGGGGGGGGTTGAGTTATCTGGTTTGTTTCTCCAAATTGGCTGGCAAAGAAAGTTTTCGCTGGGTTCAAACTTTCTTTCTTGAAGGGGGGGAGTGTTACATATTTATGTGAATGTATGTGAATTACCATTCAGGTCTTTGCTTATCCGTGTGTAGTATATTAAGTTGTTGTGTAGTTGTTGTGGTTGGAGGGTCAGGAGCCCTTCTGAAAAGGTGGCCGGAAACGGAAGTGACCGGAAACGGAAGGAAAAAGACACGAGGAAGAAAAGGACGAGTATTCTTCTTCCTCGCCCCGCACCGACGAAAGGTGGGATTGATTGAGCCGTGTGGAAAAGCGGCGTTCCCGAGCCTGTCTGGCGAGAGGAGTTACCGGGACGGATACCTGCCCGGTGGACGGCAACCTGTCGTGTGGCCGTGCACCGATCCAGCGTTTGGCGCCGTTCGCGACGCCGTCTAAAAAGACGCGTACGGGTCGCCCGTTGGGGCCTACCACGCCTGGCAAGCGGCGTGGGGCTTTTGGCTTGCTTTCCCGTCCCCGCTTCGCGTGGCCGCGAGGGGCTGTAGCCGGGGTGCCGGGTACGATTCCTGCCCGGTGGAAACACGTCCACCCGGGGTTCGTTCAACCGCCCGAGTGCGGAGACGCCGACCATCATCTTGGTCAGGAGGGGCCCAGAGACATTGTGCGGGACCGAGACCAAAACGGGGTCGTGAGTACTCACCGGGACACACGTATATAAGATGGCCATCTTAATCATAGGGAATTGATTGTGGGTTGGGAATTGTTGATGGTTGTGTATTGTTGATTGCTCGGGGAAAATCTCCGTGGTTGTGTCATTGAAATTGTATGGTATCATTACCATTGGAAATATATCCTTGAACATCCGTTGTCTCTTGGGTGAAATTCATATGGATTGCGTGGCGAAAGCGCATATATAATACAGCTTTCTGGCGAAGTTCCTCTCACGGTCCGGGGGTCACCGAGACCAGGTATTCACCGAGGGGACCACGTAACACTGTTAAATGGGAACCCTTCGTTAAATGGAGTTACCCGATGGAAAGGATTGTTACCTGGAGGACCCCCCTCCGAACCTATCTGGGAAGCCATGTATAGTGAGCCCACATCCAAAAGAACAGGTGATCTCCAGTGGCATTTGGCCCACTGGATTGTTCCCTCCAACACGTTTATTAGACATTTTTCTCCTGTATCTGTTTGTTGTCCCTTCTGTACAGTCAATGAGGACTTGTTTCATGCATTCATAGACTGTATCCGATTATTTCCTTTGTTTCATTGGTTGAATTACATTGCACACGAAATGCATGTTACTTTTTCTTTGAGAAATTTCGTCTTTGGTTTTGCTCCTAAACAGAATCCTGCATCTAAACTGTTTAGTTTCCTAATAGCAACTGCGAAACTTGCTGTTTATTTGACAAGAAAAGACAAACTATCTGGCAAACCGATAGAGCACTGCAATATCATGTTGTGTTTGAATGCATTAGTCTCAGCAAGATTGAAACTGGAATTTACCCTTTCCAACGAGGCCGGAAATTTTCAAAACTTTGTTGATACTTGGTGTGTTGGTGGGTTTTGTGAGGTTAAAGAAAACGAATTTAGAATACTGTTGTGAGATACTGATTGTTTCTTATTTGATGATCATTGGGTGCTTCTTCTTTTTCTTTTTCTTTTTTCTTTTTGTTGGCATTATTGATTTCATTGCAAAACGTGTATATTGTTACTTTTATATTTTTGTAATAAAATGACTAAAAAGTCAAAGTCTGTCTCTCTCTCTCTCTCTCTATTTCTCTCTCTCTCTCTCTCTCTCTCTCTCTCTCTCTCTCTCTCTCTGTCGCCACCTATCGGCCGTCGGTGCGTTGGGTGTAGCGTCATGGCGGCTGTGAGCGACTGCTCTGTGTTTTGGTGAGTTCGTCGTGAGTTTTCCCCCCTCTCCTGCACTCCCCTGCCCCCCCCCTCCCTCTCCTTTTCCATCCTGTGTGCTTTGGCATTTGTTCTCATCTGTTCTACACCTTTGCCTTCGAGAGAGAGAGGATTGAGAGCGGGCCCATTTGTGTGCAGCCTACTGGCATTGACGGCGCGTTGTAAGCCATTTCTGTGCTTATAATGCACGTTTATTATTTACTTTAGTTCGTTTATTTAGGTTTGATACCCTCTTGTCTGGCTCGGACAAGCGGGGGGAGGGGGGGGGGTATTTTCGCCGGAATGGCGAATGCACGCTCTCGTCGCGATGACTTTGAAGGCTTAACCAGGAAGCACGCGTTTGTGTGCGTGCCTCCGGATGGAGTCCCTGTCGAGGACATCATCCTCGCTGTGGGGAGCATTGTTGGGGATGAAAATATACGTGCAGCTTCGCATATGAACCAGAAAGTGGTGGTGTTCGTTTCGGACGAGGAACTCGTCCATGACGTGGTAAGTGCGGGAATAACCACGGAAAGCGGTCACTTTATGATGGCATCGCCGCTATTAACTCCCGCGACGAGAGTGGTTATTTCTAACGTACCACCATTTATCCCAAATGACAAGTTAATGACCGTGCTATCACGGTACGGTAAAATGGTATCGAGGATTTCAACAATCCCTCTTGGGTGTCGGAATGAACGTGTTAAGCACATAATGAGCTTCCGCAGACAGGTGTATATGGTCCTTCCAGACCGTGGGGACGACACAGGCCTCAACATCACTTTAAAAATTAATTTTGAAGAGGCAAATTTCCAGCTATACGCATCGTCCACCACCTTAACATGCTTTCAGTGTGGAGCGTATGGACATTTAAAACGTTCTTGTCCCAAAGCCTCGTGTGTCAGGTGTGGCAAGACAGGTCACACTGCCATAGTTTGTAAGGAGGAGGTTGCTCTGCTAATGAATACGCCCAGTGGGAGGGAGGTAAACGCTGCTCCACTAATGAATACTCCCAGTGGGAGGGAGGTTAACGTTGCTCCACTAATTGAGATTCCCAGTGGGGGGGAGGTTATCGCATTGCCACTGCCTAAAATTCCTAATGAGGGTGAATCCAGTGTTCCAAGCGCGAACGTATTTATTCCTCCTCAGCAAAATGTTGAAATGGACACTGATAGTAAAGTGGGGACGAGTAAACGAAGGGCTCCGCATGATAGTGACTCATCTGGAGCAGGTAAAAAGGTTGTGCTCGATTTGCAGGCTGTTAGTGAAAAAACTCTTCAGGATGCACCTGGAATCTCTCTGCAAAGCGCGGACCATATAAATAAAGAGGAAAACCCAGAAAAGAGCATCAGGGTTCAGCCGCTAAAACAACGCGCTTCCATTACTCACACAGATGACGTTAATGATATAAATAATTCAGGCCACGATACCGTGAATGGTGCATCATTGATCCAAGCGAATGTCTCCGAACAGGCTGACATCCATAATAAATCTGCCAATATAGCAGAAAAGGGTGGAAACATAAATCCACAGGAATGTGGGAATAATGATTTCATGCCAATTGAGGAAATCAGTAATCAATGTGCTGATGTTTCCCAAACACAGCACTGCGTGGACCCCCCAGACAAGGGAAGGCTAGGTTGCATAGCAGGAGAAGAAAACGGAATTGACCCAGACCCCATTGGACCACTTTCTGATTTATCAGAATCGGAAGAGGAGGTGGAGGTAACAGCATTATCACAATTAATGCCAGATCAACCCCCAACCCCTCCCCATATTGTTCTCTCATTTCTCAATGAAACGTATAGACAGCGAAATGTCATCATTGGGGATCATTTCCCTGATTTGGCTCCCTTTATTCAGGCTGCAAAACTAGTCATAAAAAAATCTGAGGAACTAAACCTAACAAAATCGCAGTTTCATCGACTAAAGAAAATCATAACAAAGGCAAAGAGTGAGTACTCACAGTGTCAGACAAAATTTACTAATGAGTGATGAAGACGCTTAATCTTGCAACACTCAATATAAATGGTGGTGGGGCCAGTCACGTCCGCCAGATCCAAGTGAATAGCTTTTTCAAACGGAAACAAGTTGATGTAATATTACTGCAAGAAACTCATATTATTGAGAAGGTTGAACATGACTGGAGCAGCATGTTCAAAGGTAAATGTTTCTTCAGTAATATGTCATCTGTATCTGCTGGAGTGGGGTTTTTGTTAAAACCAGGACTTGTACCTGAATCTTGCCTCTTTCAGGAGGTGATTCGGGGACGTTTTGCCTCCCTAGAATTGGTGATCAATAGCCTGAAGCTCATTATTTTTAATGTATATGCACCAAGTGAGTGTACTGACCGTAAAGCCTTCTTTACTGAAGTGATATACCATTTAAATTTGTTTGACCCAAATCAGTGCATATGCATGGGGGGAGATTTCAATTGTACGCTAGAGCCCAAAATAGACAGAAATTCACCGGAACCACATCCCGAGTCCCATGGTGACCTCTCCCAGTTCCTTTCAGGTGGGGCTTTTTTGGATGTATGGCGATTGATGCACCCAAATGACCGGCAGTTTACATGGTGTCGATGCTCCAATGGCCAAGTATCCTTAGCGAGGCTTGACCGCTGGTACATCACCCCACGATTAAGGAATACTGTAACCTCCTCAACTATTACCCCTTCCATCTTCTCTGACCACCACATGGTCACGATGGGCCTATCTTTCCCTCAATTCAAACGGAGGAGCGCCTATTGGAAATTCAATACAAGTCTTTTGGATGATACCCTGTTTAAGGCAGCCTTTCGCATCCTATGGATAGCAATAGTTGGAAAAAAGCCCCTCTTTGCTTCCACTAACTAACCTTTGGTGGGATAATATGAAAACTCTTATACGACTGTTTTGTCAACAGTTTAATTCCCACATCACCCATGAAAGTCAAATCACATTGGCACGGTTGGAAACCGAAATTCTAAAACTGCAAAACAAAATGGCAGAGCAAGAAAATGATACAAATTATAAATTGCTCCTTGAAAAAAGGACCCAACTCCGGGAACTATTACAGGAGAAGGCTGCAGGACTACTAGTTAGACTGAGAGTAAAAAGCATTAAAGTATCGGATAGTCCTAGGAAAGCCTTCTTTCACTTAGAAGCTGAAACGAAGCCTCCCCAGCTTATTATATCAGTTAAGGACCCCAGTGGGAATGAAATTACAAGTTCTGATGGCGTAAAAATCACTATTAGAAAGTATTATTCTGAACTATTTGCTAAAAAAGGTATATATGAGGATAAAATAAAATGTTTTACCTCCCATCTCCCAACCCTAACTGAGACTCAACACCTGGAGCTGGATGTGCCTTTAAGCCTTGATGAATTACAGCGTGCCCTGGTTGGAATGGAATCTGGAAAGGCTCCGGGAATTGATGGCCTGCCAGCTGAGTTTTACATGGAATTTTGGGACATTTTGGGCCCAGAACTATTGATTGTAATCCAAGAATCCGTGCGAAAAGGTGTAATGCCACTAAGTCTGAGGAGAGCAGTGGTGAGTCTTCTCCCAAAGTCAGGAGATCTCCGGCGGATGGAGAATTGGAGACCGCTTTCAATAATGTGCACTGACTATAAATTGTTTTCGAAAGCAATGGCAAATCGTTTAAATAAAGTCATTGGTGATCTGGTTTTACCTGATCAGACATTCTGCATCCCCAGTCGTTCGATTTACGACAACATTTTTTTCGTGCGGGATTTAATGTATGCTCGCCATGACCAAAATGATTTTGGAATTTGTTTTCTAGACTTTGAAAAAGCCTTTGACAGCATTGACCATGTTTTCTTGTGCCATGTTCTTGAAGCATGTGGGTTTGGGGTAATTTTCAGGGCCTTTATAACTCTATTGTACACTGACATCTCCAGTGTAATTAAGGTGAACAATGAACTGGTTCCCCCCATAAAGGTTCAGAGGGGGGTACGGCAGGGTTGCCCAGTCTCAGGTTTGCTTTTTGCGTTAGCAATGGAGCCATTTCTTTGCACACTGAGAAAGAATATCTCTGGCCTGACCTGTTTTCCTGGAAGCCCACCAATGACTATATCAGCCTATGCAGATGATGTTTGCGTCATTATAAAAAACCACCAAGACATTGTTGCTCTTGTAAAGTCCTTAAGAACCTTTTTCATGGCTTCATCTCTGAAGGTTAATTGGACGAAAAGCAAAGCTCTTTGGGTGCCATACCATAATAGCTGCCTACCTGTCTCAACACATCTGCCCGCTCTTCCAGAAAACTTGGAGTGGAAAGCAGATGGTGTTGATTACCTTGGTGTGTCCCTGGGCTCTACACAATTTGAGAAAAGGAATTGGGAAGGTGTGACTGGAGAAATAGACAGGAGGCTGAACCTGTGGAAAAGAGCCCTACCGCACCTCTCATTTAAGGGCCGAGTCTTAGTGGCAAACAACTTGGTTGCTACAACGTTGTGGCATCGCTTTATTTGCCTGCAACCACCAGAAGTGCTGCTGGACAGGATACAGGCCAAACTTGTGGACTTTTTTTGGGGAGGCCATCATTGGCTGCGGCCAAGCGTAATATGCCTTACTGAATCTGAAGGTGGTCAGAGCCTTGTTCACGTGAGATCCCGTCTCATGGCTTTTCGCCTGTGCTCCATTCAACACCTCCTATATGGTGAAAACCTGCCAAACCATGCCTTGGCTTGCCATATTTTACAACAGGCAGGTAGACTCGGCTATGGTCTCGAAGTTTTCCTGACTCACCTTAAGTACGTGAATACATCAACGCTCCCCTTATTTTACCAGAGCCTTCTCAGTGCCTGGGAAAGACTTTCCGTGAGCCGTAAAGCGGACACTTACTCCCCAGGGATGTTCGAGGTTGAACCCCTGTTCTTCAATCCTCTCTTCCCTGATGTCCTCAAGAGTCGTCATTTGTGCCAACGCTTTATTGAGGCAGGCATAAACAAAGTATGGCACCTTCGGCCAAACTCCGGTGTCGGGTGGAGGAATGTGGAGGAAATTTCAACCTTGACGGCGATTCGGTCCAAGAGGACAATTGGAACGATTTTGAGGAAAGTTGTTCAAAAACGTCATCAGCTACAGAAACTTTGGACTTGGAATACTTTTGGACACCCCAACGAGTCCCCGTTTCCGAAACTGATTTTTGACCGCTTTCCCAAGGAACTTCCACCTGTTAGCACAGGGACAAGTGTATTGCATGCTGAGAGCAGCAAGAGCCTGTATAGGTGGTGGTTATCTCAAGTTCTTGGTATTCCTCCGCTAAATGGAGTAGCACGATGGAAGAGGCTACTCCCTGCCGGGCCCCCCAATGAACCTGTATGGGAATCAATGTATTGTAAGCTGATCAACAAAAGAACAGGTGATCTTCAGTGGCGCCTTGCCCAATGGATCATCCCATGCAATACATATGTATGGAATTTTGCCCCAATATCTGCATGTTGCCCCTTTTGTTCTGTAAATGAGGATGTTTTTCATTTTTTTATTGGTTGTGAAAGACTTTTTCCTTTATTTGAATGGTTAGACTTTGTGTCGTTCAAAATGAATTTCAGATTTACTTTTCGATCCTTTATTTTTGGGCTCAAAAAGAGACGGCAACACAACAAAGAATATGAACTGTTGTGCTTTTTTGTAGCTACAGCAAAGCTTGCTACTTACCTGTCCAGAAAGGAGCAGCGGAATGGTAAGCCTGTTCATCAATGCAAAGTCATGACGTTTTCAATGCACTGTGTGCTGCAAGGCTAAAACATGAGTTTGAGTTTTCCAAGAGCATAGGTGAAATTGATGGATTTGTGGAAAAAT